>NC_143016.1:158851164-159151164 GCF_055824585.1 Amblyomma mixtum
GTCTAAGCCTCTCAATTGTCCACACAACGGCTAAAGCTTCCAGTTCGTATGAATGGTAGCGTTCCTCGTCTCGCGTGGTGCTACGGCTAACATACATAACGGGGTGCATGAGGCCGTCTGGTTGCTCTTGCAACAACACTCCTCCGAGACCGACCATGCAAGCGTCGGTGTGCACTTCCGTTCTCGCTCCGTGTGCGTAAAGTGCCAGCGTTGGCTTGCTCATGAGCTGTCTTTGTAGCTGCCTGAATGCAGTCTCTTGAACGTCGTCCCAGCGCCATTCTTCTCCCTTGCACAGCAGGATCGTAAGTGGCTTGGCTATCATGGCAAATCCAGCCACAAAACGTCGGAAATAGCTGCAGAGGCCCAGGAAGCGTCGGAGGTCGTGGACGTTTGCTGGTGTAGGAAAATTTGCAATTCCTCTCAACTTGAGGCTGTCGGGGTTGATGGTCGATGCGGAAATTTCATAACCCAAGTAGCTAATTTTCTCTTGGAAGAAGGAGCACTTTTTCAAGCGCAGCGTGAGACCAGCCGAACGCAGGAGCTCGAGTACCTCGCCCAAGCTGTCTAATCCTTCCTCAAACGAAGCCGATGGAATCAGCAGATCATCCATGTAGGCCATGACCTTCGTGTGCCTAAGGGAGCCGAGGACGGTGTTTATCATACGCTGGAACACACTCGGTGCGTTGACAAGTCCGAATGGCATGCGGGTGAATTCGTAGTGTCCATCCGGAGTGACGAACGCTGTCTTCTCTCGGCTCTCTTTATCAATTGGCACCTGATAATAGCCGCACGCAAGGTCTAGGCTAGTGAACAGTCGTTTATCATGTAGCCTGTCAAGTTGGTCATCAATCAACGGTAGCGGATACCTGTCCTTTTTCGTTATTTTGTTGAGGGCTCGAAAGTCTACGCAAAGCCGCTTCTCGCCATTCTTCTTTGAAACAAGTAGGATAGGGCTCGCGTAAGCAGAGTTAGAGTCCGTTACTACTCCAGCCTCCTTGAGTTCGTCAATCATTGTTCTCACAGCCTGCCTTTCGGAGTAGGCTAGGCGGTATGGGCGGTACGTTACAGGAGCGTCGGTGGTCACCTCAATCTTCATTTGCGCCGCGACCGTGCACCCGATTTCTGAAAGGCACGTCGCAAAGCAGTCGCGGTACTGGTTAATCACTGCGACGAGTGCCTCTTTCTGCGTGGCAGAAATCGTTGTGCCAACCGTCAAATCTTCAGCCGAGATCGCGTTTACCAGTTTTCTTTCGTTGCTGTTTGCGATCAGGGAGGGTTCGGTATTTTCTTCTTCCATGCACAACGTTCCTCTCGCGATCTTCTGGTTTTGAGCGACAATCAGAGGAGATTCGGATACGTTTGCCACGGGCAGGCATATCTCGCCCTGTTCATCTTCTCTTAATACGCAGCTTGGCACATACTCGCCGCTCGTCTCGTGCAGCCTGCCGCGAACGAAGATGTCGCTGTGCGTAACGTTGTCACTCCCAAGCGCAATGAACCCGACGTAATTAGGAGGTATGACAACGGCCTCCTTCGCCCACAAGTTCACACGTCGCGGAGGTAGGGCCGGTATAGCAAGATTGGTGAGAGTTCCGTCTTCGTCCTCCGACCCGTTACGCTCCTCGAAAATGCGCACGGTGTTCTTACGGCGCACCACCGTAATGTGAGGCTGCTCAGTAAAGGGTTGACCGACAAGCAATGGGACAGCCTGCACTTCGTCGCGGACAACGTGTACCTTGACGTCGGCCGTAGCCTGGTCTACCGTCAGCCTCGCTTCGAAGCTTCCCAGGGGTGTTGTTTTTCCCATTCCAAACCCTCTGATAGTGAATGGACGGCTGAGTGCTTCATAAGAGAGGTGTAACTTTTCCGCTTCGCTTTCTCGTATCGTTAAGCATTGGCTGCCCATGTCGATGTACGCTTTGATCGCCTTCCCATTCACGTTGGCATCCATGAAGTACTTCTGATTTAGCACCATGCTGCCACTTGTACTGCTGCTTTCTTGGGCTAGGACGGCTGTTTTAGCTGTGTCGCTGGCTGTCGAGCCTTTCCTCGAATAGCAGTCTTTGCTCTCATGGCCTGCTTTTCCACAATTCGTGCAGCGCGGTCTACGCTGAGGTTTTGGACATGCTGCCGAGAAATGTCCATATGAAGAACAATTAAAACAAAGTGGCTCGCCTTTGTCGTTGAATTTTCGTCGGGGAGCCCTCGTCGATCCGTTGTCTCCAGCGCAGTGTTGAAGCTGATGCGCCGCTGGTGACGAATTGTGTCCTCCTAGGACGCGTTGAGGGTGCCGAATAGCTGGTGGTTGATACAGCGTCTTGGCTCTAGTTTCCTTTACGACTTCTGTACGCTCGTAGAGCCGCTTCATGCACCTGAGCAACTCGTCGGGGCTGGCGTAGTCTCTGACGCTGAGGGACCGCACAAGATCTTCATTGTCGAGTCCAGTGATAAGGTATTCAATACAGGCCGGGTCGCCTACATTGCAACACCTTGCTTTCGCCAGCTTGTCGTAGAAGTACGCCTCTATACTTTCGTGGCGCTGTTTCTTGCGTGCTTCCATGTCCCGGAAGGTGTGCTGGAAATTGGATGCGGATGGAAATGCCTTCTTCAACTCGTGTTTCCACTCTGCCCAAGTGCGCTGGACATTCGTCAGGCCATCGTACCACGTCTTGGCAACGCCTTGCAGCTTTGTGAGTGCGAAGCACGTCGTTTGCTGGTCGCTCCAACCGTACGCTGCAGCCAGGTTGTCTACCTTGTTCAGCCACATTTCGACTGTTGGCTGGTCGTTAGATGACGGGTCATAACTTGGCACCAGTTGTGCACTTGCCGTGGCCAGTCGTCCATCCACGACGCTTGATGTTCCCGTCGGTGGGTGATGTGGCGTTTGGGCCGCCTGCAGAAGCTGGGCTGCTCCCTGCAAGGCCTCACGTACTGCCGTCTGCACCGCAGCCTGCATCAGCGCCTGGAAGTCGAAGGCCCCGGGGGCTCTTCCGTTGGGGTTGTCCAGTCCGTGGCCGTCTACCGTGTCGGCGTTCATGGATCCCCGCCCTGAATTTGACTGCCCCTCGTCGTTTCGTAGAGTATCGCTTTCGCTGAGTGCCGCCTCCCTTGCCCCCACATCGTTGGGCGCGTCGCTGTCCGTTGAAAGGCCCGGTCGTGGTGCTACCTTGCTCGCAGGACCTTCCGTCGTTGGCTTCGATCGGAGCATCATCGTGGCTTACGTGGTCGAAGCTCTCGGTGAAGGCGCCAGTTTTGCAAGGCAGTCTCAATCCCACTTCTGAAGATGTAGTTGATGTAGTCGACACAACAAACGTCCAGATAAAACAAATAAATGGGCAGGTTTATTAGCCTGCGAAGGTTACATAAGAACACAGAAAAGACGGAGCACAGCACGCATGTCCTTTTCCGCAAGCGAGTTCGTACGGCACTGCCCGTGTCCCTCTCTCCGACCGGATGTCGAGGGGGCCACGGCAACCGGCGAGCGGTGTCCAGATGTGGCTCAGCGCCTCTTGGGCCTCCCGCTGCTCTTCCAAGAAGGGGAGCGTGGTCGCCGGTGCTCGGAGAATGGCGGCCGCTGCAGGACTCGAACGGCCGGCGTCGCCTGTGCACTTGTCTCAAGAAACCGGAGCGCCTCCGTCGACAACAATTGTGTTAGCATCACTAAAGTGTGCGAAAATGGTGTGTCGTCAAAGGTGCAACAACTGATACACTGTGTGAATCGATTCAAAGTTGTGTGAAAGACCAAATCGAAGGCCTAGGTACAGTAAGCAGCTTTTTGTTTGTTTATTTGTTCGTGTATCCTGATTTCTCTGGTCTACTCCTGTCGGTTAGTGCATGGTCGGTTAGTGCAGTGGGGCCCAGCATTTCTTATATTTTCTGTATTTTTTTGTTGCCTGTGGAGTTGGCTACTATTCACTCTATGGTGCAGAGATGCCGGAAATTCCGCTGAATGACTTACGGGTCTGGATATTGAAAGAGTTCAGAAGAAGATTCTCATGTACAAAGTGACCTCAAGCTCGTGTTGCCGCAGAGAAGCTGAAAACTGAAAAAAAAAAGGTCCCAACGAGAAAAACACCTGCTTGGTTCAGGAAAGAAACACTGCCCACGTGCTGCACATGCACTCTAAAAGCACCAATACGCCTATATGGGAATAAAAAGGGGCAAACCTCTCCTCTATCGCACTCCCTTTATATAAAAGTCAATGCGCTTGAGGACAGCTTACTCCCTTTTTAATCCTTTCTGTTTAAACTTTGTGCAGCTTTACCCGACCAGTTGGCGATTTTCTTGCACGGCCTCGATGCCGTCGTGAGAAGACCGATTATTGCCAGTGCCACCTGTGCTAATCTTTATCTTGCATCAGCAACAAGGGTCACTTACCCCCAACCGATTATACCTTGCGTCATGTGCTGATTAGGAATGCACACAGCTTGAGCGACGTTTCCGCTTACGACAAGTACTACGCGCAGGTCGTTTACACCACGCAGTAAATGGTGTCCTGTACAGTTGTGGCTGTCAAGTTGGACTCCTTACGGTGACGGCCTGACAGGTGTGACGGATTTGACGCTATTCTCGCTCAAGTGTCGGGCACTGAGCAGCTTCTTGAGCGACCACCTGTAAACTAGAACGTACTCACGTACAGGGTGAGCTCACGGGCTAGTTGGTTATTCATAATAATTTTTCAACAGCGCATGCTACACAAGGACACAAGACGAGTGTGTGTGTTTCCTCGTCTTGTGTCCTTGTGTAGCATGCGCTGTTGAAAAATTAGTACTCACGTGTCAACATAGCTCAGTTCGTATAGTGACAAATACGCGACAGTCTTCAGGCCTTCCCCACTAATTTAACGTCAGCCTCTGAATCACTTCACTCCTTTTGTCTTGATTTCTAGTTATCGAAAAGCACGGGGCTCATCGACGGGCCAGTTGAGAGCCCCATTAAAAAAATAAAACAACAATGAATAGAATGAACGCTTCGTCGTCATAATTTTCTTGCCGAGATTAAAGGAATGGCCTTTTCAAGCTGCTCTGAAATTGCCTCCACTATATCGCCCCTTCCACGGGGAGAGGTGGGGAAAATCCTTTTCTAAAGGCAAAAGTGATAAAAGGACAAGGAAAGTACCGAACCAGTCGGGAACATAGTGGCGGCAGGAGCAGCCAGCAGGGCGGAGATTATCGCAAAAGCTGTCTAGATTAATTCTCGCTACAGGGCGTGCATTAGCGGAGCCACTTTGCTGCTGGCGTTGCTCGCCGTCTTCTCTTTGCGCGCTTGTGTCTTTTGCTTGGACCTCTCGATGGCGGCCCGTGATATACTCGCTTAGCCATGTACTACGTGAGCCCTTTTTTCGCACGGCCCATTGGGCGCTGGCGCTTGCCACTAACGTGGTCTATTTCACACGCAGCCTGGCAAAATGGCCGGGCTGACCTCGTTTCTCGCGATAACGAACGAGAAAATAGTGTATTTGGAAAACTTCCGCGTATTTAGGCGATTAGGTAACGCAACGAGATCGCTGTGTTCCTGTGAGGACGAAGTGTGAGAAGCGCTCGCGCGCGTAAATGGTTCCTCGCGACGTATGCTAACGCATTCACCAAAGCCTTACGCGTAGCTGGCTTTCGATTCTAGTAGTTGAACGAGGACTGATCTTATTGCGAAGTAATTTTTTTCTCAGATCAGTCTTGTGCATCTCCTTCCAATACCAATGGAGTTGCAGCAGTGTCAGCGGACATTCTGCTTCTCTGGCATTATGACTTCACTGCCTGTACAGCTGCCACTACATGTACCACTACCAGTAGCCATTACCTGCAACCACAGAGCAGCTGCTGAAATTTTTACTGAATTCTGGCCACAACCGTTCCCCGACACCATGCAACGACGTGTGTAACGTTTAACTATAGGCATATCGGTTGCAGGTGCCTTGCTCTATATTGTTGCACTAAGGATTTGCTGCTGTTATACCTCGTTATTTACAATTGTTTTGCCGGGTTGTTGCTCAGGGACCCATCGCGCACGCACCCCGAAGCCGGTAGCTTGGCCCCCTTGATTTTGTGTGTATTAGCTTCTTGTCCGGGCTCCTAGAGCAGCCGCCATCCTGGAGCCGCCGAAATGGGTTTGTTTTGAGACAAACGCGGCAGATGGCGGCAACGACGGTTAACCGGCAGTGAGGAGGCCCGGCCCTGCAAGGTCGCGCTTGGGCCGCGAGACGCGGCCGATGCGCGGATACCTGGGGTTTCAGGGGGAGGGGGGGGGGGGTGTAAATGTATTGGTTTCAACAACACAGCGCATGATGGACCGGGTGTCCCGGAGGCGAGATGCGAAAGGGGGGAGGGCGACCAGGGCAGTGAGCGAGGTTCGGACTGGGTGTTCGCCTTCCCTGTGCCTCCACTGGCATTTTTGTGCGTTGGTGTGTGTCGGTGCTGTAACCAAGGCGGAAATGCGTAACGTCTTCGTGGAATTCGCGCTGTGCTCGTGAGACAACAACTCCTTGAGCATTGGCCTGCTATTGGCTCCTTCAGTTTGAACGAAATTCTCCTGATTGGCTGTGACACATTTCCTATTGGTTACAAAAATGGTCCCCAGAATGCTGGGCAAGGGAATTTAAGGGCGAGTTTTTGGCGGGAAAGAGGGATAGGAGGGCACGTCGCTGGTGAGCGCCCGTGCAATAAAGTACAAAGGACAGAACGCTTGTCTAGAACACGTTGTTGGGTCTGGGGCATCCCACTTCTGCCACCACTGTTGGGACTGGTGGTCCGAGCCAGGAAACGGTCGAGGCGACGGTGAGTCAAATGAACTTTATGTACAGTATGTACAAGGGCTTTTACATGATACAAGGGCCAAGAGCACCACGGGCTAGCACACAGAAGGAGGGCGGCCCCGGCGGCGAGCGTAGCTCCGGCGTGATGGCTCTTCTGCTGCCCGTCTGCTGCTCGGGTACAGCGCGGCTCCGCTTTTAAAGCCACTGGAAACGGTTACGGCAGCCAGCCGTTCAAATCCTCCAATCACAGGCCACCGTTCAAATTGGACCAATGGTCGAGGGGCGACGGCCGATGACGCGTCGGAGGAGCCCGCACCGACGGAGAGGAGGGAAGGAGGAAGGGTCCGTGTCGGCGCCGGCGTGGCTGGATGAGTCACGCTGCATGTCGCGACTTGTCCGAGAAAGTCTGGGCCTGCTTTGAGCGTCGGCGAGCGCGCAGCGCTTGTTTAGACAGGCCCGCCAGCGAAATGTGGGCGCCGGCACGACAACGTTCAGGGCGTTCTTCAGGCTAAACACGCGATATCTAGGGATAGCGTTTGGTTAAAAATAGTCGGTATGTAAGCATGTGCAGTTAAACTCACAGGATTTTACCGTCATTTTTTGGCTTCCTGGTCATAGCGGCTTTGGGAGCTTGCGAACACACAGTTCGATCGTTCTAGACATGTGGTTTGCCCTCTGTACATTGTGTCCCGAAGAAGTTGTCCAATCTGTTTCGCAACGCTTCGCCGGATCACCGAACCACCAGAAGACTTCAAGATCACCACCATCGATCTTCGACCAACAACATCTTTCGATCCAACATCAAAACTAACTATTACCTCACCTGCATTTCGGCAGCTATTCTTCACTCGTGTCATCGTCCCAATGAAGGTTTTGCTAACACCTTCAGGTTGGCGTGAGAATCTTGCGCTTGACGAAATACTTTTCTTGCCCCCTCACTCACTCACTTACTAACACTCACCCTCCCTCATGCAAGCGCTCAATCTGGCTGACGCACACACACTCGCACGCGCACACACACACACACTGTCACACGCGCGCGCGCACACACACACACTCTCTCACACACACGCGCACGCACGTACATAGGCGCACACTTTCTCACACACACACAACCGCGTGCGAGCATTGCAGAGCAGTAGCACATACGAAGCCCCAAGTGAGCCGGCCTATTCCTAGAAGAATCCTCATCGCTTCCACGCGCCTATAAAGTGCACCCGAGCAGAAATCTAATACAAACACGTGTCGACAGCGGGTTTCGCGAAACGACTCCCAGACACCTGTTCGCCTACGCCAGTTGGCGGGCGCCTTGATCAAGTCCCTGCTTCGTGGAAGTGAACATCGCCCTTCCGAGAACGCCCGCGCTTAGCGAGTTGCGTTCCTTCTTTCTCCCCCCCCCCCCCCCCCCCCCCCCCCCCTCCCCCCACGGTGATTGTATAAGCAGCGCCTTCGTCAGAATCCCGTTTTTCTGCATCCCATTAGGTTGGTGGTGTTTTAATATTTGTAGGCTGTGCTGGTGGAGAAATGTTGAACGTGGCGCTAAACGAATGGCGATGTCTCTTTCACTTTTTGGCTCGACTCTGAAAAAACGGTGTGCCACATGTTGCACTTTTCCTTTTTCGCCCTTTTTCCTTTAGTTCCCTGCCACACAGATTTGTTTTATTCTTTTCATTGTCACTGTTTCTAAGCACCCTTTCTAAGAGCTCTTTAAAAGGACGTAGTTTTAGTCACGTTATCATAAACGTACATCCATAGCAAGCCCACATGAGCCATAGGTTGCTAAGATTCTTAAAGTGAGCTCGCCGTGGGCGGACGAAGCACTGCATTGAAGAAAGTGATATTAAATGCACGCTACCATGACATACTAGTCGAAATCAAGAGAAACAATTGGGCTTGGGCAGGGCGTGTAATGCGAAGGCAAGATGGCCGCTGGTCCTTAAGGATAACGGAGTGGATTCCAAGAGAAGGCAGGCGTAGCAGGTTTGCGGTGATACGGTGGCCGGAGCTGGCGAAGGACAGGGTTAATTGGAGAGACGTGGGAGAAGCCTTTTCCATGCAGTGGGCGTAGTCAGGCTGATGCTGAGATTTTCGTAACCTCTATGAGCTACTGTGTGCACATTTTTGCGGTTCCTTGCTTTGAAAATAAAACCACTTGCCGCGTTGCGCATTTCACTACTGATCTGGCGCGTGGAACAAAAAAATCCGAAATTTGTATTTAAAATTTTAATCTATATTTCAATTTAAATCAATATTCAAAACTTCAATTTGAATTTAATTTACGTTTGCCAAAGCAGATAGCCCTAGCGACACCCAACTGTTACGAATTGGGCTTCGTCGACGGTTCAGGGAGGCTCCCAAAAATGCTGTCACCGTAAAGCGACGTTCTTAATGTATACTTGGCGGAAAAACTCATTGCAGTTCATACGCAATGTCTTTTTTCTTTTCAGTTCATTGGTGGAGTGATAAAATTAACTCGACGCGAGGTGCGTTTATCGTAGGAGCCAAAACAGCTAACGACGCGGTACAAGCATCAGCAGATAACAATAGTACACGAACACTGGCGGCTAGTGCTTTTGTCTACTGAATCTTTTGGACTTGGAAGGGTAAATTGCAAATCATGTTGTGTTTTTAACCTGATGGCTTATGAGACGTATGTTATTTGTTCTGGACGTTCAGGGTTTTTCCCGTGACTGCGAATCCGAACAAGTGAACAGCGTGCGCATTCCTTCCTTGAACTAGTGTTCCAGCGGCCTCCTCTTCTACTGAGCATCTCGCGGTTCTACGCTGCTTCTTTCTAAACCGCGACATAGAGAGGATTGTGGCTAATGAGTCCCTCCTCACTGTTCGTAAAACTTTTCCGAAGGAGATAGTAATCGCGGGCGCGATACTTTGAAACTCTAGCTCCCTTCGCTTATCGGCTGCGTCTTCGCCTCATCCATTTTAAGTTTATTCCGTCGAAGCAGGCGTGTGCTACAGCGCCAGCCCCGCTCGCCGTTGTTGCGTCGCTAATCCATCTCGACGTCGCCGCCTCATAATGTGACCCCCTCCGGCGGCAGCTCTTCATACGCGGCTCAATAAGTTTGCCCCGCTTGCGAGCGCTCGCGCCAATACTTTGTATCGATTTATCATTGCCGAGAGCGGAGCGTCGCACGCTTCGCCTTTCCATGCAAACTCTGATTGAGCGATGGCGTGGGCTGAGGGCGCTTTGTACTGCGCTCTCTGTCTCCCCCTCTGCTCGTCCTATCCGGAGTTTGCGTGAATTCTGGGGAGGTTCCTATCCGGATATCTTATTTACGTCATCTAAAGCGCGCGAGAGCTGCCGAGCCCCACGAGTGTCCGGTTTTAAACAATGCGCTCGAAACAGCCTGGTCGGAGTGGGTTGCTTTGGCCCGTGAGATAAAATATTGCTGCTGTTGATTGGTGGCGAAAACTTGTTGATTAGCTTGGCGCATTGTTCACGATTGCTTGAGACGGAGCGAAATTGCCACGAGGGTCGACTGAGCGTGGCGCAGACATTCGGTTTCGCCCTTCTTTTTTGCAGTTTTTGGGCCGTCATCAAAGACCAGGATAACATTGCCTTCTTGGGCTAATCCTATTAATTTTTACAACGATAGCGGTTAAAGGCCCGTTTCTTGGTTGAACGCCGTAGTAGTAGTAGTAGTAGTAGTAGTAGTAGTAGTAGTAGTAGTAGTAGTAGTAGTAGTAGTAGTAGTAGTAGTAGTAACTCCTCCTATCGCTGAGATGATCTCGAGAATCACATTAGTATAACTTCATCTTTCAGAATCAGACATTGGCCCGACACCTCGAACATATGTCCCGCCACTTCTCAGATGGCAAGACTTTATTCATTACAGTCAAGGACTGAGAGAGAACTGCTACCTGAAGAGAAAGTATGGTTTGGTTTAGTTCAGGGGGTTTAACGTCCCAAAGCGACTCAGGGTATATGAGGGACGCCGTAGTGGAGGGCTCCGGAAATTTCGACCACCTGGGGTTCTGTAACGTGCACCGATTTCGCACAGTACACGGGCCTCTAGAATTTCGCCTTCATCGAAATGCGACCGCAGCGGCTGCGATCGTCAGAATGTCAGGTTGGCGGACGACGTAATGAACACATAAAAAATCTTTATGAACGCGAGCGGGATTGCGGCAGTGCGAACAGATCAGCCGGAAATGTCGGGTGTTGAACTGCCACTCTCTCGCGCTGTATTTTGAATGTCTTCGTCAACTTCTAGCTGTGCGCAAGAGTCAGTCCGAAACCAACAGCACGCGGGAACCAGTACGAGCAAGCCGAAATTCGAATGCGTTACCGCTTTGGGCGGCATGCTACACACCGCTATGACGTTGCACTCTTAAGGTGACTTAAACGTCTTCAGAATTTTTTCTTTGCCGCTGAAACTCTCCGCGCCGGTCTCTTCTCTCTCTTTATTGTTATTTCTTTTCCAGTAAATGTGCACCCACTGCTAGCAGCCTTCGCGGCAGCTTCACGGACCTCTCGCGGAATCACGCAGTCTGAGCAGGCGAGCAACGTAGACATTTCTTTCGAGTTAACCTTTAAAGCCATTCAAGGAACGAAGCAAGCTCTAAAACAAGACTAAGATGCCGTGGATTGAACGAACAAAATGAATCGGGGTAGGCATGTGATGCTGCTCCATCCCTCAACACGCCGTTGCTGTGCTTCCACTCATGACTTCTTTCATTGACATCTCCTCCTGTTCTGTCCGTATTAACTTGATCTCTCTCTTCTGTCGCTGGCTGCTCGCTTAATTATTCCCGCTGCTTGCTTCGCGTATGTCCCGATCGAATGTGCGCGCCTGGTGTTCGCCGCTCTGGCCGCCCCGTTAGACCCGCGGCGAAACTCGGGTGTTTGTCCAACTTGGTTTCTCCGAAGTCCGCTCCAAGCCTGCGCGCCGTCTCTCGGCAGCTGTGTCTTTACAGCGAGCGCGACAAGCTGTCGCTAGCGAAGTTGCCCAAATGTCGGCGGAGGTCGAAGCGGGCCGCGGGCTGGTTGTGAACGTCGCTCTAGCGGGCCAAGTACCGCCTAAAATTCAGTCCGACTTCTTGATTTTATGCGTTGCTTGGTCGACAGCTGTGTCCAGCATGGACAGAGGTCCAGTTAGTTTTGCAATTTTTAATGTTGGACTGATCGAAAATCGATAGTGTTGATCTTGATGTTTCCTGATGGTTCGGTGATACGGGAACACGTTGCGGAACAGACTAGAGAACTTCGTTGGGACACCGTGTACTTTATTTATTATCCGGGCACCCAAAAGCGATCTGCCTCTGGCCCGACCTCTCGTTTTGCGCCAAAAAGCCGCACTTAAATCCCTTTGCACAGCACTCTGGACTTACTTATCGGCCAATTGGTAATGCGCTTGTCAGAGCCAATCAGAAGAATTTCGTACAAACTGAAGGTGCCAATAGCAAGCCGGTCCACACGCAGTTGTTGACTTGCGGGCACCGCATGAATTCCAAGAAGATGTTACGCATTTCCTTTAGTAGTTACAGCACACAGACACAAACGCACAAAGGCGCCAGCAAATACGCACGCAAGGCGAACACACAGTCGAAGCCGTGCGCACTGCCCTATTCGCGCTTCCATCATTCGCTGCCCGTATGAACATCCGGTCCCTCATTCAGTGTGCCATCGAAACCAGTAACTTACGCGCGACCCCCTCGGAACCCCAGAGGCCAGCGTGTCGGCTCCGTTTTGCGGCTGGAACGTGACCTTGCAAGGTTTCGTCTTTTTGCAGTCGGCGAACCGCAGTTTTTGCCTGCAATTTACGACGCTTGATTTAAAACCAAACCCATTCGAACGGCGACGGGAAGGCAATCGGTCGAGGAGCTCCTACAAAAAGCTGCAAAAAAAAAAAAAGAGGCCCAAGATGCGGCTGCTGAGTGTGCCCTGCCCGATGTCTCCCCTGTGCAACAGCCCGCGATCTTAACTGGGTCCATTCGGGTCTCAATGAGTTTCCAATTTGACAAACTCTCTTTGTTGCTTTCATTGGAAGTACGCTAAATGGCGTGCGTTCAGTGAAACCTAGAAACTGAATTGTGACGGGTTGTCCCGGTGTCTTATTCTCGTGACCAGTGTCTCAATCTCGTGACAGCGCATTTGTCCTCCGTCCTATTACATTGGTATCGTTAACGGGACGTCTTTCGCCACCTGCTGTTTATTGCGGGCTTTGTCGACGTTCACCAATCAGAGGCTGCCGCAGCTCTTTTACGCTAATGCTTATAGCTTACGTAGGCGCAGTAGAAAAGACCTGAGAGCGTGCAGAAACATTTTTATTTCTGATTATGCCCATGTGCAGGCGTGTCCTCATTTGTAAGCCTCGTAATACGTAGACAGTCGCAGTCTCGGTTTCGGGGTTAAAGAGTCTAGACCACACCTACCCACTGTTTCCTGGGAGCCTTTTACTTAACTGCTCGCGGTTTCGCGTGGCGTGTCTGTTGTTCCAAACCGAGCAGCGTTCGCACTGGAATATTGTTGTCGCTGAATAAGCTTGTCAAGTTTATGGAGCACGTTTAATTCATTACAACTAAATGGGAAAAAACAAAGGCAGTAATTTTCACCGCAAGACAGTCTACATTTACAAAAAGTATCAATTTATCTATTGGTCACACAGCAATAGAACTTGTCGATACAGTTAAAACTCTTGGTGTATATTTTCATAAACATATGCTCTGGGATGTGCATGTAAATAACGTCGTTTCTCGAATTTCAAGGACCGTGGGTATACTAGCTAAATTCAAAAATTTCTTACCTCCTGCTGTTAAACTTCATTTGTTTAATGCGTTATTTATGTCTAATGTGAACCACTGTTTTCTTGTTTGGGGTAACACTACATTTACAAACTTAAATCAAATTCAAATTCTACAAATGAAAGCCGTTCGACTAATCGCAGGTGTGGAGGCAAATACACACACCAGAAGCCTTTTCACGAAATTCCAAATACTTTCCATACATAGCCTTTATTATTTCACCTTGGCCAGAAGATATAAGCAAGATCTTCATAGCGAGGAGGCTCTTATTCCATCCATAGCAAACTTAAAATTAAGAGAAGGCAGGTTGACGTCTCGGTCTCCAGAAATTTGGAAGGTTCCTTTTTTGCGTACAAATTTTAGCCGTCAAATGTTAGAGTATTCCCTTCCATCGTTACTTAACTATCTTCACAGTCATAACATCCATTTAGAAAATATTAGCATGTCAATGTTGAAGACTTTTTTTTCGTCATAATAGAGATGGTACCTTCACTAAGAATTGTATAATGATGATGTATTTTTTTTTTTCCTGCTCTTTATATATGTATTGTGCCTATGCTATCTTCCGACATGAAAATGCAATATTCTTATTTTGTTATTTTGCTTCAGTTCGCGCAGTGGCTTTGCACATTCATTTTTTTTTTGTGTGTGTAAAGTGTGTCCGGAAAATTAATCACTACGTTGCGCAACCGTTGTATGCCTTGTAAAGAGGGGCTTGAACCTCGTCAAGTGAACTATTTTTCACTTTTGTTCAAGCCCCTACCGCTTTGACGGAAATAAATCATATCATATCATATCATATCATATCATATCATATCATATCATATCATATCATATCATATCATATCATATCATATCATATCATATCATATCATATCATATCAATTAGTGATGCCTGTTGTGATCAGATGAATACGATTATGAGGATGTTTAGTTTGCGCGGCGAAATGGCGACTACGGCTGAAGAGCACCATCCACGAGGCTGATTGGACAGGTCAGGTCTCTGGGAATGACGTCGAAACTAAAAGGTTGTGTTGTACTCAAAACGTTTTGTTCAATTGCTCGTATTGCAGCAGTGTGTATTTGGCTTGATGCGATCTGTAGGAGGGCTGTTTGAGACGCTTCCCGCTTGGCGGACGCAGTACTGTGCTGGCAAATGTTTGTACAAGAGGGCTGGGCACACCGCACGATATCATGTCCATTTTTTGTGATCGAATTCATGGACGAAGCTTGTCGATACTCGCGCGGTCGTATGCTTCGTACGTCCGCGTCACTGGACGGGTCTATGAATCCCTTAGCTAAGATCAGTAGTTAGTTCTGGGTCTCTTTTGTAAACCTCAGGTGTCCTGCAGCGATGGCATGCTCCATCTCTATAGAGTCGCGCTTCCGGAACACACGCTTTAAAGGCAACGTAAGAAACAGCCGTGGCGACCCGGTGCAGCCGGGCAAGCGTAGCCGATTAGCGTACAGCGAGGCAGGAAAGCCAGTGCGGAGGTCTACATTCCAGCCGCCATCGCTCTACCTTATCGCGGTGCCTTTTTGTTATATTCTTTTACCCTCGGCGCGGCGTACAGCGGCTCCAGCGGCGCGTATACGCTCTGTAGCGATCGGCCCCCGGAACTCACGTCTCGCGATTGTTTTGCCGGGAGTCGAAACTTTGGCGGCGGCAGCAGCTGCGTTCGCCGGCCGAGCGGGCTAATTAGTCGGAGTGTATCTGTTCTTATCTCGGTCACGTAGCACGAAGCCGCTGCCGTCGAGCTGCACGCGGACCGTGTGCCTCCTTTCCCCTCGCTCCCGCGCATAGAGCACTACTCGACACCGTAGCCGCCGGGACATGCCCTCGCGCAGCAACCCCTCCCACTCGTTTCTTGCCGCGCACGTGTACTTTGCTCTTCGATCGGCGGCGCGAAATTTCCCTTTGTTTGCGTGCGCCTGGTCGCGCTCTCTGGGAAGCTTTTTCCGGAGCCCTCGTTCGGGGCCGGACGCGTGGATTGGACATTGCCGTCGTGCGGTGTCCATCGGCTGGCGAGGCCTTGAATCGTTGCTTTTTCTGTTGCGCTTATTAGGCTGCATGCTTTGGGTTGTTAGCGACGTCCCCTTGCACCCGTCCCCACTGCGCATTGAGGAATTGCGGCAACTGTTTCGTGGTAGCTTCCTGGATCGCGGTATCGCCTCCGCACGCACCTGTGCTGAGGGGCGCCCAATGCGCAGTCTGCTTAATCGCCGGGTGCGTGGCGCTAGCGCACGTTCAGGACACGCTCGAATGAAAGAGCGCTGTCGGGACGCTTGGTCCGAAGCACGCGCCAGTGCCCGCAAAACAAAGACCTGCCAGCCAACACGGCCGGCTGCACGCGTGGTTAGTGAGGCTTTGGGGTAAACGGGGAAGTAAGCAACGCAGTCCCACTCCGTGCTCTGGTCAGACATCGTTTAATTGAAAAAAGATAACGACGCGCTGTGCTCGTCATACGTGCGCGAAGTGCGACGTGAGGGCTCGCTTGAATCTGTATAGCTTTAGCCTGAGTCGCTTTGGGACGTTAAACCTCTATAAACCAATAAGCCAGACCAGTTTTCGGTGCTTGACTATTGCGGACACGCCATTGGCTGTTTCGTTTCTTGGCCTTTCTACGAGCGCCCCCTTTCGTGTCGCTGCCGCGAATGCACAGTACCGCCGTCTTCCACTTCTTGTCAACGCTTCAGAAATGGGGAGGACACGTGCAGAAGTGACCCTGCGGGCTCGCCGCGCATCGTCCTCTGTAATGCACATGAACGTTTTTTACATTTTAGCTCCAGGATCGAACTCACTCACCAGACGAATGCTGTCGCCACCGTGATGGGATAGATAGCATGCACGGCGGCATAGCCCGTATGTTTGGATGAGGCCATGAAAATGTAGAGTTGCCCAGCGTCTCCGAGATATCTTCTTTTCATGAGTTGTCCATGGAGCCCATCAGAAGCCTGGTGATAGCATTCATCCTGTTACGTACCCTTTTGACCCTTTACGGTGAGCGTTAGAAAATTAAGCTTTTACAAGAAAGATGAAGTTCCAGGCTTTTCCCACATGAAAGGAACGGCCGTTTAACTTGACAAAGTAAACAGGTCATTTTTTTTTTGTTTCTTAAAAAATATTATATGAAGAACGCCGTTGTAGAAGGCTCCGGAGTTATGCTTCGACCCTCTAGGTTGTTGTCACACGCGCCAGGATGTCGGCACACGGGCGTTTCTCTGCATTCCGCTTGCATCCAAACAGCTTCGTCCAGTTTGACTTTGTATCATTTTCGCCCAAATAGCCCGCGCTCAAATTCACTCCGCAATTCGCCGTTGTGACCAGAACGCTTAGCCACTGGTTTCCCGCGCCGGGAGTTTCAGCTGTGGGGTAACGATTAAAAGACAGCTTCACGGCTAGGAATGAAAAGGCAGTGTTTTTACACGCGGCCGTCGCCCCTGTTAAGAATGTTTATGACTCCTACTAGGCTGTGGTCAAAGCTGTCGCGACCCTTTTTGAGTGTGAACTGTGCTGTTTAAACATTTATTCAGCTCGAGACATCCTTGAGTGCTTCTACCTCTCCTTCCCACCACGCCCCATACCCCATTCAGCAACTGTATTTTAGGCATCATAGTAGTGCTTGCAAATATTTCATGTGTAAATAAAAGCTGGCTACTTCATTGCTATAGGCAGAATAAAGCGATTAGGTTTTTGCTACATTATTGCAGACATGTGTAAGTGTCGTAAAATGACCCTCTCATGGTTACCACGAAGCTCCCGGAGGTATACATTCGTAAGCCCTGATATATGAAATGCTTAGAGCGTGTCTCGCGATCATTCTAATGGAAGCATGAACTCAGATTTACTGCGCACGTATATTCAGCGGTTGAGAGCCAGCGCCATAGCGAAGGCTGCCATAAATACCTAGTTTACAAACGTCTTCATGCAAGACTGCCAGTCCGAAGAATGAAGGCGACTTAAAAACGAAAAAAAAATAAATAAAAACTGCAAAGAATAAGGTAACGGAGCTAGAATGGAAAGCGCGTTATTTGACGCATCTCGGATAAAGAGCGTTCGAGCAAGTTCCTCTGCCTTCGCTCCGGCATAATGGCAGTCGTAAAAGAGCACCCATCGTCCCGCATGCACCTTCGCCGTTACCTCGTCTTCTTGTTTTCTTTTATTCCTTTCACTCCTCCTCGTTCTCCTTCCCTTTCCCTTTCTGTCACCTGCCGGCCTCGCCCGAGCGCTCTTCCATTCGCGTGGCGCGGAGCGATTGAAAAGCTGCCGCTAAGATTACATTTCTGCGTCGCAGCCAGGGCGAGGTATGAAGCGGCAGATTGTGTTCGTCGTGCTGCTTACCACTCCTCCTCTCCCACCTTTCCCCACTCCCCCTTTATCCTCACTCGCTTTCCTTCCTCTTATTCCGATACTTGTACATTCTGCGCGTTCTTCCCCTTTGCCGCCACGAGAGCGCGCTGGAAAACGCATTAGAGGACGAATTTCAAAAGCGGTTTCGTTTGCGCGCGCTCTGAATCGACTTTCTTTCCTCACTCCTTCCGCTGTTTGCACTTATTGCGAGGCTTCTCCTGCTTGGAGTTCCCTTTTATTCCGCGTTATTCTCCGCCTTTACGCCTTCCCTTTATCCTTCTGCGTACCCAAGAGAAAAAGGAAACAGCGCCCCTCTTTTCTGTTGTGGCTCCCTTATCGACGAGAGCAGAAAAGAAGAGTCATTCAGCTATCTCTCTCTTTCCACTCTTACCTGGCCTCTTCTTACCCTTTCTTTTCCCTCAGCCTCCCTGGGTGCCGTGCCTTCCATATCTACGCTTCTTTGTTACCTTCTCCGTGCACCGGCGATGTCTGCGCGCAGAGCAACTTAGCTCTTGCTTCATTTCGCTTTTGCTCCCTTCTTTCTGCGCCGGTACGAAGCTGACGCTTGCTGCCCGGAGTCCCCGCGTAGCTAGCTTGGAAGAGGAGGAGGGGAGGGAGGGGGTGGACGCTTTTATTTCGATTCTCTCGGGGCCAGGCTTGCGGCCTGGCCGCACCGGTGGCTCGCGAGCAAGCGCCCTCCCTCCGCCGCTATTGAAATGGCATAAAACGGGCCCCATGTTCCGTGCGACTTGCGCCGAAAAGTGTAACTCGCGCGCTCTACGTCGCAGCCATCGCGCCGCGTGCGAGACGGAGGGAAAAACGGAAAAAAAGAAAGTAAAGAAAGGAAAAACGCTTATTCCGCGGCTTGCAGAGTTTTTTTCGGCAGTTCGCCAGCTTCTCTCTCTTTTTTTTCTGTTTGCGCCTCTTCTCTCTCTCGCAATATCTGTCTCTCCGTTGCTTCTACACCCTCTCTTTCTCCGTATTTTCTTTTTCACGGCCAAGATTTTTGTGCACCTCCTCTCTCCGCGATCTTGCGACGCAGGTTCGTCTTCCCCGACCGGGCGTTGCTTGCGGCTTACCGCGCTGGTTGTTCAGTCCCCCCCTTTCCCTCTTTTTCACCCCCTTCCAACAGCGCTCTTCCTTTTCGCGTGGGCAGATCACCATCTTCTGCATGCGGATCGTCTTTCTCCCCATCTTCGGCCGCACCGCTTTTGTCTGCGGCCGCGGCTTCTGCCTCTGTTGCTGCTCTCACTGCCGTGTTGGCCGCGCCGGCGGAGCAGAATCATATCTTGCGGCTGAAAACTTTTTCCGCCTCTGCGGCTGCTTCGGCGGAGTAGTCACTCGCAAAGAGGATGTGGAATTCCATTAGGCACTCGGCGACGTGTATGCGGTTTTTCCGGACGCTCCATACACTTCGACGTGAGCGCCCTATACATACACACGCGAGTGCTCTTGCGGAAAGAGGGGGACAGAGCATTTCGGACGATGCGTTTAAAAAGGAACTCCGCTTGTTCTTTAATCTTTGTCTTCCTTCTTTTCGGCTTCTTGTTCGTCTCGTTGCTGGGCTGTGCGTAGGTGGGCTGGTGTTATACTTTTGATGCGAAATCGTTAGTTGTGCCGTGCGGGCGAACTGTCCGATGGTGGCGTCGGCGTCTGTGGCTCTGTATGTGTGAAACCACCTGCAAACCGTGGCGAGTTATAGCTGGAGAGAGGGAGATTCCCCTCTCCTGTTTTAGGGGAGAGGATGGTGCACCTGATTAAGAAGGACTGAGCAAAAATGAAAATGGCTAAGATTGACTCAGCTAAAATGAATAAAAGGAGCGACTGCAAATATAAACGGAATGAAAACAGAATCAGAATTGGAATAGATTGGCGAGTGAAAGAAAAATGTTATTGCATTTCCTGGCGCGTCAATCGAATTGATCGCCCTCTGAAACGGCAGAAGAGGCGGCTATAGCCCTCGCCCTAGCGCATACCCAAGAGAGCATCATCTTCAGCGATTCAAAAATGGGTATCAATAATTTCGCAAAAGGGCGAATTACAAACACCTCCTTAGAATCCTTAACGCAACCAAATTCTCACCAAATTATGCCGAACTGATATGGGTCCCAGCTCATTCCGGGAATCCGGGGAACGAGGCAGCCCACAATAAAGCCCGAGGTTTCGTCGACCGGGCAGTGGATGAGTCTGGCTCCCTAAATTTCACGAAGGACTCCATGATCACATATCATGATCTCACCGATCATTTTAAACTAGAGAGGAGAATTTTCCATCTTCCGGACAAAAGCCTGACTAAAGAACAAGAGGTTACGTGGCGTCGTCTACAGACGAGATCGATACGCACCCCATCACTCCTCGCGCACATTTATCCAGATCTTTACAACCCAAACTGTAAACACTGTGGCCAACGAGCCACCTAAGATCACATCCTGTGGGACTGCAAAATAGAGCCACCTCCGGGTGATCTAGTTACTGCTCCTTCTCTCGAGCGGTGGGAGACCGTGCTGGCTAGCTCTAACCCCAGAACGCAAGTTTTGGCGGTGGAGTGGGCTGACAAAGTCGTCGAGGGCTGCGTACTCTCGACCACTTAACGCAGCCCCTTACCAAGCTCTTTCCGGCGAATAAAATGTTTTACAATCAATCAATCTTCATTTCGCTGGCGCGTGTATCGATGCTTGTGAACAAAAAAAGAAGAAAGAATGAGTGTGTTGCGGCAACTGCGGCCTATGCATTCTTCACGTGGTGGCCAAATTTTGAATTGCGAGCTGTGAGTAGCAGCACCAGTCGACATTCAGCTTGTGATGCGGATTCAAGGCCACGAAATACTGGCTGGAATCACAGTTTGCGCGCTGCGTGAGAAGATCGGGATGCTCGCCGTTGGGCCTTTAAATGCAAGTGTACCTTTTCTTACTTATTGACTTACGGGAATCCACTCAGCTGCCCGAGATAAGAAGCTGTTTATGAATCCCTGGCGCTTCACTAAAACCGCACCTTTGCGCAGCAGTAGTACGTTTGCTTTCGACGTTGATGTCCATAAAATGTGATCATTGACATCTCTGTGTCGCTTTATGTTTATTGGGCAAAGAAACCATGCATTTTTGTATTCAAGAGTGAAGCTTGCGTTGTTACAGCTTTGCAGGGGTCATACTTGGCCGTTAGTACGGAGTTTAAAGGGTTACCGAAACAAACGTACGGATTTCGTAAAGTATGGTTGTGGGGTAAGCAATGGTTATACGTATACATATAGCGATTTTTTCTTTGTCTTTATCACTGAAAACCTAAATTTTATTCCCAAGTTTGCAGAAGACTTTTAGTTCTGTTTTTCTTTGATTTTGTGTATTATTTCCTACACAACAGGCAGCGTGTTCAAAAAGAAACTCGATCGTTATGGTATCTAGACAAAGATATATTGGTTAGGAATGTTCTCGTCGGGGATTATAGGCCTTCCTAGTCTCTTCATTTTTGTCACACTTCATATTTTCAACCGTGATATTGCACAATTTGCAACTTCTTAGTTCCTTTGGCTATCCTGAGGTAGCGGTCATACATTTCCCCAACTCCTTATTTCTGTCTACACATTAGAAAGTTTACCTCGTTAGTGCACTTCCTGAAAGATTTCTGTGACGGCAAGGTGGATGCAGCAATGACACAGAAAAAAAGTTCTTGAGTGGGGCAAGCGCGCGTTGCTTGGCGACTAGGAAGTCTGAAAATGAGACGGCTTACCGGCGCCGCTTGCAGGAAGTTGGGACACTGCGAGGCCGTTGTCGGTTGAGATATCGTCCCCAGTCTTAGCAGTTATCAGCACGGCAAGCGGCACATCGCGTTCGCGACGGACACGCGAAACGCGAGCGCACCTCCGTCATATATGCAGAGAGTTGTGGCCTCTCGCGTTGTCTCTTCTTCCCAACCACTTTGGTTGCCCTAAGAGCGCGACGTGGTGTTCTCGCGGTGAGAAAACAAAAAAGAACGAAGCAAAGAAACACATCTCAGTGAGGCTCCAAGCGCTTCCTACGGACACCACGACGCTGTGGCGGCGGCGTCTTGCGCGGTGCGCCCGGAATGTTCGGCTTCCGGGGCCAAGTGCCGCGCAAACTTCCTCCCCGGAAGGAAGCGGGGGAACGGTGTTCTGCCCGTGTTCCTTACGCTTCCCCCTTTCTTTCCCAACCCTCCCTGATCCCTCCGCGCGCAGTATGGCCGTCTGAGAGCCGTGCCTTCAGCCGCGAGGGAGCAGGCGTCGCCGCCCGCTCGACGTGCAAAGACGTGCAGCCTGTCAGGTTAGGCGTCGCGCTATCTCTCGCTAATACGCTGATAGCGCCGGAGTGAATGTTTAATTAGCGCCTTACAGTTAGGCTTGGGCTTCCCTCAACTACACTCAACGGCGCGCGACCTCACCTCAGGGAAGGCTAGTTTCCTGCCCCATGTCGACCCGCGTCGTCGCGTCGCTGTCCCTCGTAGCGAACCCGGAAAGATAGGCCGCTCTTCATCCTGTCCACCTCTCCTGGTGCTTCAAGGGAGCCCCGGCAAACGGCCGGTCGTGGCCGCTCGCCTGTTGAAGAATGGCTTCCTCGCGGATTTGCTTCGAGATTTTGCTCGCGCTGCCCGGATGTGTCATGGCGCTCCCGGTTCTTCCGTCGTTTCGGTGTGTAGGCGCCTCGTATAGCGTGGTGGGGTGCTGGTTTAGTCCCCGTTAGCCTCGTCGTGACGGCTGCAGTTTTGCTTGTACAGTACAGATAAAGCACATGCATTGTGACGCAGCATTACGAGGCATTAACTCTCGGTCCTTTCGTACAGCAGACTTACGTTCTCGGCGAGAAGCTACAACTGTTGTTTCCGCTGGAAATCGTAGGAGAGGTCAATATGCTGGTTGCATTTCTTGATGACAACTGGTTTAGGTTTTAGGTTTATGTGGGACTTAGCCTACCGAAGCGACTCAGGCTATGAAGGACGCAATAGTGAAGGGCTCCGGAAATGTCCACCACTCGGAGTTCATTAACGTGCACTAACATTGCACAGCACTCAAGCCTCTAGAGTTTAGCCTCGATCGAAATTCGACCCCCTCGGCCGGGATCGAACCCGCGTCTTTTGGGTCATCAGCCGAGCGCCTTAACCACAGAACCACCGCGGCGGCTTGATAAGAATTGTGTTGCAGCTCCAGTTTCGTTGGGCCCAGTTAATTTTGATTACCGATGTTGGCGTTCGAAGATCGACGGTGTTGATCTTGATGTTTCCTAATGGTTCGGTGATCCGGCGACACTTTTCCGATCAGACTGGCCTACTTCTTCGGGGCACTATGTACACTTTGTTGCAAGGGTCAAGCAAAACAGTTACACTAGGCCAGAGTGGTACTGGCACCGCTCTGCCTGTCACGAAGCGCTGACTCGCTCCTCAAACTCTCCTATAAGCGAATACTCTCTCGGAATTCCGCGAGTGCCTCCGCACCTTCTCTGCTGGGTCTATCTCCGCAATCTCGGCCGATCCTTCTCTTCGTGCCAGACAGCACCCTTAAATGTATAGTAAGTGGTTTTGAATAAACAAAGTAAATGGTTGGTTGGTTGGTTGGTTGGTTGGTTGGTTTATGGGGTTTAACGTCCCAGAGCGACTAAGGCTATGAGAGACGCCGTAGTGGAGGGCTACGGAAATTTCGACCACCTTACACGGGTCTCTAGAATTTATCCTCCAAAGAAATTCAACCGCCGCGGCGGGGATCGAACCCGCGTCTTTCGGGTCAGCAGCCGAGCACCATAACCACTGAGCCACCGCGGCGGCCAAAGTAAATGGAAGGAAAAAGATTTTTGCTAGCCCCGGCATCTGCCATCGCTGCCGGAAGCACCTGAGCTGGGGCCCAGCATTCTGGGGGCCTTTTTAGCAGCCAATAGGAAAGGCGCTTATTAAAACCAATTAGAAGATTAGGTTTATTGTTATTTAACGTCCCGAATCAACTCAGGCTATGAGAGACGCCGTAGTGAAGGGCCCCGGAAATTTCGACCACCTGGGGTTCTTTAACGTGCACTGACATCGCACAGCACTCGGGCCTCTAGAATTTCGCCTCCATCGAAATTCGGCCGCCGCGGCCGGGATCGAACCCGCGTCTTTCGGGTCAGCAGCCGAGCGCCGTAACCACTGAGCCACCACGGCGGGGCTCAATCAGAAGAGTTTTATTCAAACTGAAGGAGCCAATAGCGCGCCGGTGCTCACGGGGATGTTGTCTCGCGAGCACCGAGTGAATTCCATGAAGGCGTTGCACATTGCCATTAAGACGCGGGTTCGATCCCGGCCGCGGCTGCCGAATTTCGATGGAGGAGAAATTCCAGAGGCCCGTGCGCTGTGCGATGTCAGTGCACGTTGAAGAACCCCAGGTGGTCGAAATTTCCGCAGCCTTTCACTACGGCGTCCCTCATAGCCTGAGTCACTTTGTGACGTTAAACCCCAATATACCAAACCAAACCATTCGGGTTCTCGAGGAACCCCGACCTAAACCTACAACGAAAACCGAGGAGGGTCAAGCTGCGGCGCTGGGTGATCGCTGCTAGCGATCTAAACTGGCCCCGTCAGTTGCCGCTAGGAAAGTGATGCGGATGCCTGTCAATGGGAAGTAAACAATGCTGATATGACACGTACAGGGACAGCGCGAAGAGACAAAACGTGGAGGAAGTCCTGCCTGAACTTGTTTTGTCTTTTGTGCGTGCGTGCGTGCGTGCGTGCGTGAGTGCGTGAGTGCGTGCGTGCGTGCGCGCGGCAGAGGGGTGAAAGGTAGGTGCAGTTCTTAAAATACGACGCTAGTGTCCACAAAGAGTACCTCTACACCTTCAAACTGTGCCTGTCATCTCAGCGCTGTGATCTCAGCGGTTGATCGCTGAAACTTCGCCAGCAACTCCAAAAACATACATGAACTGTCTGGTTGTGATAAAAACCGGATGCTATCGCGTGACACCTTTGTTTCTTTGTCTTTGGCAGTCGGTCACCGTTAAGCGCAACCACTTCATGCATGGGCCGGGAGCGTTTAATAATCCTTTTTTTTTTTTTTTGCAACGCCTGCGCTAGATCATGCACTAGGTGATGGACGGGAGGGGGAGAGGCGGTAGCTATAGCTCGAGCGAACCAAACAAAGAATCAGAGGGTGCGAGGTGAGAGTTATTGCTTTGCATTTAAGGCGCCGGTTGCTGCCCCGGTAGCAGGTTCGCATAACTCGCAAAAATGGCCCGCTTAGCAGAGAATCATTTTGTGGCGGCTGGATAAACTAGGTTACTTTATCTGCCAAGGGCGCAGACTATTGTGTCCGCAGGTGTATACCTTGCACCGGGGCTTCTACATGAGGGAGACGAAGACCAGTCGCGTTCTCGAAACACTGGTAAGCGAGCCGGTGCTTCCTTGCTTAGCGTTGGTTGCTCTGTGCATGGGTATACAAGAAATGCGCCTCTTGCACGAAGTTGTGAGTTCAATTAGAACGGACGCCTTGCTTAAGCTTCTGGCTCGTGGCGGCTCCTTCTAAGGATGCTATGCCTGTTCCTGCACATTCTGGAATTTCATGTATGACACCTCGAAGGTTCCGGTTCTTATCTCTTCGAACAGCGCTTTAGGTACTGTCAGCGTCAATTGAAACGCGAACAAGCCAATTGAAACGCGAACAGCACAAATCGCAGATATTAAACTAGGGAGGCAAAATCCATGAGCAGTTGATTTTCCCATCGAAGCCGAAAAGACCGCTCTTCTGAAATGTTAATAGCTCACGCCTGTATTTCACCTCCATTCTCTAATATGCTTGATTTTTTGTGCTTGCCTTTCAGGTGTTTTGTTCGCATTTCATTTGACGCTGATAGTACGTACCTTCATGCGATGCACTCCACTCAAGTAAGGAAGAACATGAAAGGAGATGTTCCGATGCGGCGGCTAATATGCAAAAGGTTGTCGGGCTTGGGCATGAGCAGCAGAAGAAAAAAATAACATAAAAAATAACACGCAACCTAAATGACTCTCGTATCTGAGGTATCTGTTCTACGTAATGCGTGGCCTCATTTTTTGCTTATTCCTAATCAAACTTTCATCGCGGCTGCCAGTGCGGCACGAAACCGAATGAGGTGGCTTGGTTTCGCTTATTTTCGGCTTCGCTCGCGGATCGTCTCACTGCGAGCGGCCGATTGGAACCGTCGCGTAAACGGAGAATTAAATCGGCGGAGCATCGTCTTTGCGGAAATGACAAAAGCGGCAGCGGGGCGCCGATGACGGCGGCCGTCGACGACAGCGACCAGATCGCTGCTTCCATTACGGCCGGCTCCGGGCTGCCTCGGGAGAGCCGCGTCTCGGTAACGACGGCTGCTCCGACGCCGCGAATGAAACCGGGTGTCCCGTCGAGGCTTCGGCGAAGATATGAAGACGAAGCGTCGCTGGGAAACGAAGGAACTAGTCGCGAACGGAGAGAGGGGAAATTGGAATAATACGCAGTACAAGCGCGAAGTGCGCGCAAGGAAATGGAGAGGAAATGTGAAGCGAGCGCGAAAGCCGAGGAGGAGAGATTGACCGAATGGGAAAAGGAAGAGAACGCGTCTTGTTCGCCCTGCCGACGAGGTCGCGATTGACAGTTGAGCCAGCAATCTAGGCAGTGCTTGCCCTCGCAACGCGGCACGAATGTTGCGCACCTGACGAAGAGGAAATGGGATTCTCAGTCGCGCGAGTTGAGACCTGGGGGTGTTGTGAGGGGGGAGGGTGGGGGGCGCAGGCATCGAGCGCCGCTGGATCGCGGCTTCTCTAGGGCTGTGCAAGGAAAGGACGATAAAAACGACGGTGTAAAAGAAGAGGTCGATGATGTTGAGGAAAGAAAAGGGAACGCGAAACTCCGGCCAAACTCGCCCAACGAAATGGATGGCGGGAAAAGAAATGCGCGCAGTATTTGAATATGTCGGCCACGCTTTGTTCTTTGTTGGGATGATGTAGTCTGCGAGTGAGAACCTGCGATGGAGTGTCATTTTGTTATAGAGTGCAAATAGATTGATTGCGGGGTGTTGCTACAAAGTTATTGGCACGACATTAGTATTAGAATTAAGTAATTTTGGTTTCAGTGTTATTCCCAATGCTCAGTCTTGCTTCATTTTTTTGTGTCTTCTAATCCGATAGCATTAAAGGCTTCTCTGGGGGAAAAAATATATTTATTCTGTCATATTATTCGCTCATTGGCTGGAGGGAAGTGACGTCACGAGACCGAAACGGACGTCTCCTGTGGTAAACGTGTCAACAGCATTTATTTCTATCGCTTTGCAAACACATAATGTAATAGGACTCTCTCTCTCTCTCTCTCCCACTCTCTCTCTCTTTCTCTCTCTCTCTCTCTGTTTTTTGGCGCAGATGACCAAATGGATCAATTAGGCTGTTAACCAAGCTGAGTAGTCAGGACATGACGCTAGATGTTGTCACTGTTTGGTTAGCATGCTCGGGGATGAGCGCTGATTTTTTTACTAATTATACTATCGCACTAAAGTTGATTTCTTTCACTGGTTGCAAAGCTAACAACAACAAAAAAGGAAGTGGCCGATGCGGGTTGTTATTTCCTCATCTCTTGGATGAGAGGAAACACGGTGTGTTTTTGTAGCTTATAATACGCTGATCGAAATCAGTGCATCCCTTTGCCACAAGGTTGTTTGCTTTCAAGCGCTCAGGTGTATCCATTTAATACTTTTTCATAACCGAAGCCCATGTTAGCGTTAAAATTTTCCGGCCTTTACTTTAATCGCTCCCGAAAACACATTCGTCCTTTGTCGGATTTTGTGCCACCGAACTCTAAATGGCTGGTTGTTGGTTGAGAACAAGAATTAGAGCACTGCGAGTTGGCGTCTGTTCATCTTGTTTATAACGCCACCAGAATGAAAACAGTCGGCCTGTTCCTCTTCACTGGCTGTCATCGTGCTAGGTACAAGGTATCTCACATTTAGGTTTAGTACTTGCGTAGACCATGCAAAGTGCTCAGAGGTTCTTTCCAGGCTCTTACAAGGGTCGCCGGCGTCAACCAGCTCCAATTTTTGTTCTTAGTAAAGGTCTATTCTGTAGCTCACACGTAATGTTGACGTTTGCACGACAGCGAAAAACTCGTCTATCGTCGATTAAATTGGGATTTGAAAATTTCTCCTTCACTCGACTGCAACTCGTGACGTGAAAACCAGAAGGGACTCCGCAATCACCTTTTGTTGGTGACTGGCGGCATTGCCTCGGGGACCCGGCCAAAAAAATTAGCTTGAGGTCACCGCATTATGCTTGCGGAAAACAGATAGGTGCGGCGACACCTGTATTTCATTTCGACCTTGGCTAGGGTATAAAAGCTAGTTGAAAGTACCCACTAGTTGAAAGTACCCATTTAGTAAATGGCGCAGTAACTGTCTCACGTGTTTTCGGCGCACACCGGAAACCCGCCGTAACGGAAAGGATAAAGGAGGGAGTGAAAGAAGAAATGAAGAAAGAGGTGCCGTAGTGAAGGGCACCGGAATAATTTCGACCTCCTGGGTATCTTTAAAGGGAAACTGCATAGGTTTTAGAAATCAACGAGCTTAAGAGGGTCGAATGTGTCAAACTTGGAGGTAAAGCACGCGAAGTCTTTTTGGGCTAGCACTTGAAGTAGTGAAGTAATCACCGATTAAAATCCGGACGCCCTTCAAGCGTCTCCGCAGCGCACAACGCCAAGTGGGAGGTGCATGATGACGTCATCGAAGGTATCGGTACATTTCCAACGCACAAACGCCTGCTTTGAAGAAAAAAAAACAACGCCACCGAAGGCTAACCCTGCCGAGAGTTGTTTGGCAGCGTCTAACGCGTCAGGGCAGGGTGTGGCTGATGACAGCGGTAATTTGAAATCATACCTTCCGTGACGTCACGCTGAGTTTCCTTGCACTCCTCCGGTGCATTGAGGAGAAGCGCAAATTTCAGTCGTCGATTACGTCACTATTTTAAATGCTAGTGCAAAAACACTTGGCATGCTTTACCTACATCCTAAATAGATTTGAATCCTTAAATATCGCGAGATTCTCAAAAAAGTGCTGCAGCTGCCCTTTAAGGTTCTCGGTGGTCATAACTACGTCGTGTTCGGTAAATTGCCTAACTGCGCGATACACCGCGGTGGGTGCACGCGTCGTCTACTATGTAGCTTTTTATGCGCTTATAACAACAGAACTGGTTCTCTAACAAGCGAGAACATTGCGTGTCTCGCGGTGATCGACGGGCCGGATCACGCCACCCGCTCTCAAGGTCACGCTGATCCTGTTAGCGGCAGCGGCTGCCCTGTCCGGCATAACACTAGCGCTAACGAATACTGTGCCTCATCAATCACGCAGATCGTCTATGTAGAAATTTTCTTTTTTTTTTTTGCTTAGTTTCTAGCATCTTGTGAATCTTGGAAACAGAAACGGATTCCGCAATCCCTGGGGTGCTTATTTTGACTGACCCATGTGCATAACTTTAATTCCCCCATCTTCCTATATGTCAACGGCGCGTGTGTCACTCTAATTTTGCTGCTCTATGATTTAATATTGTGTTCGCTTTGAAAGAGACGGGACAAAGGACAACGTCGGGTTGACATGTCTGGTGGACACGATGATCAAGAGTTTATGTGAAGGGTTGAGCTTGCTGTTTAACAATTGCATTATATAAAAAAAAAAAACTAATGCGAACTGTAATAGCGCAAGGTATCCTATAGTCTCGTATTCTTAGAGTCCTTGCAAACGAGCCCAGGAAATGCCCAGGAAAGAAAACTTACAAAACTCCGTAGTTCATTATAAATTCACGATGTGTCGCGTCAGGACACTGCTGTCTGCTGCTTTTTCACATCTGACGTGTTCCTGAACTCTCAACTCGAATTACCCTATAAGGGAGTAAAACGGGAGTAAACGTTCCTCCAGCTCACTGCCTAAAAGGGGCAGCGTATGTTTGCCAAGCTCTGGAGTAGATTCCCGTCGCAAAATGAACGGTATACACACGTTTGGCAACGGAAACATGAGCATTTCTGCATTTACCAACATTGTAACCTAGGCTTCAATAACCTCTAACTGCTAATCTCAAGACCTTTGGGGCTGCGTTTGAAAGCCACCGTCCCTTGCTAACCGCACCAGGTTGCTATGCTTCCAAGTGGGAATATACATGGTGGAACAACAGCGCAAGCTTAGACAGAGAACAAGAGGGGAGACACTACAAGCGCTGACTCGTAACTAAGGTTAATAAGAAAAACGGAACAGAATATGTACAGTAACCACCTAAGACTACTTACGTCATAACTACGAGTCAGCGAACCTTCAGTGGCCATGTCAGATATGGAATTCAGATGCTTGAACAACCGGCTGCACACGCGCGCCGCTCTTGTTTAGATATTTCTTTCTTTCACGCTATGCACGTAATCTGTTTCCTCGTGGTTATGACGTAAGCAGTCTTAGGTGGTTACTGTACATATTCTGTTCCGTTTTTCTTATTAACCTTAGTTGCGAGTCAGCGCTTGTAGTGTCTACCCTCTTGTTCTCTGTTCTCTGTCTAAGTTTGCGCTGTTGTTCCACCATGAATTCACACCATCTAGCCCAAATGTCTACTCTGCTGGGAATATACCTCCGATGCGAACATTGAGCATTCCATATATTTAGTGATCGACATCTACTCCGGGACTTGGGCAGCATACCCTTGCCCCAGAGTACTGATTACTCACTTTTTACTCCCTTCAAGGGTAATTTGGTTTGGTTTAGTTTATGGGGCTTAACGTCCCAAAGCGACTAAGGCTATGAGAGACGCCGTAGTGGAGGGCAACGGAAATTTCGACCACCTGGGGTTCTTTAACGTGCACTGACATCGCACAGTACACGGGCCTCTAGAATTTCTCCTCCAAAGAAATTCCAGCCGCCGCGGCCGGGATTGAACCCGCGTCTTTCGGGTCAGCAGCCGAGCACCATAACCGCTGAGCCACCGCGGCGGCTCAAGGGTAATTTATGTTTACTGTGCAGTTCCTTTGTTTCGTGAACCGAAAGCTTATGGTGCGTTCTTTTCCCTTTGTTCTTGCAGGTAAGCATCCCACGGACAGTTTGCCTCTTGTGCATCGGCTCAGAGCTCCGGATACTCGTCGAAGGCGCCACATTTCAAGTATATTCCTTAATGTACCATACATTTTATCGAGTGCAGCAAATTTTAGAAGCAAGGATGGTTGTAGCCCTGAATTCGCTCAGCATTCTTAAGCCCGTTTAAAAGCCACGGTGCTGCGCTGGACAGAGGAGACGCTTGCAGGTTGAGAGGGTTCTTTCATTCCTCCTCCACTTCGCCTCTAGAAAAGAAGAAGATAAAAAAAAAGAGCAAGAAGAAAAGCCAGTCGTATAATAGAAAACAGTCGTTAACCCTGCATTGTAAAAATCTCAAGAAATGCATAAAAAATAGAAAAAAAGTAAATGCTTCCACACCAAACCAGAGGTTATCGCAGACAAAGCCAACTGAGAAGAAATGAGGCCAACGCCCAAGAGAAAATAAAATCCAATTAGAAGAAAAAGGCAGAAAGGACGCTCCTATTATGATTTTAGTGATATTACGATTAGACCCCATGGTCTTCACGGGCTGCTCCGACCTCTTCGCAGCGAACCCTATTCCAGGCCCTATATTTATATCTTCGTGCCTGAAAGCAGATGACTGAGGCGAAATTTTTCAGTCGCCGTTTATCTTACGCATTTCGAGACAGAGAACTAAAGGCAAGTGGTGCAAAGCTTCGGGGCAATATGCTGTACTCATAGCATCGCCTACAACGATTCTACTACCGGGCGAACGATCTCATGACAGCATATAGCCTGCCAGTCTTGGGCAGACGTCGCCATGTTTGTTGGTGATAAGACTGAAGACAAACTCCAGCGAGGCTACCACATACTGTGAAAAAGTTCGTGTGTATCAAGCGTGTTTTTTGTTGCGAAAGCACGCTAGACGCCGAGCCATTTCGCGGAGGCGAGGAAAGGTCACACTGCGCATGCGCGAGGAGCAGTGACGTCACACGGCGCACAGTAGGCGCACCACCGCCGTCGCTGCGCGGGTGACTCAGAGGTGCCACCGCCGTGCTCGCCAGTTGCGCATGCGCAGTAGCGGCGCATAGCTAGCGTGCCGGGGCCTCCACCGCTGCCGCGCGCTCTTCATCGCCTCTCCCTCTCTCTCCGATGCGCAGTATCGGTGCACAGCTAGCGTGCCGGGGCCGCCGGCACGCCAGCTGTGCGCAATGACGTCGCTTGCTCCTCGCGCATGCGCAGTATGGTCATGCACGCGAAACGTCCAGACTGTGGGCAGTGTAGCTCACGCAACAATATATGGCTACGCGCAGATGTTGCTTCCGTAATCCTCCAGGTTTAACTAGAACTAAACCACAGCGAACTTTTTGTTTTGTTTTCCGAAAAGGATGTGTTCAAGAATCGAGGTGTTCGTAGGAATGCTGAATTCTCCCGGCAGCCCCGCCACTGTCAGCATAGGTGTACGGGCCTAATGTGAGACCCGTATCCTTTGTGGGCGATGAAATTGTCCTGGTCAACCTGTCTAGTGGCGTTGACAGTTAAAGATAACGGTTAGAAGATGTTTTTCTCCGTACTTATCATACGAAACACATCGATAGCGGGTTCAAGAGAAAGCAGACTACGGAATAGAGTGATAAAACTGGGGAGTATAAACTATGACGCCTTTTCTGAGCTACAGAGAGACAGGTCAACGGGAGCGCTGGACAACGGCGAAATGGAAGACGCGTGGGTGTGAACGGTCGGATAGGAAATATTGTTTTGATAGGCACCCGTCAAACCTACGCAATTACTCTTCTGCTGCTCCAGTGTTCAGACAGCGCCGGTGAAAGCCTGAATGGATCCCGTCACTATCACCAGTAGAAGGTTTTGCGAAGGCTTCCTCGCAGACTGTCGAGCCTATAGCCTACAGTAGCAAAGAGAGCTGGTTTCCATAGAGTTCGCGGCAATAGTGTGTCCTTTATTGCCTCGGTGATTAGAGGAAGGTAATGTGAGAGACTTCGGTTGAAGCCCTTGGCCAGGCTCCTGAAGATGATTCAGTGGCGCAAGGTTGTGCACGTCTTTGCAACGTCGGTTCGGATTGGAAAGAATGAGGAGTAGAGGAAATAGTTTTGTAGGTAGTGACAGCGGGATTTCGCCAAGCCTGTCGACGTCTGCTATTATACCTGGCTGACATATAGCACGAGTACAAGCATTATCCGTGCTCGCTTTAAGGAGCGTCTGAATTCCGTAGCGGTCACTAACTTCGTCGATTCACGTGCTTAAGTAGCATGAGGCGGTTGTGTAGCCCGCTCAGCGGCCAGGGTCGCGGATCTTCTCGCATCCCGTGATTACCCGCGCCAGGTGCAGACGCGACCGACGACCCACACACGACGACGATTGCCGGCGGTGGGCAGTTCCTGGTCTTCTGCGGCCCATGCGTTGTTGGACGAGGATGCCCTCGCTGGAGGCTATCTCGAAGATTGAACAGGGAGGCAGAGCGCATCGAAAGATGCGGAGGAGGAGGACCGGGAGACGCTGCTAGAGCAGCGTGAAAAATGCGCGCTGTCTCTCGTGCCGACCGGAGCCCCCTCGAAGCGCGGCTCTTGCCTCTTTCTGCCCCGTGCCTTTCGCTGGCGCTGCCCGCTGCGTTGGTGCAATATTGATTCGCGGTGGCGGAAGACGGGCCGCTCGGTTGCGCTGGCGCCAGCCGGGGGCCGCCGTTGCGTGTCTTCATTGTGGCAGCCTTCAACTGTAGCAGGGAATAAAGGTGGGCCCTCGTTCATTACGAATGGAAAAGAGCCGCTGATGGAGAGTGATGGGTCCGCCGGTCGGCGAGGCCTAGCTGCCCTTTGACTCGGTCCGCTCGGCGCTGGGTGTGCTAGGGTGTCTGCGGCCACGCCGCCGTCCTTCGTGTGTTGTTCGGCGCGTTTGCTTGCTTCTCTAGCTCAGGCAGTGTGCGAATTGGCTCCGTCATTCACTGCGTGCAGTATTCAGGCGCAACGCCACCGAACGCGACCATTCCTGCGCCACCAGCAACTGCAGCATAGGCACGTGTACAGATTCGCTTTCATTTGCCTCGCGTTGTCTGGGTACTTTGTTTTGCGGCGAGGTCTCCGGTGAGGGCTGCTGTGGTGATTAGGCGATGCACTAGAGTGCGGCTTCGGGTGAGGTCATCGCTTATTCTGGCGCCGTACACAGCGGCAGTAGTCTGAAACATGTGCTCGCCACCATCGACATATGACGCTTCGCGGGGAGGGAGGAGGAGGACAGGAAAAGGAGAGGGAGAGAGAGGTCGTTGATGTGAGCAGCGGTGGAGAGGTCGGCCGGAGGAAAGTGTATGTGGCCTGCTTTAAAGAAAAATTACAGAATGAGGCAGAGTGCGATGGTGGGAAGTGATGGTGTTAGAACACAACTAGTTGCGCTCACATTTAAGAGACAAGGTTCATACACTGTGTGTGTTATTTATTTTTTAGTTTCAGTAGTAGCTAACTGCTTGGTGGTTGCTTGGTGATTGTAGCCTGGTGGGAAAGAGCACAATTCAATTTTTCGGCGAACTAGCGTGCCATGCTTCAAACCTGAAACCAATAAGCCTCATAGAGGAGGAAGCGTGAACTAGTCGCTTAGTTTGGTACGCACGAAGAGAGGGCCGTTGCAATCAATAAAAAAACATCACTTGAGCATCCATTCCTCAGACACTGCTTATTTTAACTTGTCTTAGCTCAGGTCATAAGTTCTGAATTAGTATTTATGCTATGAGCTCTAATAATGTAGCTTTAGGTGACCCACTGCGAATTCCCGTGCTGCGCTTTTTGTTAGCCTATAGTTTCGTTCTTGACTGCACTAGGCCTCTTTCTGCTGAACTCGCGAAAATAATTGTCGCAAGCGTGAAGAGAAAGAAAAAGAAGTCGCAGGCGATGCAACTCTGCTCACTATATAGGCGTCCAGTCTGCAAGTCTCACAATACTGTTGCCAATATCCACCACCATCTGTGGGTTTGCCTGGACAGCACTGAAGCCGAGGAGAACTCGATCCAGCACTTGGCCGCAGCGGGTCTCTAGCCGAACAATCCACTTTTTCCTCATGATATGGCGCCCTATGGGGAGAGGTGGAAATTCGTCTGCTACTCTTTGATTACAAACGCACGTGGGAGACGCAGACGAGATCTGTCCACGAGGGAGCCATCTGCTCCTGCGAAGTGGAAAGTGTGTGTGTGTGTGTGTGTGTGTGCGTGTGTGTGTGTGTGTGCGCGCGCGTGTGTGTGCGTGTGTGTGTGCGTGCGTGTGCGTGCGTGCGTGCGTGTGTGTGTGTGTGTATGCGCGCGCGCGCTTGACTGCTACTGCCATCTGTCGCATGCGTCTGTGACTAACATGAACAGCGCATGCGCAGTTCGTGCAGGCGGTTTAATTTTCAACCAGTGGAGCTGCAGGAGAAGAGACACGCATGCACAGAGCGGCCGTGTGAACAAGGCCATATACGGTTTAGACGTGGACGCAGGGACCTCATCACCTCTTACTCCTCGACTTTATCATATCGGTCAACCTTTTTTAAGGCAAAAGCTATTAATGCCTCATCGTTGTCAACAGAAGGTTGTCAGCAGAGGTGCCACGCTTTTCGGTTGGTCGAAATGGTTATGACGTCAGAGTGCGGGGATTCGAAGTAATGAGGTCACCCACGGATGCCTAACGCCCCCTTTTGGAGCAGACGACAACTAATAAAAAGTAGTTTCCGTCCGCTCTGAAAGGGGGCGTAAGGTGTCCGTGGGTTACCACATTGCATACCTCCTTACTACTAACAGAGCCATGGATACCACCGAACTCATCGAAGCAGAGAGAGAGTAGTGCTGAAGAAGCAGTCAAAGTCTGCATTCAAAGTGTGTAGTTGTAATGTGTAGTCAAAGTGTGCAGTCAAATAAAGCACTAGTACAGCACAAACAGTCTCGCAGTCAGTGCCAAACAGTGCGCCAGGAAAGGCTTTCGCCTTGCAGCACTTTAGAGAGCCAAAATGCCCCCTGAATTTTTTCATTTATTTAACCATCCTTTTCTTTCATTTATATCATTAATATTAATGCCATCCTTTATGTCGTGAAGCAATAAACATCGCTGCCAAAAAACTGCCATGAAAGCTTGTCCCTTAGGCAGTCTTTCGTACACCTTGCCTGTGGCCAAAGGCTGCATAAACAAAAACTAGTCAAAAACTTCACGAACAGCGCATGGTGCAAGTTGCTTTCCGCTTCATCGTAACGCAGTCCTCGTTCGTGCCTGTTTCATTTGTCTTCCCGCCTGTATAACTGCGTCACCGCATCGCAGGCCGCGTTAGGATAACTGGCTGTGGCTTGATGTAACTAGGCGTAATTGACTATCCATTTTCTATAAACCTGCTCTACCCGAGCGCCCATGCCGTGATACAGATGTAGAACTCAGCGTGCTCGTAAATCTTTGCTGTCCCTTTCTTCTTTCTTTCCGCTTCTCTCTCCTGCTCCCAGCTCGTCCCGGTGCGAATCGGCTCAGCGCATCCGCCGCGATCGCCTTCGAGACTCGGCTATTTTGCTGTCAGCGGATGAAATGTTGCCGAGGCAGAGATGCGCAGTCGGCGCGTGGTCTGTGTGAGCACCTGCCGCTCTCGGTCTCGCGTGCGTATACGTTGGCACGATAATAACTGCGTCATTCAGGGCCCACCTGACTTGTTCGCTCCGCGTCTGCTACTTGGCCGCCCATTCATGATGCACGACCGGACTCATTCGTTTGTCTCTCGCTATGCCAATGGGAATCCCGCCGTTAGTCTGCGCAGTCACTCGTATTCGTACTGCGCGTAATGGCCTGAATCCACATACGGTCATTGCAGAAAGACAGCGGAAGAGCAATTGTCTTGCGCCAAGCAGAACCTCCCGTCGTGAAAAGTTAGCTTTCGTTACCGTCGTGAGAACCCCTTCCACTCCATGCAACCATCTCCGCACTTAATTACTCTAAAGTGAACAGGATATACGGGGCCCTGTTGTCTTTCTCGACAGACAGTTGCTCTCGCGTCGCGAGCTCACGTTAATAAGCTCTCCTGTGCTTAGTATTGCGAAAGTTGCGTACCAGAAGTATTGCGTACAATAGAGAGAGAGAGAAATGAACGGAAAGGCAGGGAGGTTAACCAGGCGATGCCCAGTTGGCTACCCTACACTTGGGGAGGGGAACAAAGGGGAAAAAAGGAAAAGGAGCGGCAATGAAAGGAGTTTTCTAAGTGTCCATCGACCACCATGTCACGGGGACAGAGGGCGCGCACTGAAAACTTAAAGATTATAGACGGGAATACAACCCCGAGTCCCTCAAGAATCTCAGGAGCGCTTTCACCGCTTTCCTTTCTGAGGAAGCTTATGTCCAAGGCCCCAGAACGTTGGACTCAGTTAAAGGACGCGAGTCCAAGCGGTACAGAGTAGCAATTAGGAAACCGCGCTCTCGCTCAAAACGAGGGCAGTCACAGAGGAGGCGTCTGATCTTTTCATCACAACCGCACTGGTCACACGCTGGAGAGTCTGCCATTGCGATGAGATGGGAATAGACGTTTGTGAACGCCACTCCCAGCCACAGGCGGCACAAGAGCGTGGTATCACCGCGGGGGAGGCCGAATGGTATATGATGTTGAAGAAAGAGGTTGAAGCGGTGCGAGCGGGGTGTCCAACCTCCAGGGGCAGACCAAGACTATACAGTCACGTTTCGGGCGAGCAGTTGAAGGTGCCTTGCTGCGTCAGCTCTAGTTAGTGCTATGCATTGCGTACCAGAAAGTTTATTATGAGACTAACAAGGAGTGCCTCCGTTAAAGTTGGGGAAATCAATAGCCAAAGTGACTCAAAACGATAAATTAAACGTCCTCTGACGGCGTTTTCGTGATATCGCTATCTTTGAGCAGTGGCTGCATTCTCAAACATTTTGCCAGTCACGCAAAATGTTGCAGCCGACTGCTTGCTTTCCTGTTCATCAGTGTTTCACTTTTCGTCATTTACATCGAGGCTCTCTCTTTCAGCGTCTATTTCGTTTGCTGGCTTTTAGCACGATAGTTAAGCAGTCTTCCCGAACGATGCTTTTAATTAGATGCACTGCTTTTATGCCGGCCGGAATGACCGCCATATCCGGGTGCTAGATTTTCTGTGTACCACCGCCAGGTGTTGGCCTCTATCGACCAAGAGATGACGTTTCATTCATGCGCCTCTCATGATGCGCCGTATAACTTGCGATCTCCGCTTTTCCCCAACGACGACCAGCCCTCAACGACGCCGGTCGTTTAGGGCTGAATCGAGTGGACGAATGATGCACGACTTGCCGATGTATTCGAGGCCAATTCTGTTCCTCCCTTGCAGGCCCTCGGCGTGCCAAGTAGACCCCGGTTCGGGGCCCTTTATCGGCCCGCGCAGAGTTCGTGCTTAACTAATCTCGCATCGCCCTCTTTATCACTCGTGATCAATGCTCCTCTCGCGAGCGATACGGCCGCCACGCGAGCGAACGCGGTCAGCGCAGTACCTAGAACGAGTGCCATGTCTTCGAGGCCCGCGGATCTTGGCTTCCAATTGTGTTTCGCTCGAGTCAATTCACGGCGCGTGATCAGGATGCGCCCTGTTTGGCTGAATGCGCACTCGCGCAGCTGCCGGAAACGCGTGGCAGGTGCTCCCTTACCTGCACGCCTTGGACGCAAACAGCGGAGCCCACGGAGAACGCGTTGTCATTCGTGATGTAATGCCCTGGAATCGATGGGCAGCAAGGAGCGATTTCCCCGAATGGGCTCGCTGGGATCGCTCCCCCCCCTTTTTCGCGTCATGGGTATGCTGAAGGCGTTTACGACGCTAACCTCTCGTATATCCGCACGATCACTCCTTGCCACTCTGATTACGTATACGCAGTCCTACGCGGTAGCGACACCGATGTGCCTGCGACCCGTCTTCGTACCCCTCCTGCAAGACATTCTATTGCTCGGTTAACTAATGACTAAGCGTACGCCCCGAGAAAAACAAAAGGGGGAGCGCATCTCCTCTGCCGTGCTTTATCGCTCGAGTCTTCCTCTCCCGCGAGGCGCCGTATTGGTGGCTTCTACGCTCCCCTCCGTGGACATCTCTCCATCTATTACGGCGAGGATCCGTCGTGGCCTCCCGTCTGGGAAGAACAAGTGCACGGCGCGTCGCACTAATGACAGGGTCCGCCTAATGGCCCGCCCTCGACGCAATTCCCGGCCCTAAACGGTCACGTGAATGGGCCTACGGAGCGTTTGCATGCGCGGGGAAAAAGAAAAGGTTAATTGCTGGGAGCACGTCTGTCTTTCAAAATCGCTCTCTTTCTTCTCTTTTATTTCTTTCCGCGTGCACCCTGGCTGTTCTCGTGTGTACGCAAAATCACCACTGGTCTCCATCGTTGTTCCTGCACTTTGCACCGCTCCCTCTCCTCTCGCAGTCAGTGCACGGGGCGCTTGTTATTATGGTGCAGAATGCGACCCGTTGAACGAGTCTTTGATAGCGCCGTACTCAGAATGTAGCGCATGTTTAGGCGTATGATTCAGTCATCTCTGAAGTGGGGAAACCGCCCGTAAAGAAGCTTAATTTCCTTACCAAGTCGTTGTATGGTGTCAAGGACGCCAGAATCTCTGTAGCGTGTATCGGTTGCCAGGAAAAGATGACCCGCTAATCCGAGGGCTTTTCATTTAATATTCCATACCGCCAATGTTTTGCGACAGATTTCACTAGTGCGTATGAATTCTATGTTCGCGAGTGTGCGTACAAATAATATACTTCGTGACGGCTATTGCTCCTGAATCAACAACACCGGTAGTGTTGGCTCCTCGTGACTATTGTATACATTGCTGTCGAGCATCTTGCCAAGAGTATCGCCTACGTTACTGCTAATTTTGGGACTGCGTGACAATGTCGGAGCGGAGGTCTCCAATCTTTCAGATGAAGGCGGGAAACAAATACGACAAGGTGCCCTTTCCCACGTATTGTGCCACCGTGTAGCTATGGCGCCGTAGCCACACAGATACAATTAACATTCGCCATGTTGGAGCCCCGCCGCGGTGGCTCAGTGGTTACGGCGCTCGGCTGCTGACCCGAAAGACGCGGGTTAGATCCCGGCCGCAACGGCTGAATTTCGATGGAGGCGAAATTCTAGAGGCCCGTGTGCTGTGCGATGTCAGTGCACGTGAAAGAACTCCGGGTGGTCAAAATTTCCGGAGCCCTTCACTATGGCGTTCCTCATAGCCTGAGTCGCTTTGGGTCGTTAAACCCGAATAAACCGGTAAACCAAACCATTCGCCATGTTGGACAAACAAGAAAGTGATCGATTCGAACCGAGCGTTTTCATGCACAAAGCCTTGGGCCTGGTGGGAATGATGGTTTTAAGAGTGCAGATGGGATCTGTCTTCCAGTGAGACCTTTCCAAAAAGGGCTCCCTGGGCGCTGCCATATTGTTCCCTGGACTGCAGTGGGAAACGCCTCCTCTCTGGACTGCTGGAAACCGGTTCCGCCGCCGCTTCCACCATGCTAGCGCAAGGTGCCCACTGCAGTCCAGGGAACAATATGGCAGCGCCCAGGTTGGAAAGGTGTATAGACGCGATCGCTTTGTATGTGTCGCGTATATAAAAAGTGCATTTTCTGCCACTGTACCAGAAGCCCGGTCTTGTCAATAAATTTGAAAGCAGTTTCGCTACCGAGGTCCACGGTCAGAGAGTCGTCGCAGGCGACCATTCATTTCGGCAGCGGCGTTCGCTGTATCCCGAAAGGAGTAATGGTGTCGCCCAAGACACAACAACCGGCAACCGTCTGGAAGCCGTGTTCTCCGCAGTCGTGCATGGATGGCGGCGCGCGTGGCGTGCGCACCACCACCGCCGCGGCAGGTGTGACCTTGGCCGACCCCAATTGACAGCCGTACGGCGGTTGTGCTTCCTCGATGGGGCCAGAGGTCGAGTGGCGGGGACGCGTGTTTCGACGATACGCCGAGGCCGTTCGGCGCTCCATTGGCGCCGGATCGCGACCCCCGCCTGCCCACTTAATTTACCGTCTTCGGGGGTGGTCCACGACGCGGCGCTTCAAAACCATGTCGTGCACCCGTCGGCTTCGTGAAAACCCTTTGCGGCGCGGTGTACGTAGCGAACTCGTAGCTTTTTCTCAAAGTGTACTATACCCTGTACTAATCGTTTGTTTTTTATTTTTTTTTGCTTCAGGCAGATTTACTACCGCACGCTAACTCGCGAACGCAGTAAACAGTCTGAACAAGGCTTCCGTGCGGAAACCGAAGCGTCTAACAGTGTAACAATAACCTTCGGTCGTCGTTCCGTTTCCTTTCGACATGAACCTTTACCCGACCAAACGAGACGCTGTCAAAGCTCAATTTTCAGTAAACCATGTTTTTCATAACACTGAGCATTTACATGCTGACAGGTTTTGGGACCTGTAATAATATCATGTATTTTTTCAGCACTTAACTCGGGAGTGCCCTTAATAATAACAGCGACGTAAAGTCGTTGCTGCCATCGAGTGCGTGAGCGGCGTAGCAGACTGCTCTCCGAAGGAAGCGTGCTTACAGACCTTGGCAGTTAAGCTGTGTCCGGAAGCACGCGTTGGTTGCGCCATCTCGACGGATACTTCTGAAACTACGTTGCGTGCATTGCGCGTGAGTGAGTGTGTATGTGTGTGTGCGCGCGTGCGTGTGTGCGCGCGTGTGCGTGTGTGTGTGTGTGTGTGTGTGTGTGTGTGTGTGTGTGTGTGTGTGTGTGTGTGTGTGTGTGTGTGTGTATGTGTGTGTGTGTACAGGCCTACGTAAAGTAGACTGCACTTATCCCTATTCATTATGTAACCTGATAAAGCTGCCGTATCCTTATCTTTGGACGCTACCGCATCCACGCACACGTCAGTGAAGACCAGCGCGCGCGTGTGGGGGGGTTTTAGCAGGTGTCAGCTCTTGCAAATATACTGTACCTGTCGAGAATTTTTCGGCTAAAGTTAGCGCTTCGCGCCTGTCTTACGCTTAAGCTCAGCTGACTTCGTGAAGGACAACTTTAAATTTTATTCGCGGGTAGTCCTAAAAGCTGCCTTTTCCAATCTTCATGATGGGTTGCATATGAGCGCTGGCATAGAAACGATGAAATGTGAGGATGCATGTCTTTCGTTGAGTACAGCGTAGCCGCAGTTACACGGGGCTGATCGCTACGGTTCTTGCTTCGAGACCATTACTGACACCGAGTGACATCACAGTCGATTGCCGCGCGCCCTAGTGCGTTTCCGTGAGTAGCGGGAGGCTCGCGAGTACAGCCGCGTCCCCGGCTGTCGTCGTTGTCGGAGACTTTTCGTGGAGCGCTCGCAATTATAACGTGCCGCTCTACACGCCCACCGTAAGCCCCGTCGTCGTCAGAGTTTTTTAAGGCGAAAGCCTTTAATGCCTCATACTGTCGTTAGCAGACGCGTCGGCAGCCGTGTCGACAGACGCGTCGGCAGATTCGTCCGCCTTTCGGCGTCACTGCTTAAAAGGCTCAAGGTTCCAGCATGGATAAAGGCGCATCTAGTGAATGCATGGGCTTCATAAATAAAATAAAAGGAGTAAAGTCAAGAAAAGGTAAATAAAAATAAAAATAAGAAAATAAACAAAAATAAAAACAAAATAAAAATAAGATGTGAATATAAAAATAAAAACGATAAAATTAAGAAAAGGAGCAAAAAATAAATAAATAACAAAATATGAAAAATAAAAAGTAAATAAAAAGATGCCCAGGCTTAGCTTGGTTAAGCCAAGAATGCGTTGCATATTGCGCGGTCTTTTTGCGCGAGGTATTGCTTGGCGGCACTCGATTTTCTCAGCAGCTTTTCCTCCGTGACGTATGGATGGATAGGAGCGCCCCCTTTGAAACGGGGCGGTGGCAACCGCCACCATGCTCAGCTCTTTTCTTTTTGTTTTTTTTTTTGTTTTTATTTTTCATGACGTCACGACGTGACGTCGTGCTGTCTTGACGTCACGTCACGTGGTTTGGTGGCTGCCCGGCCGCGCCCAAGGGCTGAACTGAGGGATTGCAATATGCTATGCACAAAACAGTGGCCAGGAAACGCTTTCGCCTTGCAGCACTTTAGAGAGCCAAAGTGCCCCCTGAATTTTTTTTATGCGCAAGCGGTGAGCGGGACGGCTGAAGAGGAAAAGGGCCGGCTAGGCGTGCATGCGTTTCTGAGGAGGAATGATCTTTCTGTGTCATCAATATCGACTGCTGGCAAGACGCTAGAGGTATGTGTGCGTGTTGCCAAAACTGTCTCCGTAGGATCCGAGTGTCATTTCGCGGCGAAACTCCTCAGGCATCCAAGAAGCACGATTGTCCTCATCATTCCGCTTTCATCGCATCAGAGAGAAGGCCACCGTGGAACCGCCTTCCCTTGTTGAAGAGAGGAGTACAGGTGAACTTTTGAACTAGGCGCTACATGAACACTCGTACAAGAAGACAAGACGACGATAACAGTCGGCTGTGCTCGTCGTCTATTTTTACCTGTGTTCATGTAGCTCGTTGTTCAAAAATTTACACGCGGAACCAACTAGCCAGGCAGCGTACGTTAAATAGTATAGGGCTGGTTAAAAGTCCGTAGGCCACAGAGTCTGCCTTTCAGTCCCACTGCGGCGCATTTACGACGCCCCAGAATCTCAGAATCTGTTCAGCATAATGAAGGGCATCATCCTCACACCTGAGCATCTTGGTAGCGTCACAGGCGTCGTAAGCGGCCGGTTATATAGTCTCGCCTCGTCAATATCAACACCTTGGTTTTAGAGCAAAACGGTCCATTAAGCTAGTCGTGGGTAACAAAGAATCGCGAAGAAAATAAAAACTAAACAGAAATCATGCTATGATTAAGGTCTGCGTCTGTGCATACTGCTGGTCAGCGAAGTCGAACCTAGATATAATTTTGGGCGCTACGAGCGCCTTATCTTCATCATCATTGAGCTTGAAATTATGTGGTGCAGCTTAACGTGTCTCCATGATATGTTTGATGGCGTCTGACGACTAAATGTCCTAACTGCTACTACGTCTGTTCACATCTCACTAACCACTAACGAACCACTCGCTACTACATATCAGCACTCAGTCGGCTGACAGCTGCTGAATGTGGCTTTCTGCGTATAACAAATGCTGCGGAAGGTGTTCTCATAAGTCATTCATGCATTATGAAAAATTGTGAGTCGCGTCGCTTAGCCAAATTTTCACCGTAAAGCATGAAGTTACAAAATAAAGGGCATCACTCTGCCATGTCCACTTTTTCACTACATTCTTCTGGTTTCCTGCGCTTAAACTGCAAACACTGGAGCACCTGGTAGGGGCAGCAGATATCTTGTTCTCATTACCGTCCACAATAACCACACAAAAATACGTGGGCCCTAATGGGCGCTGTGTATTTTTCCCATGTCCATTTACCGGACAGCATGTTTGTATATTAGTGAGGCGTAAATACATTGCAAAAGTTTTGTCCCCCTCTAAAAATGTCTATAATTCCAGTCGTTCATATTAACGTGGGTCGTAATAAGGCACGACTGTACTGCTCAAACGCGGGCCCCCGTGGCCCGGAAAGTTTTGATCAACCCTGTACCTCGCACCGACACGAGACAAACTCGACTTCCCACCGTGTGAAACGGAGTGGGTACCCACATCTATGGCCGCACCGATCTGATACAAACAACACCGTCGTGAGCTTCGTCCGCTCTCGCATCCGGCGTGCGGTACGCGCTCGAGACGCCCGTCGTGTTCGCCGAGCCTGTCTTCCCGGTCTCGCCTCGCGACGTTGTTTTGGCGGGCTCTGCGGCGGCTAGACAGACAGCGGAGGAGGGAGAGGACGTCTCCTCTCTTTCCCGTCTGCCTACAGTGGGACATGGGCGCAGGTGCGCTGTACAAGCTAGAGGCGTCGGCCGGTGCCGCTTCGGTGGTGTTGGTGGTCTCACGATTCTCGTTTCGACACGGCCGCAACGCGCTGTTTTCTTCCTCGTCGTCGGCTGCTCACGCGCGCCGCCGCTGGCGTTCGTGTGCTCCACTCGTGTTCGCGGCATGGAGGGTGCCTCACGCGGGGAGCCGGAGTTTGCCATTGCACGTCTCCGCTCGGGCCTCGCTCGTACCTGCTCTCTTTACGCCGCTTGCCGCTGGAGCGCTGGCCTAAGCCTTGAGAGGTCTGATTCAAGCGATGTGCATTTGTCATTGATTGAATTATGCAAATGTGGGGATTCGTTCCTGAGCACTGGAACCATATTGTGATAGCTGGACGAGAATGTCCAGCTCGTGCACGAGGAGTTCGCTAATCAATTTCCTTGCCTTGCATAATTTTTTACTGGATTCTGTCAGTTGACTAGCTGCCACACAAAGCTTGGGCTTGACGTGCGGCCAGTTTTAAGAGATCCACAGGTGGTGCTGCCGCCTATGAGTTCGGTAGTCAACTATCGCTTATTGCCTTCAGTTTTTTTTTTTGTTCTTGGCCAGAAAGTTCTTTTTGAGCAGCTCTGAGCAGTTTTTACGAGCGTCGCTGGTGGCGCGACAGCCCGCTCCGGGTTTTAAATTATCCGTAGGGCCGGATTTTGATTCGTAGATTTTTAGGAACCCAATATGATCAAAGAACTAGCGAGTGTTACAGCCAGGTCTATTCATAGCCAGGCGGTGCTGGTTTCAACGACGCTCTCATAGTTCCTGTCCTACGGAATCCACGACGCGTCTATCGCGAAGCCGACCGCAGCGGTTGGGCGCGGCCTTTCGTGCACATGGCGGTCTTCCCCGTCCAGCTTTAGCAAGCATGTTTGACGCAACCCATTGAGTGCAGAGAACAGGATGTTGCCCAGCCGACAAAACGAGCACGACTCTCTAGTGTTGTGCTCGTGTCCCGAGGTCGTACGCGTAAGTGGCTTCGTAATTCGCTTCCTCTCATTGGCGGTCATAATTCTCCAGTGCCTACGTGCTTCCGAGTAGCGCACCGCTCTTGCGTCAGAGAAGTTTTGGGAATAACAGCATCCAAGTCCGGTTGCGGTCATAGTGGGGACAGACGGTCGATAGATAAATTACGACGGTTTCAAATGGTTTCGACATCTCCTTTCAAGTGCTTCTCTATTTGCCGCGATGCGAATCGTGAATAATTGAACTAAGGACACTAAACTGCCAGTCAGCCAGCGCGTTGAACTTTTCATACAATATTAGCGGCGCATTAATTTAATCCGTCTAGTATTTTCGCACCACACTCTTTCAACTGTTCACTTCTGAATGATATACGTAAGGGCTTTTCATCAGAAATGTCTTCATACACTCAACCGCTGGCAATAAACCCAGCACTCTACGTTGCAAGAGAGAGCTCGCGTCATTAAAGAGCGTGGAAGTCTGAAAACTGATTTTACCGAGCTACACCATCCACTTAAGCAAGCGAGAGTTACGGTCATGAAAGAACATTGCGCGTCTACGGCGAAGCACATCTTGGACGTCCGCTATACAGCCGCGAGTTGTCATCGCGTCGTGTTTCATTCTAAGTTGGCGCAGAAGGCGAGATCTGCAAGAGCGAGAGATACTGGCTAGCGCAGGTAGCATCTTCCCCGCGTACGCAAGTGTTCCACGCCGCAATGCGAGCCCCGCGGGGTCGCCGCAATAATAATATTTTTCAGCCACCTGACGGGGCGTGAAATTACGGCGTGCAGCGCCTGGTTGCAGCTGCGCCAGCTTTTCTACTCCGATACGGGGGCAGCGTGCATAGAAACGAGCGCTCCAGCGGAGGAACAATGGGGTCTTAAAGAACGAGTCGCGCGGCCGATGCGGATGCGTGAGGCGTCGAGGGAGGAGGCGTCAGCGGTTACTGGTGCGTGGTGCAGTTTGCAGTAGCCGTCGGCGCAGTTGCTTATCGACGTGGTACAGGGTATCGGACCGCTTATCGAAATACTGTTCTGTTGTGTCGTGAGCAGAAAGCAAGGAGACAAAGCACACTTCACTACGCAGCGCTGTCGTCGGAAAACACATTGTTCCTAATTGGTCCTCTTGCCTTACTTCACGAATAAAAAAGGACATGTTTTTACAGGTAGACGACCATCGTCTTCTTTACCGATGGTTAAATTCATTGCCTAAACGTGGGACCCGCAGAGGCAAGCCAGTATGGGTTGCTGTGTGGGAACAAATGTTTGAGTAGCACTGTACGAAAGCTTGTCGTCTATATAGGGAACTTCTGTTGATGTTTGGCGTGTCGACCGCAGCGCCGCAGCACATAGCCTAGACAGAGGTGCAAGCATTTTTGAGGAGCACCTGTAGTGCTTTTCCATACCACCTGCCTGTAATTATAGTCACAAGCTTCCGCGCTCTGTGCTATAGGTGCTGTTGACGTAGCACAGGTGCTGTTGGCGCTAGGTGCTGTTGACGTAGCTCAGCTAACTCGGCTACGTCAACAGCACCTAGCAAATGAATTTTACTAGCCTAGCTTGTGCCTTTAATTGTTCAGAATGAGTTCCCGCCTTTGGGGCGTCCCAGGTGGGTGACGGGAGCAGTTTTTAGGCGCGGATTCGAACAACTGCAGCGCCGCCTGGGCAAATCAGGTTGCTTATGGGGGCAGTTTTGTAGCATAAGAGAAGTATGTTGCGTGTGTGACGTACGAGATCACACCGCTGCACTCGCAGTTCCCGCCCGCTGCACTCCGCACCGACATCGTCCATGTCTACCGCCTCAAGCCTTACTACTCGAACTCTGCCTTGCCCGTCCAGTACGCACCGGGACTGTGCCCTTGCTGCGGGAGGAGAAAGGGGGGGGGGGGGGGGGGGAGGATTCGTGCTACGTACACTTGGAGGACGACGATGTGTTTTTGAGAACGACGACGACGCAGTGGTGCGCTCTTATGATATTTTGCGAGAGGTTCCGCTGTCTCAGGCCTTCGGCCCTTGGCCTCCCTGAATACCTTTGTCATCACGTAATATTGTACTTTGAAATGGTCATTAACTTTATACGAACGCCATGTTGTACAAGCACCAATTCCCTCCAAGTCGGTAGGTGAGCTATGTGTCATTATTTTATTTTTGTTATGCGGGGATAGGTAATAAACTCTATTTTTGCCGAAGAAAATGAAAAAAAAATATGGCTGAGGCTTCCTCCAAATCCTCAAAAGCACCCGCGACACCCCCGCAAGGGAGATCGAGTTGTTATGGGTTCCAGCCCACTCGGGCAACCCGGGGAACGAGGCAGCCCACGATTACGCCCGAGGTTTCGTCGGCCGGGCAGTGGGCTCCTCTGACTCGAGTTTCTCGAGGGATGGCCTGAACTCGTTTCACGACATAACACACCACTTTCGCCTCGAAAGACGCATCTTCCCTCCACCGCATAAATCGCTCACGAAGACCCAGGAGACCACCTGGCGTCGCTTGCAAACCCATTCCCACCCGAACCCGGCGGTACTTTCGCTCATGCACCCCGGGCAATACTCCCCCCAATGTAACAAGTGCGGCGACAGAGCCACACTAGACCACATCCTGTGGAACTGTCCAGAGGATCCACCTCCCCCGGACCTAATTCAGCTCCTAACTTCCGAGCAGTGGGAGGCCGTGCTGCTCAGCTCCGAACCGGGGATCCAACTCCGGGCAGTGGAGCGAGCCAACGAGGTCGCCGTGAGCCACGGGCTGACGGCCATCTAGCGCGACCAAGAACTCACCTTAAATCACTTTTTGCCGGTGAATAAAGTTTTCCAATCCAATCCAATCCAATCCAATGGCTGAGGCTTAGCTAAGGTTAAGCCTAGTCAGATGCGAAGCATATTGGTGGCTAGGCTTGGTAATACATGGCTTTCCTTGGTTGCATACTTGGTCATTTTAATACAACCACTAGAAGCCTTCGTCGTGGGGGAAGACAACGGCATGGCTACAGCGGAACGCCGACTAACCCCGAGACGCGCGTTGGGTGAGCGCTTGGATTGCCACGGAAGCCGCGTCTGCGTGCTCGGTAGAGCGAGCGTTTCACCTACACCGAGTGTGAACGCGCGTTCGAAATGCGCGGGAATGCCGCTCGAGGACATTCCGGCGTCTGTGCGATGGCATCGTCACGACGACGTCACGGTGTCACGTGGCGTGACGGCTAGGGGTCCCACGGCGACGGCGCGAGGTGGAGGCCGCCTCTCTCATCCGATGTCACGTGGTGTGACGTTACGGTGTCACGTGGTGTGACGTCACGGTGTCACGTGGTGTGACGTCTAGGGGTCCCACGCCGACGGCGGGAGTGGTAGCTCTAGCAATATGCTTCGCATAAAACATGAGGCCTTGTTGGTAGTTGTCAAGCATCAAATAAATGACAGGCGCAGTCAGGAGTAAAGTCGCGGTCGCACTTCCATATGATCACTTAGCCTTTACCGTGATACTAAAATTGTAATACGTGGACATATTATTCACTCTGGTGATCTTTATTCTCGGAAGTGGCTAGACTAAGTTGGACAAGAACGTTTAGCACACATTTGAAACAGCTTTTCGACTCTTCTGCCTAAGCATTGTTGCGGCCTTTGAGGAAACCCTCCAGATCTGAAATCATGGCTTGTGTCCTCGGATTGTGCCGGGAGTTGTACAGTTTGCTTCTCCGTGACGATGCGGTTTTGGCCAGCCCTCTTGGCTGTCTCGAAGCAGTTTTCGTAGCTCGATACAATTTCTTTGCTGCACCCTATTTCCCACTGACCGCGCATATGCTCCCAAGAGAGCTTCACTTGTCGTGATGCGTCTTCCGACCGCCACCTGCTGCGGCTCCCTCCGTATCTCACGCCTGCTCAGGAGGGGTTAAAAGGCGAGCCCCTTTCCGCGTCGCCTAATTCTTCACTGCCGCCGCTGCGGCCTGGCCCCCGCTTGCGGTATACGCACGCGCAGCCTCGGCGGCGAGCCGTCATCCTCGATCGCGTTCGACGCACTGCTCCCATACATCCGCGCGAGCGGGAAGAATGCGTGCGCGTTGAAAGGCTGTCAGGCCTTTTTCACGCGCGCCGCGCAAAGGGCTTATTGTGTTTGCCCTGCGCCGGATCGGCGTTCATCTCCGCGCATATGCGGCGCCATTTCGCGCGCTTTTTTTCTTGTTCTCCCGCTGGGGCACGTCGTCTGCTTCTCGCTCGAGCGGTCGTCTGCTAGCGCTTTCTCGAGCGGCGCGTCTGCATCGTCTGCTGCGCCTCGGCGTTTTCGTCTGCTCGACTGGCTGCGCCGACGACGAGTGGCTGTGTTGATGAAAGGTTATGCGTTCGCGCCTGACGTGCGATGCCGGGCGCTGCGGGTTGACGTGGTTCGCGAACGCCGCCTTCCTGCGTTGCGAGAGCGGGTGTCTCGCGGGAACGAAATTACCGGTTTCCTGCCCGCGCGCGCCGCGTCGGTAGCGCCGACGTTTGTACGTGCAGCGCGCGCGTAGCGTTCAGCCGCTGGGCCCTCCGCCCGCCTCACGAAGTGCCTGTGGAAACTCCCTGTCTACAAAAAAAAAAAAAAACAAAAAAAAACGAGGCAGCAATGGTGAGCTAGGCGAGACGGGCTCTGCTGAGTTGCGTTATTTGCATCCAATAGCGCTGTTTTATTTCTACCCGTTCGGAGCTTGAATAGTTGTAGGGATAGAGAAGAAAGAAATGCAGGCTGCTGTGAGCCTTTCTTGTACGTGCGCCGAACTGCGTCTTCCTGTGCGATCGAACGCGTCGTGGGAACCCGCTCCATTGTTGAGCGTCGTGCGTCGTCATTTGGCATTGGCAGACGTGGTCCAGAGGAGAGGAAAGTGCAAGAAAAAGGGTGAGTTTGCGATCTTCGAACATATCTTTTGCGTTTGTAAGAGCCCTCACTTCAGCTTCCTCCTCAATCCCTGTCATGCTTTGGCGGAAGCAGGGTTCAAGACGCAAGGAAGGCAGTAAATGAACTAAAAAATAGAGCGAAGAATATTCAGGAAGTATTCACAAAACTGGGAATACACGTAGAGTGGCAAAATTGACCTAGCAGTTCCCATTGGCAACGTTTCAAACATCGATATGAGGTTAGAGATGTGGGCTCACACTTTACCAACCGTCTCGCGGCCCAACAGTTTTTTTTTTTTGTGCTAAAGCACAACTTAACACGTCTCCAACCAAGAATTTTGTGTGAAGCCTCGCAGCAACTCGGGCAAGCTCGGATTAGCTCGCGGGAGCGTCGCGCAAGCTGCAGCCAATGGGAGGAAGCGCGGGTGAGCTCGGAGTTCGGAGTAAACACATGCTCTCGCACGTCTACTCGCTTTAACTGCGTTAAAACCCTACCACTGTTTTTATTGCTCTCTGGCAGGGCAGATTAATAGCTTCGGTCAGTGTCATTTCGTCTAATGATCTGCTTTACTTGTAACGCGTTCACGTCGATTCCTTTAAGCAACTTGGATATTTCGACTAGTCGCTGCGCTCAATCGTCATTTTTTTCCCCTTTCTTGGGATCTATCGTTTTATTTCCGTAGCGTATTGTCAGGTGTCCCATGACACTGAACTGTACCGTAATTGTTCTTTCTTAGGTCTATCCGTCGCGCTGCCAGTTGTGTGTTTTTGACGCCCATGTAATACATTTTACAGCTACCTTCACTGCTTTGCACATAGACGGGCTGTGAAGCCGACTTTAAAGCCACACCCTAGGATATGTCTATCGGTGAACAAGTCTGCACATACCAAAGAACATGTCTTTACAGATGCGTAGTCGTCATATCTGCGTGTTATCTTCGTTTTATTTTCATTTTCAGTATTCTAGTCAAAAAAAGTTATTGATGAAGTTAGTATTTACTGTCATTTGCGAAGTTCATGTTGTTGGTGGAAGACAAGCTGTGGCTAGTTCTCTCTGTTAACGAACGGTGGTTTTGCATGTGTGACATGATAGTGTAATCCATCAGCGCGGCTCAAGGAAGTTTCATAGGGTTTATTCTTTGCTTTCAGTAGCGTGAACGAGATCATGTATGTTTGCCGCAGCGTCCTTCATAGGCTTTCAGTAATGCAATCCGTCAATATCAGCCTCGGCGCCGTCTCGTGAGATTAGTTGGAAGCGTTCGAACACGTTGTCTCGAAAGCAGTCAATATTGGAACTGACGTGCTCGTGTCCCGTTCCAATGGTATGCTTTACCGCGTCTGTTCATGAGCGCTGTTCTTTAGGTATTGTTCGCTTATATTTTCTAGTAATAATAAAACGACGACGACATCGTCCCTGCTATCACACTAGCCGGTCTGTCGGGATGTTGTGTCAGTTCAGGCGTACTTCCTGCCAGTAAATGGAGCCCTTGAGAAGTTTGGCAGATAACTCACACAACGCTCTGCATTTAATGTGGCGTGCAATTCCAGCTTTTGCTTTCTCCTTATTCAGACTGTCTACTAAGTGTAGTTCAGAGCGACGATGTTTTTCCGAATAGTGTCTAAGCTTCGCTGGACTTTGTATTACTGGTTTAGTTGTTCTCTCCGCTTTGTTCTCTTAGCCTTTACTTCGGCGGTACTCCGGGGCGAAACTAGAGGACGTTCCTCCCGCGAGTCCTCGCCAATAACCCGCACCGCCATCACGTAATTAATATACCCGGGGCCCGCTCCCCCATTGCGGCAGCAGCAGCGCCCGTGGCACCGAGTCCTGCACTCCGTAAGAAAGGCCCGGGCCCGTTTACGACAGTCGTAAGACCCCCGTTCGCACGTTCTTCTTCGCCACTCGCGGGATATGAAATCGCCGGCCAAGTGAAGACCACGCGCCGCGGGCAGGGAAGGAGCGGGGCGCCAATAAACACGGGGAGAGGAGGAGCTGCGTGGGGGAGAGAGAGAGAGAAGCAGTTAGCAGTCTCCAATCGCGCATCTCCTTAATTGGATATCTCGCTTCCACCCTTCGGCCGCCGTGTATCCCTGCGGCCGGTTGCGGCCGGGGTTCGAGGAGCGCGTGAGCCACGGAAAGGAACAAGACACGAACGGGAAAGACAAGAAGGGAAGTAACGACGACGCTGCGCGGGGTAAACAGAGTGAGCATTAGGCGCGACTCGTCGGAGGCCGTTACTTTCCCTCCCCCCCTTCTTTCCGTCGCCGGGGCGAATTAACTAATTCCCACCCTGTTCGCACCGCGGCGGGAGGCGACCGCTGATCGTGAGGCGGCGGTGGTTCTCCGCCCGGCGCCTCTCGTCTTTACGATTGTCGCCTCGACACGGCGGCGGCCGAACCCGTGCTGCGAGCTTTTTTCTTCGTGCATGTGTGTTTCTTTTATGTTGTTGTTAGGGCAGGTTTACGAGGCTCCGGGCGCCGCCCTGGTTACACCAGCCCGGTGGAGGACTACTCGCGCCCCAATTGGAGCCGCGGCGCTTTCCACGGCTGGTCGGATTGAACGAACGAACCTCATCCGGGGTTCAGTTGCGCGATGGCCGCTTCACCCGTCGTTATGGCTTTGCTTCTCCTCGCGCGCTGACAGGCCGTGTCCTGAGCACGTCTCGTTGATTGGGATTCTCGTGGACTGGGTGGACGAACAAACGCTGGCCGTGGAGAGAGGCGGCAGGCAGGGAAATTGCTGATAAGAATGATCAACCGGCGCGGCCATGCTCGACACGCTTCGCTGTCGCTGTCGAACGCTTGCGGTTCCAATCTGCGTTGGCAACTTTTCTCTATATATCCCCAAAGGTCAGAAGATCATCGCAGAAGATCATCGCAAACATAAGCATACTTCTGCTTCCGTTACAGTTTTGGCTGTAGTGAGCGAGCACTACTTCGACCGATTACACTGATCTGTAACTTTGGCGCTTTCCGTTTAAATATTCAATTTCTCGGCATGGTCGCAAAGAACACCCTTCCACTAATGTCAGGTTCTGACTTTACCTTGTCCCAAGTGACAACCTATACCCTGTCCTGCGATCCTATCCGTACTGGCATGTATCGGCGCATATCGTGTACTTGGTTCTGCCTAAATATTTGCTGTACTGTCATGCCGATTAAAGTATGCACACGCAATGAAGCAAGTGAATTGGCGAGGATATTTGTCGGTCGGCTTTATTTTTAGTGTTCTCGTAGTAGTGGGATTTAGTTCGGGTGAACTGTGTTTCCATTGCCGTCCTAGCATGTTGCAACATAAAACTCGCACTCACCTCCAGGCTGTCGGAAACGTTATCTAGGTGCAGTATGGCATACTAGTGTACAATGCAGTATAGAAGTACAGTAAGCCACACAGGTCCTGTATAGCTGCCCGCAACAAAGAATTAGAGAAAGGATTGAAGCGTTCCTAGTGGTCTTGTGGGGAAGTTCTGTAAGCAAGCCTTCGCTCTCACTACCTGAGAGGGAAATAGGCTATGCGCGCAGATTTTGACTTTTTCTTCTTTCTTTTTTAACATTTATTTGTTAACTGGTTGTTTTTGTTGTTGCCTTTCTAATATTTTCCTTGCCAATAAAGCAGTTGTGAAAACTGCGCCTTTCCTATAGTCGTCTTTCTGTGCCTTTGCAACGTGTGCGCCCACTTATGCATCCTGAATAGTACAACGGTTCTATTTTGATTCTGTTGCTTTTTTTTTCTTTCTTCTCTTTGCCATTGGCTCAAGCGATGCCACGCCTGCCATCACTGGGTTTTAGTTAACAACAGGGAACACTGGGCATTCATATCGGGAGACCCGATCACAAAGAACGAAAAGAAAATAATACGGATTGTAATAGAACGCGATCGGCACAGTACACTGGCCCACGTGTGTCTAGACGATATAAGCATTGTGGGCCGAGGCGTTGGCGGTTCGGATAACATTTCGTTCGTTGTCCTGTGGGTGGTTTCTCAAGTAATGCTGTACAATCGGAGACAAAAGTGTCCGGACCGCGTGCTTCGTCAACGAAGCCGATAGCTCTACTGCTAGCCGCCCGCTGAGGGCCACACTTACGGAGGTGTAAGTCAAAATCCTGTTCTTGCACATCCGTAACTAGGGTCTCCAGCCGGAGGATAATAATAGAGCTATCGGCTTCGATTATGCAGCACGCGGTCCAGACACTTTTGTCTCCGACTGTACTATCAGCAAGAAATGAAACGCGGACAAGACAACTGAACCACGCACTGCAGAATAAGTAGCTCTTAGCCAGGGGAAGCTGAATACTAGCTCCTGCTATTTTAATTTTGAAGGCACGAAGACTCTTCTTTAGAAGTGTTATTCAACCGCGCTTGTATTTACAGTACAGGAGCTAATACGCTGGTGTTTTTGTATTGCCACCTCAGTTTTCTTGTTCGCGTTTCATTCGTTGCTGATATTACATGTATAAGAGACGAGAGGATTGGCTAGGCACCGGAAAACTTCAAACGTTTTGAAATGCGCTCCGGTGAGAAAATCTCAGTAGAGCAGAAAGTCGATGCATCCTAGCACGAACTCAGCGACGGCAATGCGCAACTGTGCTGTGCACGCGTAAAAGTACTGGGCGTGTGATTTGTGCTTCGTCCTTGCCGAAAAACTTCTGTTAGGAGCAAAGAGTGTACTGTGCTTTTGGGCGCGTATCTTCATTGCAGGAAAAGAGTATGAAATGGGCCGCACATCGGATTAAGTATGAAGCTTAAACTTAACTTCAGAGGCGTAAAAAAAATCGAGGTCTAGATGAAATCGCTTTCGTTCAAGAAACCTCAAGTACACCTGTTTCCTCCTTCATTCTCTGAGATTCCTGTCCTGGGAAACATACTTCACTGTAGTAGTACTATTTGTGAGGGAAAGCCATCTCTCACATTCTTCACATTGAGGTTTTTTTTTTTTTTTTTTTTTGCTGCCGATTTTTTGTTGATTCCTGTACGCAGCCTTCAGGCCCGAATAATTTTTCAGTGAGTCATTAGCAAACTTTTTAGAGCTACAGTCGCTCGCGTCTAGTGGTGAAGTTGACGCGGACGCCAGGATCAAGGAACGTGTCAGACTTACCTCTTGGTAGGGCTGGTACGCTGTCGAAGGAATTGGCGAGCGAAGCTCTTGTGCTGGTCTCTCTTTGCTCACACAGCCCAGGACCAGGAGCACTGGCAGTAAAGGTTTTTTGTCTCGCCATCTTTATTACCCTAATAACCCCGCATGAACGAAGACACTGCGGCAAAAAGAAGGCCTCCACCTGGTGTTCCTCCTTATCTTTCTTCGGTCGACCGTTTTCCTTTAGCTAACGTGCGAGCAAGCAGGCCGTAATTTCCCGCTTTGCTCTTCACGGCTTGGCGCCGAATATGTAGTAGCATCTGAGGAATAGTTTTTCCGAGCAGTTGTTGAATCGATTTGCGAACGGTGTTTGGGTCTAAAAGTTGCCATTAAACTGTTGCAAGCTTTAGCAGCATAGCTTCGGTCCAAGCTCTCTCTTTAATCGTAAGGAAAGCGCCGAGGCCTCAACGCAGTTTTGTTGCAACATGCTTACTTCGACGCCGTGTAGTTTCATTACTTTGGAAATCTGTACAATTTTTCTCGTACTTCACGGAACGTACGTGTGATGTTAATTTTCTGGCCTCGACCTTTAGTATAGTCGTAATTTGCATAATTTTCATCGGTTTCCTCTGTAAGGTCACTCAGATGGGGCAGTTAAGTATTTAGAATTATTCTCAGTTAGCTTGGGCAAATTTTTCAGAAAAATATTGGTCTTACTTGAAGTGGAACTGTTTTCGAAATACACCGAATTTTACCCAAACGGCCTGAGTCTAGGAAGAGCTTTCCACCGTTTCCCTCGTGTCACAACAGGAGATGCGGAGCTGAGCTCAAACTACAGCTTCGTAGTAAGCCGTTAACCGTTACTGTAGCTCGTTTTAATACATTTCTTCCCTCGGTGGCTGCTAGTCAACACGCAGCCCGATAGGTGGTGAAAGGGACATCGCAATTCAGCGCCACTGCCTCAGTAGCTGTTTGGATTCCACCAGAGCTCTGCAAATTGAGCGAGCTAGATTCAGAGTGATATAGGGAGTCAGAGCCGTCGGCCAATCAGAGAGCAGGCGGTTGGTGCGGAACGCACACGCCATCTGCAGGGTTTCGTAAGTGAAAAGTATAGACCTATGCGTTCGAATAAACGGGCCGGAACTGTGTAGAAAGTCGCCTTAACGTACACGCGCAAAAAAAGCGAAAAAAAAAAAAACCGAGCGAAGGAAGAAGCTTGGGCACAGCGAATGCGAACATCGGGCAATAAATTGCACCGCGACAAATTCGGCCGCGGATCAAACCTCTGCGCACACACTGGGAACGCGTGGCAGTGTGGTTGAACTTGGAAAAAGAAAAAAAAAAGCAAATAAAGATGGATAGAGAGAAATGGTGTTCCATAAAACGGATGGCTCCTCTCGGCGGATTCTATAGGCGGCTGGCCTCGTGTCGAGACCGCGGCGCGGCGCTGTGTAAATGCCGGAGAGAGCCTGGCGAGTGTCGTTCGTCGGCAATAAACGGAAATGGCGAGGCCCGCTCTCGCCATCCGCGCCCGGCCGGTCCCGATCGTCACCGCGGCACGAGCGAGTAATGAAGCAGCGCTCGCTTTGCTCTATTCTTTTTATTTTTACTTCTCTTCTCCAAGTTCGTTTCTCTCTGTTTTGTCAGGGGGCCGCCGAGCAGAGATACGACTACGTCTGCACTAAAAGGAAGAGGGGGAGGGGGGACGCACACCCTGGATCACCGAGTGTAGGCCGCATTTATTGCCCGTCCTTTTCTGTTTTTACCTTCGCCCTTCTTTGTCGACACCGGGGCGGCCTCCTTCTTTTTTGCGTGTGTTCCCTTGGTCGAAATGGCTTTCGTCGAACTTTGCCTCGTTTTATGTGCCTGCTGCGCTCTTTTCCCGTCATCGTGCGGACTCGTTTTGAGGAACAGTTAATTGAGTGGCGCGGGAATCGAAGGCGACGCGTATCATGGCCCGCGCCGCCAATATCGGGGCTCCCCGTGTATACTCGCGAGATTACGCCACCTCGCGGAGGAAAAGGGCGCTTCATTGCGGTCTCGGTCCCTCCCTGCTCGGTTTGCACACTGACGAGGAAAAGCGAGGGGTAGGCGGCGGTGACATTTCAAGCGAGACGAGCTGTCTGCGGGGCCCATCCGCTGTTTCCTTGGGACGTTGCGGTCTAGCGAAGAACAGCGTGCTTTGAAGATGGGTTAAACTAGCGCCTTTGGTGCGATATACCGGATGTCCTTCTGGGAAACTTTTCCGAATTTTTTCGGTTTTCGAAATAAAAAAAAAATGATGTGCAGGACATTAGAATAGAAGGCTCCTGGATATCCCACGACTGTGCACTAAAAATTCTGCGAAGTTTTGCAGGTGTTCTTGCGACGTTTCTTGTGGCCCGACCCGATGTTCTGCTGTTGCAAAGGCTATTTTGTCGAGATTGTTGAGAGGCGTTCGCCTGAGTGCAAGTTCGCGATGCCGCCCGGAATGTGGCGTTAGTGTCGCGCTGCTACATCGCTTCATGCAGGGCGTAGTTTATTCTTTAAAGTGCAATTTAATTAGTTTTACAATTGGACGAACTTTAAAAGATCGAACGTGTGCAACCTGCTGGCAAAGTGTTGGAAGTCTTTTTATCTCAACACTAGAATCGGTTACGTTATCGCCCAATAAAGCCAGAACGGCGTTCAGGCTTCTCCGCAGCGGTGCATTTCCAACTCGGAAATGTCCGCTAGACGGAAAAAAAGTAACGCTCTTGAAGGCAATGCCTGCGGAACGTTGTTTGACCGCATTCGACGGTGTGTGGCGGGGCGCAGACGAACAGAGAGTAAATTTGAAATAGCAACTTCCGTGACGTCACCACCGACGTTTCTCGTTCATCTTTGGCCCTGTGAGGAGAATCGTGAACATAGTCGCCTCTTTAATCGACAATTGTGTCAATAGTTTTAATGCTAGCGCGAGAAAATCTTGGCATGCTTTACCTACAAGATGCACGCATTCGATTGGATTGGGGACGGTGGGGTTTTAACACCCCGAAGCGACTCCGGCTATGAGGGTCGTTGTAGTGGCGGGCCCCAGGACAATTTAGACCGCCTGGGCCACTTTATCTTGCACGCCCATGCCGCACAGCACACGAGCGTTTTGACGTGTCTAGCATTCTTGAACAAAAATTTGTAATATTCCAAAACTGTGAGGCATTGGTATTGGTATTCAAGGTAATGGTCCATTCTTCCTATATTTAGCAAAATCGCGGGTTCGATTCCGGCCGCGGCAGCCGAATTTCGATGAAGGCGAAATTCTAGAGGCCCGTGTGCTGTGCGATGTCAGTGCACGTTAAGGAACCCCAGGTGGTCGAAATTCCCAGAGCCCTTCACTGCGGCGTCTCTCATAGCCTAAGTTGATTCGGGACGTTAAACCCCAATAAACCAAACTTTTCTTTTTTAGCGTTTCCGTCGCTCCTTTCGAGCAGCTATCGACTGCCATAAAAAACCAGTAAGGAACGCTTTTGAGAAGAGCAAGGACTTTAATAGGAAATGTATGCAAGCCTGCGGACGGGAGCTCTGTGGATATATTCGTTATTATATACTTAAATCTTACAATATATGAAGAAATTGCGCGCATAAACTCTTTCCCGTTCAAAAGTGCTTTTGTCCAGGATTTTTGGGCATGAGTTGGCCTCCATTCAACTCCAGCAGCCGAGCGCCGAAGCCACTAAGCAACGGTGCCTTGCCACATGCATCCGAATTCCTTAATAATAATAATAATAATAATAATAATAATAATAATAATAATAATAATAATAATAATAATTTTTTATTTCCTCTTTTCATTACAGAGGCGGGCCTGCCAAAGCCTCAGAAAGCTTGAGTGGCAGTGCCCGGCAGCAGACAGCATATAAGTCATGCACCGAACAGGCAAGTTGCCAAAACAAAAAAAATGGGAGGGAAAAAAAGGAAAGGGAGCAAGAAAAAAAAGGGGGCGTGAACTAATGTCGGCGAAATAACTGTGCAGCAACGGAAAAATAGTTAAGACTCGTTTTAAATCTCTTTGACAACGCCGTTTCGCCGCACTGGCAAGTGTTGACCATAGGTAACCGTGATCCATGCATCCGTTCGCGCTCGTCGTGATCCTCGAGCTCTCCCGTTCTCCTCCTGCGCACGAGGAAGTGCGTGCGTGCGCAGATTGAATTGTTTCACGACACAGCAGCGGCGGCGGCTGGACGCGCAAGATTGATGACGTTCGCTGTGGTGCCGTATGAGCGGCGCTCACTCGGTCGGCCGCCGTCCGTCCGTCCGGCCATCATTTACCCCCCCCCCCCCCCTTTCCTCCTCATCCTCTTTTGCAGTGTATCGCTCTGGACGAGGCTCAATTTTTGCGCGGCATCGAACGTAATGAAACTGCTAACCGGGCCTCGCCCCGGCCGTCTCCGCACGATTTCCTTTTCATTCGTGCTTGTCTCTGGCTCTTTTTCAATAAGTGCAAGGAAACAGATAAGCGACGGCGAGAGTGCGGACAAGTGATTGAAACCGAGTGTTTCCGATTCGCATCGCTCACCCCCGGGAAGACGAAGGGAGCGGCTGACGGAGAAAGAGGAAGCTTCTTCCGGGTGCGGAACGCTGCAGTTTCTGCGTGCGTCGTTCTTACTCCAGGCTTTGATAAGAAAACAGTAGCGCGAATAATCTACATTGTGTCAATGAAGCGGCATTATTAAACGAAAGCGGTAGTGCGCGAAAAAATGCTCAGTACTCGAAGAACCTCGCCATACCAGCGTATACGCGCAAAAAAAGCATGCAGTGGCAGACGTTGCGTGGGTTCCTGAAGTAAGCCATATGAAGCATAATCGACGCGCACTTAAATGCGACGGGGTGAGGTGCAGCACGAAAGAAATTTTTGCGCCGCCGCACTCTACGGCCAATTCAAAGTACACCCACCGGTCGGCGACTTGTTGACTGTGCAGTTTCCAGCACTCTTGATGTCAAAACGCCGGTGTGTGTCGCAACGCAGTCGAGTTTGGAGTGCATGTATCATGCACTCGATCTGGTCATCCGTAATGTATCCGTAAGGAGGAAAGTGCATGGAAGGTGTATCTTACCAGTTTTCACCGATGGGAAAGAGCTTGGAGGACAGCAAAATGCTTGAAATTAATATGCGAACAGCGCGGTGAGCTATGGAAAGCGAAAAACGAGAGAAAAGAGCAGTTTACTTATTCCACAAACGTGAGTACTTACACATTTCGTCAATGCAGCACAATCTATGTATTACTTCCATTAAGCGAAGAGTGGATCTTCGGCTTTTGAAAGTGAGGACGAAAATATTCCGCAATACATTGTTCAAAGCCCGAGCACGCATAACTCGCTCTCAGCGCATGTCTCCCGGCAGCCACTCGTGTTCTTTGAGGACACAGTAGATATCCTAGAGAGCTAAGAAGGGGAGGTGGCCGTCGGCAGAGGTGGTGTAATGCTAAAAGCAGACAACCAGTGGTCGCTTACGGTAGCCGCAAGGATCCCGAAAGAGTGTGATCGTAGCATGAGGGTGGGGGGGGGGGGGGGGGGGGGGGGAGGGGGGGGGCATAGATTGAGGGGGCAGACGACACAGGGCAGTTTATGGATATGGGGCTCTGGAGCAGGAGATGGTTAATGGCGACCAGTGGTGGACTCTTTTACCTTGCAGTGGACCTTTCTGGGCTGATAGTATATAAAAATGGTCTATATACTTTATATTGTTTTTTATAGACTCTATTGCCTTCCTGTAGATATTTACTTTTCTTGGATAAGGCGGCCATCGCTGGCGTAGCACAGGGTTAACTTGAAAGATACGGAAGAGGCCTTTGTCCTACAGTGGACGTAGTCAGGCTGATGATGATGATTAGATATTTATTTTTTGACTATTCATAGTCTATAGACTGTCTATATAGAAGTCTTCTAAAATTATATGGCCATAAAGTTATAGATTGTTGTGAGTGCCCATAGGATTTGCAGTGTCCATATACTGGTCTAAAAGGTTCGTCTTTTTTGACAAAAGTCTCTAGGCTTTCAAACAAATTTTCGTAAGATGTGGGGACAGTGGGAATGAATGCAACTATTCATCTCTAAATGGGGCATCGTGAGCAGACATGCTGCAACAGACAGCTCTATTACCTCCAGCGCTGCAGTCTTTAGTCGAAGGTGTCTCCGCTGGCCAAACGCTGTGGTGGGCTTAGAAAGGATAACCAAGGTTTCAGCCCGTGCCACTCCGTATTAACGGCATTAAGTTAATAGCAGTTCTGGGCATGCATTTTAGTATTGTGTTAAAGACATTACTTAGCGGGAATTGGGCCTCTTGTTTCGCGCTGCCTATTAAAGTGCATTCAGTTGTTATAATCCAGGATGAGCCTTATGGCTACCACAGCAGGTCATTTGAAGCGTGGGTACATACTACATGTGTATTCGCATCTCGTGACGTTGTTCGGCGCTCTTCCCTCGCTCGTATAAAAAGAAATATTGATAGGAGGCGCTGCAGAAAGGTCATTTCGGGGAGAAGCTGGAATATTTGCAAGAACAGGCGGAGCAAGGGGCCAGGGTTGGCGCGAAGGAAGCTGGGTCTCAAAAAATAGCGACAGAATCCCCGCGTCGCATCGCATCAAGTCGCGTTGCGCGGGCGCGAGCCGTGCGGCGATCGTTATTGATAGCGCCGGGGACTCGACGCACATCATATAGAGATTGATCGACTCGCGGCGGTTCTCTCTCTTCTAGTCGCGATTTAGCGCGCGTGTTCCTCTCTCCGCTATTCCCCCTCTCTCCGCTCTTCCGTCAAACCTTCCAGCTTCTCGTTACCTCTGCCTTTTTTTCCCCCTTTTAAATATTCCTCCCGCATAAGCGCTTGAGGTCGCAACTTGAGCAGCCGCCGAGAGCTCCTGACAGGCGCTCTTTTAATATATGCGCGACACCGGAGTGAAGGGGGAAAAAAAACGAAAAGCACACTGAGGCAGGCAACATGGAAAGGGCGAGGTCTCCGAAATTGACGCTAAGCGAGACGTGCCACGTATTTTCCTATTCCTCGCTTCGTCCGTTGGGGAAGCTGGGAAAAAAGGAGGGGGGGGGGGGGGGGAGCCGGCTAGAGGGAACGTCGCCTCGAAAGATTAGGACCAACGTTTCGCAGAACGCTGGTGCCGAAGAAAAATGAACGCTGCCTGGGCTTTCCCTGCGGCATTTTCATATGCCCGTCGCGCGTGCAGGCGGGATTTTGTCCGCACGCGGTTTGCGCTGTTGCTTCCGCGCGTCTAATATTGGATGCGGAAGGCAGGAAACTCGAGCGGCTCTTGCGTTCTCTAGGCGAGCGAGCTTGGACGTATTCTTGAAAAGGCAGGAATGTGCTATCGGAAGCAATAGGGGGTCTCTTGCTGTCGAAGCCGCATTAACCGTACGTCCAGTACTCCAAGTCCGTCCAGTGTTCTAAAAAGTATTTCTTTGTGGTTAATGCATCGCTACCATGGAATGCTGATTTGCCGAAAAGAACTCCCTTCCCGCCAAAGTTTGCTGCTAGTGTCTTTTTCTACACTGAATCACCGAAACAGACGCATTCCAGTTTAAGACGGTCGCGTTCAAGAGCTTATTTAGGTATCAGAGAAAGATGTTGCGCCGGCAATAAAAAATTAATTTAAGAGAAGTGGTGTTAGGGAAAAGGCACGCACAGCGCGACGTTCCGGCTTCAATGGCTTCGTTGGTTGGACCTCTCGGACTGCCGTGAAGTACTGCCTTTGGATTGGACCGTTTGAGTTACAACCGTTTCTCGGGCGTTATAAGCCCCAGCGCTGCCTCTTGGAGGGAGAGACCGACCCATCGTGAGTCGAGGGCTGCTCACGAGTGGAGTCGGATGGTGAGACGCGCTGGAGACTCGCCGGTCGTCGCTGTGCGAGAACAGTCGCATTTTCTGTTAGCTCTCGGCCCCCGTGCCGATCTTGTTCTATACTACGCCGTGTATATAGTGTATAAAACGGTTTTTTTGTTCCTAATCTCACCGACGCCTGACTCGGACTCTTCGCTACCGCCAAGAGCGCTGGCAGGGCTCAGTCACGAAACGGGTGGCGAGCGCTACGGGACCACCTCTATGGCACAACAGCACCTACACTCCGCCGCGCCCAAGATACGGCCGCCTCTTCGAGCACCCTTTCTGCCTTTTTCTCCCCGTTTGTACGACTACGGAGACCCGGTGATGACGACGTATGCCTGAAGCCGCAGTAATGGGAGGGCTGTATATGCATCGCTATTCACGAGAGCACAACTCTGCCGCGACGCCACCGAAGAACGGCTCACTGCGAGGGTGGTTAGCGTCCAGAATTTAAAATCTTCGCGTCTAAAAGGCTCCCTCATTTCGGCACGCAGTAAAGGGACCGCCGGCGGCGGCGTGCAGATAAGCGACATTAGGCGCAGCTGTGCCCGCCTTCCCCTTCCCATCTGTCTAGCTGCCCGAGAAGCGGCCGAGTGATTCTTGAGAACAACTCCCCATCATTGTGAAGAGCTGCGCCCGTGTGTTTAACGCTCCTTTCGCTAACACTGCTCTTTACGGCTTTCTTTCTCTCCCTTACGCTCCACGTTTTCCCGCAGCAATTTTCGCTTTCCCCAGCTCTCGGTTATACGATGGGAATGTGTGGCGTCCCTAGAGCTGCCTCCTCTCCGCCTTCTTTCATCATGAAGTAGGCGGCGTACGAAGCTCCATAATTTCACAAGCTTACGTATATGTATATTTCTGCTTTTAACTCGTTGATTTTTATTTTGCTCCCATGCGTTTAGTTGAGTTGAAAGGGAACGAAGACGTTGCTAATAGGCACGGGTGTATGTCTTTTTGTTCAAGAATATTCCTGTCGGCGTTCTGTTCTTCAGTAGAGGGACGGTTAGCTTTAAGCGCCGCATAGAGCTTCCAGATGGCACGACTTGAGTATTGCAGATAAACAAAAAGTTGTGAAATTCTACTGCGCAGTCGTATTTGGTAAGAGCATAGATGATAAAGCGCTGGGCTCGGTCGGCGAATTTACTATACAGATCATACTACAGGAGCGTACAGGTATCAAGTCATGCTTGAGACTGTCAACGCTTTCTGCTTCTGCGAAAGCTACACAGCGTTCTCGCGAGATGTATTACCGTAGGAGGAAGACTATTACCGTAGGAGGAAGACAGATACTTTTTACGTTTTGACATGGCCGCATTTACCAGTAAGGTATTAAGAAATTCAGAATTTTTCATGCAGGCTCGTTTTAATTCAACCTTCAGGTGGTAGTTTTTTGCGGAGAAACAAATTTTTTGATCGTTCCTGGCGCTCGTTTTTTTTGTTTTTTTTTTTGAGTCTGCGCCATTATTTGCAAAAGAAATACATCTCTCGCGGATGGGCACAAGAGCACAAGAGAAATACTTGTCGACAGGACCTAACGGCGACGGTCAGAATAGCGCGGACCGACGTACGAGGGGAGACTGAGGAGGCGTCGGGTCGCCTTCCGCGCGGAGAGCCGCTGAGCGGAGATTTGCAAAAGTAAAATCGCCGCGGGGGGAAATTGGCTTCATTAAATGACGGCAGTTTTTGTGCCGGGCCGAGGGCTGCTGCCCCCGCTCACTCCCTCTCTCGCAGCCAGCCAAGAGAGCGAGGCTGTGCGGGGGAATTGGGGAAAAGAAATAGGGAGGAGGAGGAGGAGGGACGGCACAATGGGAAGCGGGAGAGGGCGATGAGGGCCCTCTGCTGTTCCCCCTCCTCCGCCGGTGCTTCTGATCGGCGTCGCCGCGTTTTGTGTGCGCGCGCCCGGGCCGGTTACAAATTAACCGTCCCGCTGCTTTATGAGCTGGGATCGCTTTCTCCCCGCTCGCCTGGCTCTTTTGTTTAGCGACCGGAGGAGGGAAGGCGCGCGCGGTAATATCGAGCCCAGGGTTGAGGAGCTCCGGCGTCAGCTGCTCTCTACGTGCGCCCCGCGGCTCCGCTGCCGCGTGTAGTGCGTGCGTGCGTGCGTGCGTGCGTTCGAGACCTCTTGTGGCGTGCTTCTTGCGCGCTGTTTCCTGCCTTGTTTCTCTGCGACTCCGCCGTTCCACTCCCCTCCCCCGCATACACACACGTGCTTGTTCAAACCCCGGACTGCGCCTTACCTGGGGGCACAGTCTCTAACAAGACTGTTAGGGAGCGACGACAGGCGGGATGAAGGGAGCGGGGAGGGAGCGGCAGGTGCGCATAAAAATAGCGAGCAATACACCGCTGGCGTTTTGAAACAAGCGCCTACCTGGAGGAAAAATGAACGCTCAGGCTAACAGGAACATATAAATCATAAGGCAGGTCATTCTTCTCTGCGCGCTCCTGCGCGTCGTACAAGTACTAACACACATGGGAGCCCGCACGGGCGCCCTGGGCTCCCGCTTTTGCTGCTTTCTTTTATTCGGCTTTGCTGATTCTGTTTTCTGCCTCCCAGCTTTCCATTTGTTAACTTCGTCCGCGCGCCCGCATCCCCAGGCCCATGCTGCCGGCCCGTTAATTCTTGCCGGCTGTGGGCTCTGGCGTTGTGTCGGAGACACTTTCGCTTAATTAAGGCTGACTGGCTATCATCATGTGCGCGCTGCGCCGTGCGCTCACCTGCGGCGTCGTTTTTCTCTTCGTGTTTCGCTTCCCTCCTTCGCTTTTCCTTTTCCCCCGTGCTCTCCTTTCCCCGGTTTTCCCTTTTTTCCTCGTTCTTAGCTCGGTTTCTGAAATAATGCCGTGGAACTGACTTGCTGTGCTGAGAGAGGTAAAGAGAGAGAGAGTGAGAGAAAGAAAGAAAGACGTCTCATCCACCCACTAGGCCTCTTTTGTCGTCAATTCATTTTTCCTCTCAGCTTTCTTTTTCGCTTTTTCCTTTTGCTCCTCTTCCTGCCCTCATCCTCTATCCCCGCGGGCTTCTTCCCTTCCCTCCTCATTCCTTTCCATCCGGGAGAGAAGGGACAGCAGTGATTACAGCAGCCACTGTTTCCCTGGCCCTTTGTCTTCCCTAATTTGTTTTCCCCGTCTCTGGAAACCCCGCAACAATTGTGTCCATCGCCAGCGTGTGTATAACTCGCGCTGTGCGTGCGTGTGTGTGTGTGCTAGTCAAGTGGGGATTATTTGTTAAACCACTCTTTCCTGTTTTCTCTTCCCCTCTCTTCCACTCTGTCTGTCTCTCTGAAGCAGGCAGATCTTTTTCTCTTGGCGCGAGCGCAGCCCCGTATCGACTCGTCGCTGCTCTGTCTGCACCCGGGCCGTTTTCATTGTGATTTATCTCTGCCCTTCTTCCTCCTCCTGCTGCTGGTGCCACCTGCATCGAGCGTAGCCTCTCGTCAAAAGGCGGTTGCGTGGAAGGCTAATGAGCCGGCCTCAGCGTGTCTCTCTGGCTGCCCCTGGTAATTGGCTCGCGACTCACTGGGCGCGCGTAACCGCGGGCCGTCCCTCATTATTCGGCGCTGGTTTTGTCAGCCGAGGCAGAGGCAGGAGAAATGACCCTCTTTTGCTCTGCCGCTTTTGCGCGGCCTGCCTTGTTGAGCGTGTGTGCGCAGTGCACTGGCGAAAACTCAATTTTGCTTAGTCGCTGAAAGGCTCGTTTGTTTTAAGTTCTTTATTTGTTTTTGCTCCCTTGCGGCACCGTCTGAAAGAAAGGGAAATAAACGACAGTCCATGCATGCAGACCTGCTCTAAAGACACTATTCCGCCTTTTGGCGTATCGTTAACTAAGTAGCAACTAAGTACCAACGAGCCTATTAAGAGGTTAAGTATTGTCAAGTACCCTTAGCTCACTTAGCTCACTTCGGAAGCACCCAAGCGGGAGTGGAGCCCTTTTAACAGGCCATACCTACGCATATGCACATGGGTGCGTTCAGGGTATAGAAGGTTTGCAACGAACAGCAGAGGGGAATGAATACAAACTATTCTATTAGTGGGGTATCAGTTTTCCAATATTCAATTTTTTTTTCGCCAACAGTGGAGCTTCGATAAAGGAGAAATTGCATAAAAGCGATGGCCTGTACCGTCACCTGTCGGAAATTGCCGTAAATGCGCCTGGTCGTGTGAATTGTTTGCCGGCCGAAACTGCCTCATCGCTTTCACGTGCACCACTGTTTGGTCGAGAACGGAAACAATCGTCCAAATTGCAGCGCGGCAACTGCTGAAGCGTCGCCCACTTGGCATACCGCGCAGACAGCTTGAGTGAAGCCGTCATACATGACAACTTCAGAAGCGCAAACCATGTCAGAAACTATCGGGGTTGTTGACGCTCTTCCAGAAGGGTGATAATGATAAACCGGGCTTCATGTATAAACGCTATGGTTACACCATCTGGGGCCGAATCACGGCCCCAGGCGCCCCCTATTACATTACTCTATTCCGACCATGCCCTGACTGCGGTCAGGCCTGACCTGATAGGAGCGGTGCTTTGGGACTCTTTTAAGACTGTCTCCAGGTTGAGAGCATTCCATAATTCAGCCCCTGTTTGATAAATACTGTAGCAGAGGCACGTCGTATAGGCAGGAAAAGAAATTTCGTATTGGTTACCTCCGATTCGCTGGGAGATTCGCCATCTTTCATAATTTGCCCGTACCAGACACGCCATAAAAGTGACGTAGTAGTGCTCGCTCTTCTATCGGTGAAAACTGGGGATTTATTTATTTTTTTGGGGGGTGGGGTGGGAGGGGAGGAGGATTTTGGCAGCGAAGCCTTGGCCTCACCACGCGGGGAAACCGCTGGCAGCGTTCCCGAAAGGTAATCTGTCATCTCAGCCTAGCGCAGCTTGTTGCTTCCGCAGATCTTCCCTTTAGTATCAAGGCATCGATGGGCTTTACAGCATCATTCTCATCACAGCTTCTGTGGTAGGCGGCTCGAATTGAAGCTCCTAGGCTAGTTTCAGGGCAGCCGCGTAAACCTGCTTTGCCTACGGCGTACGGACACCAGTGGTATTGCACGAGGCCCGAGGCCATGGCTGGGTCGTTCGTGGACAGTTTGGGAACTGTGTTATTTCTTTTCAGCGCATGCGGCCCGAAAGTGATCGATCGATCGATCGATCGATTGATTGATTGATTGATTGATTGATTGATTGATTGATTGATTGATTGATTGATTGATTGATTGATTGATTGATTGATTGCGAACCTTTATTGGAAATCACCAAAGTATTCTTCGGAGAGCAGGGTTGGAAGGACTACACTGTCTCTTTCAGCCTTCGCGACCACTTCGACCTGCTTAAGCAGGCACTCCCACTGGTCTCGAGAAGCGCATATGTGTTTTCGTAGATGCGCTCGCCCTCACGTTCCCACGTGATGTGAGCTAGGGAGAAATACGAGTCTTCGCATCAGGGATAATCCTCCCTATATTTACCCTAGTCGGATTCGAACGGTTATATAAGAGCAGGTTTGGACCACCTCTCAACCCCTTCCTCCAAGTCCTGGGATTACTTTTTGTCTAAGTGCTTGTGTGGAGGAGCATACATGTCCAACGTTCTGGGCTAAAAATTTTGAAAATTTAAAAGTTATAAGACAATGTTATGGAGATAGTGAAGGTTATGCTCCATTCTTCAGATATGTAGCAAAAATTTTGAGTTAATGTTTCCACCGAATGCATCGAACATTTGAGACTGCCACAGAAAACCAGTGGGGAACGCTTTTGACGACGGGAAAAACGTTAATAAAGGGAAAAAAATGCAAGACTGCGGTCAGGTGATCTGCACATGTATTGATTGTTATAGTGGAATCTGACATTATGTGAAAAAGTTGCGTTCATAATCGGTTTCCTGCTCCAAACTGATTTTGTCCAGAATTGTTGGGTATGACAGCACCTAAGGGTACGATGGTGTTCTAGGCGGTCAGCAAAGGACATGGCTCCCGGTGCTGAGGATAGCATTGTTCGCCCGGAAACGAGGGAGCAAATAGGCTAGCTCAAACGTAACTCGCTTTCTCTCTTCAGCCAATGCTGTGGCTCTAGCTGGATAGTTTGCTCCACACTCTGGGCGCGCCATCTCGTTGTGAGCGGTAAAAGAGCTTGCTGTAATCACAACCTAATAACGCACAGTTTTGTAATAAGGTTCTGTCCTCCCAACCGTCCTCATCCGCGTATATATGTGTTTGAAAAGGCGGATGAGCTGTTTAGGAAGCACTGGTGAATTTTCTAATGCACGTGGAAACGCAGTGCGGCTCTGTTAGTCACGCTTGCCCATAGGGCGCTCGATGTACTATCGGGGACAAAAGTGGTATACTCCACGCGGCGGGAGCCGGAGCTGCGGAAAACTGCGGCATTTTGGCGACCTAAAGCACGAAACATTGATACGAGCCAAGCGACATGCCTGCTGATAATAAAGGTCACGCATTGGCTGTCTGGATCCCAGATGCCGCCTGTAGATGGCGTCGCAATGCAGTTTTGCGAGTTTTCCCTTGCTCCGGCTTCCCCGCGAGGAGTATGCCACTTTTGTCCCCGATAGCACATTTGATTACACGATCGTGCATAAGGAGTAGGGAGCGTATATAGAATTATTACAGCGAATTCCGCCGGCCAGTCGCTGTCGGTATGGATATTGCCTGTCAGTGAACCGCATTTTGCGACGAATTTTTTTCTGATGCCTTTTTTTTTTTTCCTTATTTACCATCGGTCAACCGCGCCATTGACATCGGTACCGACAAATTGCATTTCCTGTTACTTGTAAGCACTGATACGGTAGGCGGCCATGTCGGGGGAAATATTAATCACTGTGAACAACTGGGCTAATGGATGTAAGAATGCATTCGCAGTAGCGGAAACTTGACAAGTACCCGCGAGTCCTTGTTCGTGTCCTAAGGCCTTTTCTAATTGTAGCCTTTATTCATCTTATACTGCGAGAGGTGATGACGCTTCGATCATGTAGGCTTATAAGTAACACGTGTCCTGTAGTGCTCCGTCAGCTTTTGTCAACACGCTGGCGAGAGTATCGAGCGCACTTTTATTAAAACCAAGAGTGTCATTTATCTGCGCACATTCTTCTTCTTCTGTACAATTGCGACCCATTTGTTTTATTTTTTCTTTGTAAATGCGGCGTCAGCGGGGTCGATACATTTCTTGCCGATAGGCCGGCACTCGTTGCGCGCGTATCTTTGACTCGCTTGAAGCCGTTATTATACTACACCTCGTCGCACTGCTCACTTTTATCGGGAACGTTTTGTCGCCGCGACCCGCACCGATCTGTCATTACGCTCTCTGCTGTTTCCTCGCTTGTCCGTTTCTGCGCACGGCGCGAGCTCCGCGGCCCTCTTCCTCATATACACCGAGATCGGTCCAATACCTGTCGCTTCCCTTCCGTTTTTTTTTTCTTCTTCCCATCAGCCATTGTACATTATCCCGGTTTCCAATTTATTTTCGCCGCCTTCTTTCGAGTCTCCTCTTTCGTTGTTCTCGGTGCGCCTTTCTATATTGGCCACGCTGCAGGAGCAAGCGACGATGTTTTAGCGTTCGCGCCGCTAATGGCTTCGAGCGTCGCCGCCAGAGAGCGTAACGATCGCCGGTGGAAGCGAGCGGGCTAAGCCTCTGCGGAGTTAGATGGATGGTTGTTGTGCGCCAACGCGTGGAGCGGGGCGGGGCTTAAAGCGTCCGGAAAGAAACGCGACAAGGAAGCACGAGATGCGCCCGAGCGCTACGCTTGTAAAGGGCCGGCGGGTATTGAATCGGGGAACCTGTAATCTTCTGTCCTCTCACAGGGCGTCCAATGATAGTGCGGACGGAGCTCAGTAAATGAATAAATGCGTTGCACGCTGGTGAAACTGAGAGCGCTTCGTTGTTTAAGCTTGTCCCGCAGGAGTGGGCGCATTCTGGGTAGGTGATCGATCAAATACTCAATTAGGATCCCTAACGATGTCGTCGCCACTGGAGGTAAGAGAGGACTCTCAATTAAAATGTTGTAAAGCTTCTGACGAGACATCCAATGGGGCGATTTCTGCGAGGAAGCCATTATTCTTTCCGTATGTGCCGCGTAAAGAAAGAAAAGCAAAAAAGAAATGGAAAAAGTTACTATGTACACTCAAGGTCTTTACTTGTGAATGCGAAATCATTCTTTGACCCAATGCATGTACCCAGAAGGCCTTTATATATAAGTAAAGGCATTTACCATAAAGGCGTTTACTCCGAAGGCCTTCACCGTAAAGGCGTTTGATCTAGAGGACCTGAAAGCCCTCGCCCTAAAGGCCTTTACCATATAGGCGCCGAGCGGCAAGCGCGACGACCCTTGCGTGCCGCATTTTCCCTTTACCCGCCTTCCGGAGGAGGGAAGGGAGCACAGGCATGAAGTTGATGAAGTGCAGGGCAAGGAAGGAAAGAAAGCCAAAAAATTTCCAGGCGGTCATTCCGATTGATGCGGCAAAGCCTGCGCTAGCACTTCGATTACTATCGCCCTTTCCATTTTCATTCTCTCCATCGGCCCCTCCCTATCGGCTCTTATTGGCCTCCTCTCTTTCCCCCTTTCCATGTTGCTTCTCCACTCTTTCCTCCTCTCAGCTTTCTCCCGAGGCTTCACACCAGCACCGACGACGGCGGTATTTTGGGAAATAGCCCTACTATACTGATGGCGTAGTAAAAAAGAAGAGACTGTCGGGTTCGGCCGGCTGTCGTAGGGCGCCTGCTGCTATTCTATAGTTGCGAGACAGTGGAGCGAACGGACGCGATGCTGACCTGGCCGCCGGCTATAGATGTCCCCTTCTTTCAGTGGCGCTTCCACCGTAAACACATCTTAGCTTGCGGCACGGCCACTGTCGCCACTGTCGTCAGCGGTGCCGCGAATCAAGTAGAGAATAATCGCGAATATGAGAATAAAGAAGCCGCAGGAGACGCCTAGTGCGCTCCTGGCTCAGATGCGGTTTGACCCCAGCTGTTCGCGTGACTACGAGGACAAGGAGAGGCTGCGTGACAGGGCTATCGTGAAAAAACTGATGCGAGAAAGCTGTGATAGCAGTTGGTAGTACCCTCGATAATGACTTTGATGCTTTCACTGTAATGAAGGTGCTTACTGGGTGGGTGGATATAAGGTGGCTAATGGGCGGTGTTTGTGGAGGGCAGCTGGCTTTCCGTCTTTGAATTCGATTTACGCCGTCGCTCTTACGACACCGCCTGTTGTTGTTTTTTTTTGTTTTTTTTTTTAAAGGAAGCAGAACAGGCGGGATTCTTGGTAGGTTTACCAGCGGTCAATTTGTGGGCCACTTTTGGAAGGGGGAGGGCGCGTGGTCCTATTCGAATCTTGTATTTTTCGTCAAGGGAGAAAATATGGGATGAGCATATATGGAGGAGCCTGAACACATCGCCAGTGCGGCGAACTTAGTTGGTCTGGAGCTATCTCCACCGGCTTCCCAGCCTTGAAAGGCAGATCGGGCGGCCGCAGCCCTCATTCTCCTTGCGGGTACCTCCCTCTAGGTTGCGCTCGATGGCGTGTTTGCCACATCGGGGAGTCGTCGTCCTTTGGCGCATGCCTCGTTTATTATTATTCTCTTACTTGCGCATGACTGTCCGACCGTGTGGTCCACTCTGGGATTGTCAGGGACCTGACTGATGCGTCCGAAGGTGTCTTGAGCAATGCGCCTTGGTCGAAGATGACGTGCGTGACCTGAACCGAGCCGCACTGTCCCAAGCACCTCAGTATGGAGATTGACGTAGTGAAAGCCTGAAACCATCCTGGTTGGCTCATAGAGTGCATTACTTCCTTTCTTACTTTTCCACCTGTCATGTGGCCCCGAGATGGATTATTTAATCAGATTGATCTAGAAATATCGGTAGAGTTTCACTTGTAGGGACTTGTGTAGCCGCTGGGAACCATTCACGTGATTCCCGCAACTATACAGTTCCTTTTGTGGACGGACGGATCACAGCACAGTTTGCACGAGCAGTGGGGAAAGGTGTCACGGAAGACGATAAACGCGAAGCCGATGGAGGCGGTATGCGTGTTGTCTGCTCCCCGGCTTTTCCGGGTGCATTATGCTCGCATCCCTCTTTTCCCTTTTCCTTTTTGCGTATCGCCGTGCGTATGTTTTTTCCTTCTCCCTGCGGTAAAGTTTTCTTAGCGCTTCGGCATTGCCCTCTATTTATTTAGTTTCGCGTCTGCAACCTGTTCTCTCGTTTCTTCTTTTTTTCTTTCTTTCTTTTGGTACGAAGCTCAAGAAACGTCCAATAGCTGATCTGTCACCTCTGGGCGCGAAAATCTGGCAACTCGGAACTGTGCACGCGTATCGCACACGGAGGTGCCTGTACCTGGCAGATGCCTGCAGATGCTTGCTCTTTTTTCTGTGTTTCCTTCACTATTTCCTTCAATATTTCCCGTGTCCCTACCAGCCCAACATACGGGTCGTTACACCACTTCGCCGAGCGACTTCCTTTGCGCCTTCCTTTCGTGTAGCGAATTCTTTTATACTTGTAGTTTTACTGTGGCTTGCTTGCCTTGGACTTGCGTGCCGGGCGAGGAGTGCGAAAGAGTCGTGAAAAAAGGAAAGAAAGCGAATAAGTCTCGCGACGGAACCGGCCGAGTAACTAAAAACGACCTGGGCGGCGCATGGCCCCAGCTCTGCGGCGCCCGCTGGCGTCGGCGAAAGCCGACCGTTTCTTCGCCCTCGTTTACATACCGCACTCGGTGACGGCTGTGGCGTCTCTCTTTTTATCTTTTCCCCTTCAGTTTTTCCTTTCTCCCTCCGTCACCTCGCTGTCCCCAGTTTCTCGCTGCTCGGCGCTTGCCGGCGTGAAGCGCGCGCGTAATACAGTTAGCATTCCATTTCCATTTCGGCCCCAAACACGGCAGGGCAGGCGATGCCGGGGCCCGAGCTCATTTGCGTCGCGGCCACCGCGGTCCGTCGTTCGAGGTGCGTGTGCGTGCGGGTTCGCTACAGCTCGGCTGCTGCTGTTGCTGCATGCCTGCATGCCTTCCCGATTTCGGCGCGTGCGCGCCGCGCGGTGGCAGGTTTGCCGTTTGCATTCCCGGGCCACGTCAGGCTAGCGAAGAGAATCAGCCTTGCGCGCCTGCCCTAATCCCCCGCAGACTCTCGCTTGGTGGATCCGCCGTTTTCGCGACTCTGTGGCGGCCGTGCTTTCTTTTTGGTTCGTTTTCGCCTCGTTGCATAATTCTGCAGGTTAGTTGACGTCTTCCTTTTGGTCTTTTTTCTTTATACTTTCCCCGTGTTTTCTGAGCAAGAGAGGCGGAAAAGTGGCTGGGCTGGGTTCGCCTCTGTGCTGGCATACTGTGCGTGTCTTGAGTTTCACTTTTCTTTCCATCAGGTGCCGTTTCTTCTCTGACTTGGCCGCGCTGCGTTAGAAAGTGCCCCCTTTAGGAACGCTCGTTAAGTTGCGGCACGCGTAGCAGACCGCAAGCCTGATCTCTGCCTGGGAAATTCTGTAGAAAAGCGGGCTCTTTGCATTGCTGAGTGGCAGAGAAAAATTGCCATCTCTTCTGGTGTGTGCGGATTGTAGTTCAGGGGAAAGAAAAATAGAACAGAATAAGCGCCTCTGAGGTATTGCTTTGTCCGACGAAGTTAATCGCACGCAGCTTTATTTACTGCATTACAGTTTCAAGCTAGCCTCCATTTCATTGCTCGCGAAAAGAAAACAGTCAGAGGAGCGATTCTGTAAACGCGCAGTGAAAAAAAAAAAAAAATGGGACGGTTCTTCGAATTTGCACTATCGCATTTGCTAGATGTTCTTCAGCAAGCGGAGCCGGTACACTTTTTTTTTTAATTATTATTATTAGTACGTTTGTGTGCGTCTCCTGATGGCTTTTGTGGTAATAACTGGCCCGAAGCGTGCTTTGTATATAAGAAATTTGACGCGCGTGAGAGCTTCGTGGCAAGGTTGTGGTGATTTCTCGAGATAAGCTTTATGCTTACATTCTTTGAGCAACACCGTTCGTGTCAACGCCGTTTCATCGATGGGCTTGTCTTGCGTGTGGTGAACCGGACTAAACGATGAGTTTGTTGAGTGCCTTTCCTTGTAAGCCTTTGATGTCTGTGTTGCTGCTTGATTACCATATGTTGCAGTATGTTTTTCCTTCACTTTCCTTGTGCATTTCATTAGGGGCGATTGCATTCACTACCCGAGAATTAATCACATATGATCAACGTTTTTTTTTTTTAAGTAGTCAGAAAGCAGGAGAACAACAGACATTCTATGGCCATCGCTGCCAAGGTTGTTAAAGGCCCTGTCTTGTTTTCTAAATAGTTAACTTCACGAACACATGAGGGCGTATTCGTGAAAAAAAAAGGTTTGTGCGAATGAAGGACCAGAATCCCGCTCTTATTTTTGACGCATCTACTGAGCCCAGTCGGGGTGCCGCAGTCAACGTCGTCAAGGAAGGTAAGCGATCAAAGCGCTATCTAAGGGCTCTCTGAGGTATATAAAAAAAAAAGAAAGAAACACTCTCGGCGTCAGAAATCATTCTGTGGACCGGCATTGGCGACGAAAGACTGTGTAGCGAGAGCCCTGCCTTGCGGCCGACCGACAACTCGCTAGCCCCCAGAACTTACGGCTCGCTAAAAGAAGCCCTGGCGGGTACTGGGTGGAGGGGAAAAAGAGGGACGGGGAGAAAGGAGGTGCTCGCCATATTTTCTTCGCAATCGATTTTCGATGGGCCGCCTCTGCCACGGAGCTACACAGTACATACGTCACTTTCTGCGCGCTTTCCCGTCGCCCGACGCGTTTTTCTTCCCTACGCTATGGTTTCGTTTTTGGCTTCGCTTTGTGCCTCGGCAGCGCACTGCTGTTCTGTGCCCGTAGACGGTGCCTGCAGCGCACCTCGGGGGAGGCCCGCGAAAAGTCGTCGTCGTCTTCGTAGTCGCTCGATGCGCGCTACTTGGAGCCGGGGATCGAAGTCAAACCATGTCTCGCTGATCGTTATGAGCGACCTGAATGCACTTAGGGGAGGGAGAGCTGCACTCGCCGAAGCTGAAAGGGAAAAGTAAAAAAGAGAATAAGAATTGGAGGGAACAAAAAAAGGGGGGGGGGGGAGTCGGGCTGGTTGTGAACGTACGGAGAACAAAAGAAGAGTGGGACCACCCGAGCCGACTGTACTGCGAATAAAGCGGCGAGTTGGACATAAAGCGGCGGGATGTAGCAAAGCGCGCCCGTATATGTACACCTATGTCGGACACGTGTGCCTGTATGTGAGTTAGGGAGAGGGAGAGGTGGGGGAGGATGAGGCGAGCGAAATCGAAAGCCACATGGGGAATTGCATTCGGATGGTGCAGTTATATCGACGAGTGCGCGGTGTATTTTTTGTTTTTCCTTTATTTGCCCCTCGCTCCCGCCTCCTTTGCTTACCTTGGAAGAAGGAGTGGCTTTCTTGGCGAAGACCGAGGAGCGGCGCATTTCCTCCCTGCTTTTCATTCTTGCTGCAGACACTGAACAAAGAAGCGTCGATAGAATCAACAGTGCGAGGGCGCAGTGTACGTATGAATACGAAAGTTCGAACAGGTACGAAATCAACGCGATGCGAAAGGAAAAAAAAAGAGAAAAACGCCGAATGAACGACGGAAAACGAGCACACCGAGGAGGCCGCAGCGCGAAAGCAGCTCGGCGTTTTCTTCATTCAGCTCGAATCCATACGGGGCTCGAAAAAGCGGCGAATAAAAGAGAAGAAGAGAAACGTCGCAAACTATGCAGTCTCGAGAATGGAATCGTGTTGCGCGCCCGCTTCATACACTTCGCCTCCTTCCCAATCGGTTACCTCGCAGTTTTTCGTCGTCCTCGGGCTCTTTTCTTCTTCTTCTCCGCCGCTGCCCGCGTTTTGTGTGCGCGCACGTCGATGCATGTGCCTGCACAGTGAGCCATGTAGCAGGGCGAAAGAATAGAAACCCAGCGAGCGCGCTTCGATCCGGCCGTTTCGGCGCTCACTGCTGCCCCGTAGCTTTCTCCTTCCTTCGCCCCCACGACTGCTGCCTTCTGTCGCTCACACTTTCTTCCCTTTGTTGACTGTAAGGAACGTCGCTTCTTTTTCTGTGGGTTCTGCGCTGCATTTTGGAAGCTGCGTACAATGTGTTCGCTTATATGCGTCTGCGTACGCAGCGCGTACACACGAGTCGCCTCCCCCCCCCCCCCCCCCCCCCTTTTTTTTCTTTTTTCGCTGTGTAGCCTGTGGAGCACAAGTACAGCTACAGCTATAGCAGCAGCCATAACCTGAAATTGGGCACGCCAGCATTATCGCTAGGAGCCGTTGTTTACGCCACTGCTTTTCTTTTTTATTTTTTTGCCCGCGCCCCTGTGCAGACGCGCGGACGCGGTGGGTGAGAGCGCGCTCACGGCTCCGTTCTCTCGGGCGGGCGAATTTTTCGCCGTTATTTCGTCGCGTCTTTTCAGAACTCCTGCGAGACGCACGGTGTGCATGCGCTCTGCCATCATCTGTGTTGCTGCCACGTGCGCATATAATCGATGCTTTCTTCGGCACCACTGCCCGCTTTTCGACGCTTCCCTGCGCAGGTTTACTTGAACACTTCTTTATGTCGGTCGTACGAACTTGCTTCGTGGCGTTCCTTCAGTCAGAAACGGGCCTTTCGGCGTTACTCACGCTCGCTTTGTCTCCCCATTCAACGCTCTGCGTACTGTTCTTTCATGGATCAGATCCATAATTTACCCAGTGTCCGAATGTTTTTCGTTATTCTCCCTATACTTGTGCTTCCTCTTTTTCCGCATCTTCACCAGCGCATTGGTTTTAAGAGCGTCGGCTCTTGCTACTTACGTTTGTCCAGGACGCGTCTGTCTGTAAAGAAGGTCAAATTGACCAAAACAGTAACCACGTGACCACGCTGTTAAGGCGAAAGCCTTTAATGGCTCAACTCGCGGTGTCCGTCCGTGCGCTGGAATCGTGCCAACTATGGCCTCTCCTCCGCGCAGCGGCGCAACCTCCTCCCCTCCTTAGCAACTGGCGCGCCGGTGGGGGGGCGCACCTGTGCATAGCAACCGTGACGTCACACAGTACCGGTATAACGAGCATGGAGGTAAAAAAAACTAGGAGAGAGTGCGCTCAGCCTCTGCAAGCCATCCTCCTCTGACGCCGCTGCCGAGGGCCCTTTTGCGCACTAGCTCATGGGAAATAGGCCCTCCTCCACAGTTACCAGACTGCCAGCCAGCGGTGCTTTTTAGTGAACGTCCGTGCTCCGAAGTTGCGCAGAAGCGCAGCGCCTGTGTTGCAGCTTTGGCGGAATGCGTACCGAGCTCGAGGTTGTCTGAAGGCTCCGCGTCTCAACACTTCTGTTGATTACACTCTTGAGTTTTTGGGTGCACTGTAGAAAACTGCAGGTAAACTTTTTATCAAAGGGTGCGGCCGCGACCTCGTCACTGTTTAACTGTGGTTCATAAAGAGAATGAAGAGGAATTCCTTTCGTCGTTATACACACATACAGAGCGTTTATTTCAGCGCATGCTGTAAGCGGAGAACTCGAGAGTAGGCGAAGAAACGAGCCTCTAAAAAAGGGCGCAGCGGCTTCGGACGGACGTGTTGAACGAGCGCTCCGGCGCGCTGCGCAAGATTCTATTTCTCGGGCAGGCGGACTTCGGCCCGCCCATCGGCCCGCCGTTCTCCGCTATTCTCGAGGCACTAGTCGCGCCGAATACGCTCGCGCCATGGAGGAAGGCTCCATGCGCTCGCGCACATACGCGGTTCCGACGTGAAATGCAGCAGTGAAGTATGTTCTCTCTCTCGCTGTCGAGAGAGAGTGCCAGCGGCTTTACGTCTGCCCCTGCGCGGGCTCTCCCGGCCCTCGGCGTTAGCTTGTTTGTCGGTTTCGGAGCCGATGCTCGGAGTTGACGCGGTCCTGTGGGCTCACGCCGCTGCTCGTGCACTACCTGGCGAAGAGCAAAGTTGGAAGTCAAGCCCGCCTGCTCGATGAACGCACAGAGGCTCACCATTGTTCTGTCACGGGTGCGCGCACTGCCGCGAGGCCACAGGAGCGCCTCGAGACTGTCCGGGATGATTCCCAGCGCCCTGTAGGCCGCGAGCATCTCGCGACGCGGCACTGCAGAAGCGGCACAGCGAAGGAGCATGTGCTCCAATGTCTCCACTGCGCCGCAGTCAGCGCACGCGTCGCTCGGGGATGGTGGCCGCTGCTACCGCTGCGGCGAGCGAGCAGTTTGCGCTCACCACGGACGCCACGGAGCCGTCAGTTAACACAAGCAGATGGTCGCGCTGTTGCTCGTACAGCGAGAGAGCGAAACCGAAACCGAAATCCGGCTAAGAACTACCGCTGCCTTCTCACGTGAGGGCCTATTTCCCATGATTCTTTCCATTATATTTTTTATGACTAGGCTTCACGATTGTGACGTCATGCTCCCTCCTAGTTTTTCTTCCTCCATGATAACGAGCGCGCGCGCGTCGGCGGTGGCAGCTGCACCGCCGCTCCTTCCCCAGACGTCTCGTTTATTACATAGTAAGAGCGGCCGCATAGCGCGCCAATTAGTACCTAAAGTACTTTCGATTCGTCATATATGTGCCAGTATAGCGGCCACCACCATTTGCATAAAATTTGGCGGCCGCCCGTCTGACGCAGAATGTTCCAAGTGGTGTCAAATGACTTGAAGTGTTCTTGATGATAAATTTACTAACTGAAATGAAGCCCAAAGTATGCGTGGGATTCGTAGCGACGATCTTTCCGCCCCTAAACCGCACATTCCTAGGACCTTCAGCAGGTCATTAAGGCGGAACCGTTTGTCGCAGGGGGTTCCGGATAGTGCCAGACGAGTCGTCGTGTTGTTATGCACACGTTTATGAAAATTATTAACTTATATAACGAGGAAATATGCCGGATAAAGCGAAGGCGGCTGTAAATCGCAATAGGGGTGCAAAATCCATGAGGTAGGTGGCGCTGCTTGTGTCTCGGGAGGGATGTTTCCTGAAACATCCACGGATGTTTGGATTTGGTTTTCTGCACATTTACTGAGCACACCGATGTAAGCACTTGAAGCTCCTCTAGCTAACGCTCTTAAGTCGAACACTGAGGCAGTGTTGGCGGTGAATTTTTTCTTGTCACATTACAGAAAGCGAACGCTTATGCCATGGCGGCCTTTTGCTTTTGCTTCACTCTAGTGGCAATAAAGCACGAACGTAAATCTGAAAAGCGATACGATTCGGAGCTCCGCTAGCATTAAAGGGTGTAAAGGCGGGAGAGAAATGCTTTATTGGAGGCACAAAGCGAAACGTCCTAAACGCAGTCAGCGAGCAGAATCTGCGCTCTCTTTAGCGGATTTTCCTGAAAGTCTGCGAAAGAAGAGAGTCGCGAGCTTTTCATCACTGTTGTGCCAACTGTTCTTGCCTTTCTCTCCGGTGGAGCATTCTGCCACTAACTCTAGGACAGCAGTCCCTCTATACTGCGCGCTTCGACAGTTATAATAATCCCCGTCTAATTGAATGTGGTAATGCTGACACCCAGGAAAATCAATGTTGTCGTACGGGCTAATCTTATGTTCACGCGTTTTCGTTGAATCCTGAGCTACAGCGGGAAATAAGAGAATAAAAAAGGCGAAGTTAGACAAAGTAACGACTTTCAGCTTTGTTTTTTTACTATTAGGGCTTTTCTGTTCCCTAGCTGCTTCCAGCCTTCGCTTTTGTGTTATTCTATCTCACGTTAGCTTTATCTGGTACGGATGACCTTTAAGGCATTTTATTCTAGCTGTGACTTTCACTAAAATTGCGAAAGAGACAGACGAAAAAGCGATAGGAGCAGCATATTGCCTTACTTCTAGGTAGTGGTTCAAACAAGACCGTATGCTTTGACCGTAGTTTCTATATTCTTGCTACACACGCCTGCACGTGGTATGAACTTGTCCGCTAGCGCGCATGCTTTAGCTAGAAAATCTCTGGTAAGAGGCGGTGAAAGACACCGCAAAAGGAAAAAAAAGGGCACTAGAACTGCACTAATCGTTAGTGTGTTTTCGTCTTTCGACTACAGAGCCGCCGCGGTGGCTCAGTGATTGTGGTGCTCGGCTGCTGACCCGAAAAACGCGGGTTCGATCCCAGCCGCGGCGGTTGATTTTCGATGAAGGCAAAACCCAAAACACGCCCGTGTGCTGTGCGATGTCAGTGCACATTAAATAACCCCAGGTGGCCGAAATTTTCGGAGCCCTTCACTATGGCCTCTCATAGCCTGAGTCGCTTTGGGACGTTAAACCCCAAGACCAAACCATAAACCAAATCTTTCGACTACAGCGCCAGAAGTTTGTTTAAATTTATGCCTTCATTACGCGACCTCGCTCTTTCTCACTGACATTGACGGCGTAGCACATGCGTGCAAGCAGGCGTCCATTTAGACAACGGCTCAAGGTTAGCTCTAGCGTTGCGACAACACGCGCTCGCCTGCAGCCGGCACGACGCACTGCTTATCGCCATCAGCGGAGTCTGCACAACCACTCTGCCTCATGCCCCTCCCCGCTCCCTTGCTCTCACCTCGGTGAGAGTGGATGTATAATCAAGGAATTCCTGATTATTCGCGATACGCCCGCCAGAACCTGGACCCGCTCTGGTACTTGCTGTGCGAGTCCGGGAGAAACCCATTTTAGCGCCCTCGCGGAAAATCATGATGATGAATTTGGCGCCTCGTTCAGAATTGAACACTCGCGGCTAGGAGCTCGGGAAGAGGCTCTCCTCTGCAGGTCGCGTCTACCGCGCCGCCACATCGCGACAGAAGCCTTCGGAAGCGGCTCGCTCAGCATTCAACGTTATCCGAAGCGGCAGCCACGCACGCACGCACTCTCGGACTCGGCCCCGGGCGCACCGTTTAATAATTCGAAACTCTCGGGGGCCGGCCTTTCTTTCTGTGCCGTCGACGAGCCGGCCATTGTTGTGCAAATTGAGTTGTTAAGGATGATGGATGCGCCCGGTTCTGCGAGACAAAGCCCTCTCTCTCTCCCCCTCCCTCCCTTTCCCTCTCCAACTCACCACGTGTTGTGCTCCTCCTCGCTCGCTGAGGAGAGGAGAGGTGGGCTCAGATGATCGTGCGCGGGCGGGGGTGCGAGGCTGGCGACTCGGGAGGATAATTCAGGTGCTCCCGGCGAGCGCATTCTCTGGGCGCCGACGAAGCCGATGATTTGCAAAGTTTAATTATGCTCCGGCTCAGGTCGCGCGGCCCCTGGCTCGCGCCTGCGGTCGTTCAGCGCACACTCTCTCCCCCTCTCTCTAGCTGTCCTCGCGTCGCTTGTTGACGAGCTCTGCGCTGATGAGGCCAGAGCGCTCTGCCGAAAGCGGCTGTGCGCCCTTTCTTTCCCCCTCCCTTGAAGGAGGGCGTCCCTCGTGCTCCGCTATGAATATAGATCGCGCAAGAAGTCTCTCCACCACTCGGAAGCCGGCTTTGAAAAGGAAGGAGGGCGAGGGAAGGCAATATTTGGATAATCTGGTGGCGGGGTGCGGATTAGGTGACTCTCGACTTGGCCCCGCGCTTAAGCGCCCATCTGACGGGAAATGGGGCTAGGCACTGGCGAGGACGCGGCGAAAGTACCGGGAACACAAGGCGTTGGAGCCGATGTGTGCGGAACGAGGACGCGATAAACGTGGCAACTCGCTAAAATGCAACAGAGTTAAAGGCAATGCAGTACAGCGCAATGCTGTCCTTTACATTGCAATATAGGAAAATGCAATTTAATAAGATACATATAGCTCGTCATACAGGGTCTGTTCTGAAAGTAGTAGGACTGGTTTTTTCCTGGGCGAACGGGTGGACGAGAGGTGGTCTGCGCGTGCAGGATCTTTGAAGCGGGATATTGGGAATGCTGGGGAAAATCGGCAGTAGGCTCTCGGCCGTTGAAGAGAGGAGGTCGCTTGTACTGTGAACCCCTGTTGAAACGTCTCGTCACGCAGAATCGTCGAGCGTTTGTACTCGATCAGCGATACGCGATCAAATTGTGAGTAAATCTTAGTAAAACGGGCAAAGAGACTCACAACATGATTAAGGAGGCCTGCGGTGACGCTTCCATGGTTAGATCAGGTGTTTTTTGAGTGGCACAAGCTTTTCTGAGAAGGTAAGGAAAGAGTGGAGGAAGACGACCACTCCAGACGCCCTTCGACCAGGGAGACCAACGAAAATGTGTAGCGAGTGAAACATTTACTTAACAGTGATCGTAGAATGAGTATCACAATGATTGCTGATGACATGAGCATTCCTCAAACCCAAGTTTTTGAGATCATGACAGAAAACTTATCCATGAGGAAAGCGTGCGCGAAGTTGGTGCCGGGAGTGTTGTCAGAGGAGGAAAAGGCCAACCGGTGGGATCTTCTTGACCATGTGAATGAGGACCCCGATTTTTTGCCCGGCACAAGGCAGCAACGCTGCCTCAGCACCCCTACAGCCTCGACTTGGCCCCGCCAGACTTTTTTCTATTCCCGAGAATAACATCGACGCTCGAGGGGAAACATCACGGATCGGTAGATGTGGTTCAACAGGCCGTGACGAGGGAGCTAAACAGCCTTCCGGTCCAGGCGTTCCTGGGCATACGAAAACTGTAAAACTCATTGGCAGCAGCGTGTAGGTGCGGAAGGGTGCTACCTTGAAAAATTGTAATCGTTTGTACTATTCTTTTGAATAAATTTTGTTTAAAAAAATGAGTCCTACTACTTTCAGAACAGACCATGTATTTCAATCCGCATTTCAAGCACAAAGTGGGCCCTTCAGTGTAATCAATCAATGGAGATGCAGATGTAGGGGTTTAGATCATGAAAGGGCTCAGAAGAAAGGGACGCAGAAAGAGACGGACAAACTGTGCGCTCTGTATCCCTTTCTTATGAGTGCTTTCACGGTCTGAACGTGGCTAACCAATTAACCAACGCTGCCGCGGTTGAGATCTGAAGGCAGACCACTACTCGGAGACACGCTGACTTAGGCACATTGCATGATTTGTGTTTGGAATGCATTTGGAGGCTGGAGGACACATTAAGGTGTAATTCGAATCTCGCTCACTGTTCTATTGCATTATGTCATCGAGAATCAAGTTTACCCATTCCCGGATTCACAGAGGCGACAGGTTCTATAGGCTCTCATCGACTCGTTTGGAGAGCTGTTCGATCACGCGTGGGCAAGCAACACCTAGAGCAGTGCGCTGGCTGTCGGGCGACCGCCAACGGGTCATTTGGCCACTACACACAGTATAAAGAAAGAGAGGAACACTTTATTTGGCGACAAATTAAGCGCCCAGCAAGTCTTCGGCCAGTCGCACCAGGGCTAGTCGGTCGGCCAGTTGTGCCGATCCCAGCTAGGTGGTAGTGGTGAAAACTTCATTTGCAACGCGGGAGTTTGGGACACACAGGTCCATGGGCCCCCGCACGGCCCCACTGCACTCAAACGGTCATGTCCGGAGGCTCATGACGCTTGCAGCCCGGCCTACGGCGATGGCTTGCTTGGCCGGGTCCTCAGAACCTAGCTAGGCACGCAAGGTGCAGTATGGGGGATAGAGTAAGTATATGGATTGCAGAGAGATAAGACATTGAAAGAAACAGTTTTCTAGGTTGACGTATACGATTGGGCGCAGTTTGAACAGCACGGGTTGGTAGGCGCCCTAACGAGGAATAAACGGCCTGCACAGAGGCGTGTGTTTCAGTGAATTATTTTGGGAAGTTGTTGTGAGTAATGGAGTGGTTCGGCTCGCGGGAAGGAATTGCCTGCGGGGATTCACAAAAATGAGGGTATCGTTGCGTGGTTTGCTCCTTGCTGAAGAAGGCTGGGTTACAATAAGCAGCCTGCCATGATGAGTGACGAAGAGCGAAAAATCCATGAGAAGCAGACAGCGAACCGGAGCCTCCATGAAGAAACAGAGGAAGGCTTAGACAATAATGCTTGCAGCGAAGCATGCTTGCTGGAGCGATGACACAATACCATTCTTCAACGTCTACCTACTGGAGGCGTTCTGCAGCATCTAAGCAGAGCTACAGTGTGATATGCATTAAAACACTCTGTACCATCGCTCCATACTCCGTTTCATACATAGCAGGCAACGCTGCCAAAGCTAGCGCGCCTATTCGCGCAGGCTAGGTGTGCACGCAAAAACACCGCACAACCAAAGCGAACACAAACATATTTCGTAGCGACAAATCTTAAGTGCCGTGAATGGCACCTCCCGGACTTCGTTTTACCTCCTGCCACATTTTCGTCTTGCCACTCGTCGAGATTTCGAGAAGCAAAAGTACACGTGGCGGTATGATACGCGGTTGGTAGGGCGAATCGCTTCTATTAACTCCGCGCTCAAAAAGTAGTTCACACTGCGTGAAAATTATGTCCAGAAAGCCCGAAAACTGAGGACCTCACAGCTTCGGCCGTGATTTTCAATGCTACCACATCGTTTTATACCGCTCTTTGTACTCGTCCAGACAATGACCGGAGTTTCGAGAAGAACGAATGATACGTGGCGGAGTAATATAGTTTCGCGGACGCACTTCATCAGCAACCTCCATAGCATTGCCTGCTATGCATGAAACGGAGTATAGTACATCATAACCGCAGGTAACGGCTACGAGCGGCGTTGCTTCTCTCTCAGCTTGTATACGTCGCGCCGCGGCGCTTTGAGTCTGGCTTGTCGTTAATGACTTAAGTAATAGACAGCGTCAGGCATCTTTCCGTGATGCAACTTTTGAAAGAGCGAGCGAACAACGCCGGCAAGTTATCATCAACGCGGAGACTGCACCTTCATATGCGGCTGTAGAACGGTGGGCAGCATCGTTTTGGGATTGCAGAGAAGCTTTGGAGCGCGACTCGCTGGCAGGTCAGTCAGAGTAGACTCGCCACTGACAGGATGCGCCGCAATGCGGGAGGCCTTGATGTGACCAGTATTCGGCTGAAGGTCCACGAGGAGCAACTGAGCAAGAGCTGATATTCCAGTAAGTGCTGGGCTAGATCTTAAATCCCCGAAAACGTGGAAATACCTTTTGTGAATCTGCTCGCGTTTCTTCACGCCCGTTAATTACCGGAAAACTGAAGCACGCCTTTTTCCCCTCAAACGCCGCTGCCGCTGACCTGGCGGCCAGGGAAAAAGATGGAGCCCTTTTTCTCTCCCCATAACCGGGAGCGCGACCGGGCAGCTCTCTTTCTCGGTGACAAATCCCTTCCGCTGGATGGTTTAATTTGGCCCCTGCGAAAGGAACGATCTTCCCGCCACCGGGCTATAGCTCTTGTTTTTTTTTTTTCCTTTTTTTCCGTCGAACGGAGCGTAGGTGGCCGAGTCTGTCTGTGCGTGCGTGTGTGGAGACGTCATGAAGAAGAACGAACGCGAAATGAGACTGCAAGTTTTGCGAAATAAAAAAACAAACGTAGAAAGCAAAATGAAAAGCCGTGAGCAAGATTGCGATTGGAGGTGCCCGGCTCTCCCAGGAACGGAGAGAAAAGTTAACCTGCGAGATAGGTACATATCTCGTGTGACTCCCTTCTTTCCTCCCTCCTTCCATCCCTCAAGCTGGCTTGCGGGGCATTTATTTTTACCTTTGGACGTTTGTTCCCGCCTGCTTCGCTTCGAAGTTCATTCGGTGGCAATTTATTGCGGCTTTAAATCTTTCTTCTCCCGAGTTTCCCCGCTTTGTCTGATCCCCTGCCTTTCATTGCTCGCGTATAGTGCCGTTCTCACTCCTCCCGTTCCCATCCTTCTTTTTTCCCGAGCTGGGGTACCGTTTCGGCGCACTCCTCCTGTCTTATGGATCGGCGTCGTTTAGTTAGCGCCGACGATTGTCGCTTAATTGCGCCCTGTCTGTTCGGTGGGACCCGCAATGGCATTAGAGTTATCGCTGCGAATGACGCCTCAAGTTTTCGTTCAATCTTTACGGAGAAATATTCGCGTTTTATTTGCCCTGTGAACTTCCTGATAGCGTCCTTTTACTATAGTCACATGCCTACCTAGCGGTGCGAGATGGTGTCTAACTCTTGTAGCTGTAAATCTCTATTAACAATGTGAATTAAAATTGGCAAATGATCGACACATGCCTGTAGCGCTTATTTGTTTACGCAGTTGGATTTAACGGGTCACTCTGCAAGCAAAAGGTTATATTACGCTTAAAATCAGACTTATAGCTGCAATGCGTCTGTAGCATTTAGCGCTTGATGCCGATTGCACGCATATATTGCACTCATTTCGCTTTGTTTTGTTGTATCATAATTAATGCTGGAATTTAGAGCTGCGCTGCTCATGATTTTAGTTGTTCGTGTCGAGCCGTGAGAAGTTTATGCACTAGACCTTTGACCCCCGCTAGGACATTGCTACGCCGCTGGCGACCCCTATCAGAGGGTCTATTTCTATGCCCAGAGACGGTGGAGCTCGCGGCGAGCTAACCAGAAAGGAATTTCGGTAGTGATGCTTTCTGTTTGTCGAGAACATGACCACGCGATCCAGTGATGGCTTCACGGCGGCTCTCTTCTTACGACATACTTACTTCCTGCTAACGCCACCTCCGTACGCGACACCGCTGGACCCCATCGTGGTTGCAGTGTCGTCCGCTTGCTCTGACGCCGACTCTCTGCACTCCAAATCGGATGTTCTTTGACTATTGAGCCGCTAACCACAAGTTTACTGCATGTTTACATGCATCACTTACGGTTTCGTGTGGGACTCTTGTTAGCTGCTTTACGCTCGAACTCAAAGGCATTTTCCCGCTGATTAGGTGCTCTGTATATAAGATAAATGTTAAACCATCGGTAGGGGGCTTTCACTGCTGCATTGGAGAAGGGATGACTCTTCATAAACTCTCCACGGGACTCGTTCTTTCCGTCGTGATTTTGACGGAAGGTTTATCTTTGCTTGTGTGCGCCTAGGATTCAGTGCAAGTACATGTTAACTGTGTATTAGGCGCAGGTGCGGACAGAAGCAAAAGGTGCACCCGTTTTCGCTGCACAGCACTGCGCTCATGCGCACAATCAGCTTTAAGGCTTCAGTTTTTCGTTTTCTTGAAGGAGGGTGTGCGATAATCGTTTCACCCAGCTTTCGTTTTTAGTTTCGAAACTGAGCGACCCGAACGACGAAAAACTGCCAAAGACACAGGACGGAGGCAAGCGACAACACAAGGCTTTGTTGTCTTATGTTTTCGCATGCCATGCGCCATGCGTCATTTTGCGGTTTTTTGTTGTTATAATGTCTTACCAACTGTCCTGAAACGGTACCCCCCCCCCCCCCCCCCCCTCCCCCATGGTCGGCTCGTCTGTAGAGTCTGCTGGGATGAAAATTTTCCAGCGCAGTTTATTTTCGCAAGAAAGCTGCAAAGAATACGCGAGCTTAGTTAGCCGAATGATTCCTATATCCTACACATTCATGTTTGTTGCGCGCTAAGTGAACGTCACGCGGGGAAAAATTCATTGGTGTGTTTTTGCTGGAACAAAGGCGACAACTTTCAAATCGCACTAGGCTGTTCATTGTTTCTTGGACGCTTTCAGCGTGCTTCTGTCGCTCCCTTTCTGCCAGTATATAGGCAGGGAAAGGGGGGGAGGGAAATGTTTGGGAGCTGCAGCACTGATCGTAGGACAGCAGACAGCATATTGTACACTAAGCCTGCGCGAAGGCAAGCGTCCGAAGAGTGCCGCATTGTTCGTTTGACCGACGAGGAAGTCTGGCACCGTTGACATTAAGCGGATCGGCCGCAGCGCCACCAAAGGAAGAGCCTGGGAGAACGGGGTGTTGTGGCGAGACTCCATCAAAAGAATCCACCCGAGATTAGGGAGTAGCGGCGCGCGGTTTTGGGAGCAAAGTAATCAAGCAACAAAGAAGGTGTCAGCAGAAGGCGGTGGTCGTGGCGGCGTCGATGGTGCGTGTGAAGGCGGGTTCCGTCTCTAACCCTACTTCCCCGCCTCTCCCCGAGCCGAGCCTCCGACGTGGGGTTCCCCGCTGCGCTGGCTTTAATCAAGGCTAATGGAAAATAAGGCAACAAAAGAGACTCGGCGCCACTGCCGCCGAATGGCGATCGACAGGGTGCGTGTGTTCCCCACGCCGCAGGCTTTGCCCTTACTCCCCTTTTCCTTTCCCGTTATTCCCTGTTCGCGCGCAGTGGAACGCTGGCTCAGTGTCGACCAGTTTTCCCCCGAATTCCCCTCCTCTCGGCTTCCCAAACCTATAACGGCGCCGAGATACTCCGCTGCGCCATCGTGGCGGGACGAGCGGGACCCGGTAGGAAATTCTGGCTTCTTGTGAAGTCGCGTGGAAGCGGCCGCTTTTTTTTCCTTGTTGTTTTAATCCGACTCGCTCGTTTTCTCCTAATTTCCTCTCGCCCCGGAATTCTGCCCAATTATTTCGCTCTTTCTTCCCTACTCCGCCGGACGGGTTTGGGAAATGTCACTAACGGCGCTCGCGGCGTTGCTCCAACGACCGGCCCGCCTCCGACGACGACTGCGCGTCGTCGTCCTTTCCCCCGCTCTCCGTTCGAGTTCGTCCGCCAGTGCGGTACCTATAGGCTTCGCAGTTCCTTTATTCCCCAGGCTTTCCCCATTCGTAGAGCTCCCAATTTGCTTGCCGTCAGCATTGCGCGGTTGCGCTGTAGTCATGCGTACCACTCCGATAGGAGGAACGGCGAGATGTAAACAATGTACGTCGCTGTGTGTGCGTGACGGAGAGAACGCAGAGGATGGGCAGAAATAGCTTTAGTGCGCTGCGAGGGATCGGTCGATCTGGCTTCAGTCGTCTGTGTCCCAGAAGTTTCTCGGTCGGTCCTTATTAGGATGGGGGAAGTACCGCTTCCCGAGGGCAAAACACGGCTCCCCACTCCGCACAGTCGTGGACAACAAGGCGGGAGGGATGTAAAAAAAAAATGAAAAACAGTAAAACAGTACCACGCCTCGTGTGTAGATAACACAAAAGGGAAGCCATTTGTCGATACGAGCTATAATAAGTGGAACTGTTCCACTGCTGTTTGCGACTCTATAAGAACAAAGGAGTAAAAAGGGAATGTTTTCTAGCGCACTTCATTTTGTAAAAAACAGTGCTTGCTCCCTTTTTAGTCTCATATAGGCGTATTGGTGTTTAGAGTGCACGCATCGCAGATGCTGTTCCGGTCGGCGGCGACTTTGGGACGATGGACGACAATTTAGGCGCTGTGCTTATATGCTTTTGTTCTTCGTTGTTTCATTATCATGTACGCGTATATATATCCTTTCAATTAGCTTAGTCATTACGACCGCGTACAAACGCTGTGCCTGTCGAGCTGAAATGGCGAGAGGGCTCTGCTGTGCGCAATATCGGGGTATTTTTTTTTTTTGTCGGTGCCCATGCGTGCTATGGCTTTACGACAGTCAAATTTGTTGAAAGTTTTCGCACACGCCGTCTTTCTCGTCTCCCGTGTTCGTCTTTTGCGCAAATAGCTGCTTGTGCAATATCGGGAGGGTATCAGTCGAACATGCTCACCCTGTTAAATAGCATTTCGATAAAACTGATAAAGTGCACACAGGTCCAGGATCTTTGGGCATAAGTATTAATTGTGAAGTGTGCAACCTTGTAAGGAGGCACTGTTAAGGAAATATTGAAGGTAACAGTCTGTTGTTCTGATAAGTAGCCAAAATCTTTCTGTTAAAGTTTGTCCATCGCTCGCACCGCGTACTTAAGAGTACCATAGTAAGCCAGTGGGGAACGTTTTAAGGCGAAATCCTTTAATGTCTCATACTGTCGTTAGCAGCCGTGTCGGCAGATGTGTCCGCGTTTCGGCGTCACTGCTTAAAAAGAAACTGCGTCGAGGCTGGGAATCGAACCAAGGCCTTTGGCATTTGAAGCGGAGACGGTACCACTCTGCCACGAAGGCTTGAGGTTTGAGCATGAATAAAGGCGCATCTAGTTAATGCATGGGTTTAATAAATAAAATAAAAGGAATAAAAATAAAAAGAAAAGGAAAAATAAAAAATAAAAAAAATAAGACAAGAAAAATAAAAATGAAATGAAAAATAAAAATAAAAAACAATGAAAATAAGAAAAGAAGCAAAACTGAAATGAAAAATATGACAAATAAAAAAAATATACAGTGCGCCAGGAAACGCTTTCGCCTTGCAGCACTTTACAGAACCAAAGTTCCCCCTGATTTTTATTTGACGATAGCAAAGACGTTGATAGCAAAAAAAAAAAAAATGCAAGCCTGCCGAGGGCAGATCCACGGATACATTGATTGTTATAGTGGTATCTTACGATATATGAAAAAAATGAGTTCATGAACAACTTGCCGTTGAAAAATGTGCCTGTCCAGAATTTCTGGTGTGTTTCTTGAGAACACCGAAAGCATGGTTAAAGGTGCGTCCGTGGAGAGCCCCGTGAGTTCCCGTATATGCGCTTGCTATATGAGGCATGTTCGTGTATTGCGCCGTTTCCCCTTCGCCCACGCAGAGCTTTATATTTCTATGTCTACTCGGCCTGCGTGCATTAAGGCGACGATGTTGTACACGTTGCAGGGCTGGAGACCGGGACTGGTGGGAGGCCGTGCTCGACAACCCACGACCGACAAACCTGTCCGGCTTCCTGTTCCGCTGGACGCTCGGAGATTCCCCGCTTCCGCCCACCTCGGAAGGCGACAGCAGGGTGAGTTCGCCGCTTCGTTTATGTTTTTCGGGCTACGCTCTGTCACACGGGCTGATCGCGTGGAACAAAACGCGACGTGCTCAGTGTTTCCGCCGACGAAGGACTCCGCGTGATCGCGTATCATGGTATAACCAATAATTTTAAACTAGAGAGGAGAACTTCTCCCCCTCCGCCCAAAAGCCTGACTAAAGGACAAGAGTTTACGTGGCGTCGTCTACAGACGAGATCGATACGCACCCCATCACTCCTCGCGCACATTTATCCTAATCTCTACAACCCTGACTGTAAACATTGCGACCAAGGAACCAACTACAGTCATATCCTGTGGGACTGCAAATTAGAGCCACCTCCGGGTGATCTAGTTACAGCTCCTTCTCTCGAGCGGTGGGAGACCGTGCTGGCTAGCTCTGACCCCAGAACGCAAGTTTTGGCGGTGGAGTGGGCTGACAAAGTCGTCGAGGGCTGCGTACTCTCGACCACTTAACGCCACCTCTTAGCACCAAGATCTTTCGAATAAAATGTTCGACAATCAACCGTGGACCTGACCAGTTGACGCGGGCACTCAGCATTGTGGTGTATTGATCTTAGGTGACCAGTATCTGAAGCGCTTCGCGTTAGGGAACTAACTGAACTTTGACGGCACTGTCTACCGTTGCATCGGGCTGTATCAGGACGGTGTATGAGGCTTTCTGTCGGGCGTTCGATTGTGCATGGTGTTGCAGTAAATCTCGACTAATTCCTCGGACCATGACCAGAGCTCGCAAGGATTTTTCTCCATCTGAGCGCATTCCCGTTCTCATTTACTTCGCATGGTTCAGCATAGCATTACCTCAGATGGGCGGCACTGGCTAGCCTTCTTATCGGACGATAAAAAGCTTGCAGTCGAGGGCTGGCTCGCAGTCGGGGGTCGGAGTTGGCTTGAGCGAGTTTTCATTCGTGCCGTATACTTTTCGGAAAACTACGGCGTAAAGCTTTACTGCCGGGAATTATCACCGCTACGTCGTTATTCGTATCGCTGTGCACGAAAACAAAATGGATCTCAGAAATAAGATATTGGAAGCATGAAACCTATAAACGAATAGCGCAGATTTTTGGTCCGAATTGCACATCCTCATTGCAGGAACTGCAGTGGGAAGCACGGTCGAGTTTTGCGCGACTCTCCTACTGCTGCGGTGCACAAAGCATTAAGGGAGACGACGTTTTCTCGGTTCCCAAAATTCGTAAGCGCGAGGAATTCCGCAAGATGCGCACTGCCTTACGACTTGCACCAGTCGAGAGCAGTGGTGTGGTTCATTTCACCAAAGAGCTCACGTGCCAAGTCGAGCTGGGGCGTGTCTGCCGTGAAATAGAAGACGCCAGCTTGAATAGACAGGAAGAGCAGTGAGCCTGCAGCCACTCATAGGCTTCTCGTATCCCATCGCTAATACATAGGTATAAGCTGGCTCGGTCTGCCCTAGCTGTTCCGCATTTAGCCAGGCATAGAGCCGCCGCCTTCTTCATGCCTTCTTCCCATCGTTTCGAAGTGGACCCTCTCGCTTGAACTACGGATTCTCCGACCGTGTTTGTATTTGCCTTGTATATTCTATTTCTTGTCTTCTTGGACGCTGCGTTATCTGATAACTTATCACGCGCGCATGTGATGTCACACGTGTTTCAGAGCTCTCTTCTTACGTTTTTTCCCCACACACCTCACGCCAATAGCTTCTCACAATAGAATATACGCTCGCCTCGCATTCTGAGCATTCGTTTGTCAGCTACTGGAGGAGCCGAAGGCGTGTCTTGCTGCCAGTGTTGTGTCATATTCTATGAATTTTATTTTTCATTTCCTCCTTCTTTTACTTCGGCCGCCATCAGTAAGTACTGTGCTAACATGCAGGAAGGCCGCGCGCTCGTTATGTCTATTTAAGCGTGCCTACACAAAGAAAAGAAAGCAAACTATGCACTGCACAACAGCGAAATGTGCATACTATTCGCTGGTTTCGAGCACTGTCGTTTCGAGTACGCTCCCCACTCTTCCTGTGGCGTCTACCTGCACTCTATTAAATAGAGAGGAATAAAAAGGGAGTAAGCCATCCTCTAGCGCAGTCTCTTTTATATAAGGGAGTGCGACAGAGGACGGCTTCCTCTCTGTTTACTCCCATATAGGCGTATTCGTGTCGAGTGTGTGGACGCAGACTGTCTCTCCTGCGCACAGTTTCGGCGTCCGTTCTGCCCAGCAGAGTCCGAGTAGCCTGTCAACGACTGGCCACCGCGCATTCTCGCCGCAGGGACACTGGCGGGAATGGGGAGTCTGGACGTTGGCTACAAAACTCCCTCCCGCTCTTTTCGTGCGGCAGTTCGCATCGTAGCGCGTGGCCGATCGATGTGCTCTATCTAAATTGCGCCCCGTCCGCAATGATGCCCCCCCCCCCTTTCTCCCTCTCCCACGTACACTGCTGCCGGGCTGGACGGCCGCGTTTCCCTCCGTCTCGGAGCACCGCGTCGATCGACGCGGAGACCCTGCGAGTTCGGGCCTAGGAAGATGTGAGATAGGAGACCGGAGTGTTCATTCGGCCGGAGCGTCCCCCGAAGCAATACAGAAGGAAAATGGGGCCAAAGAAAAAAAAAAAGCGGGAAAAGCGTGCTGTGACAAGAGTAGAATTAGTTGCAAGCATGCGTGAGCCTGCTTGCATCGACGCTTTGCTCTCGCTGCTTTGATCAAGCGGCACAAGGAGCGTGAATAGAGGAGAGGGCCCCGCCGTTTTCTCGCGTTCGCCGACACGTGTCGCGATTAGCATATGCTTCCGAACTCAAGGGAGAGAAAAAAAGGCATTTGCGAGTGGAAAGCTGTGGCAAAAGGAGGACATTAATTCAGCCTAGATTATGCTCGTGACAGAGTGTTTTCTTGCGAAGCAGTGGAGACGCACTTAACCCAGGCGGTGATAAGTTCAGTGCCGAGACTTCAAAAGGGAAAAGCGTGGCTTAAAGAAAATTCGGTGCTTTAAAAAGCAGTTCGCCGCTCCAGGGCGCCGTCAGCGTCGTACTTGTAGCGTGCACGTGTGCTCTACGGTTCGAGAAAGTACAGCGTCGTTGACATGGCTGTTGCATGCGTGTGGGGGCGTAAGACGAGCAGGAGATATTTGCCTTAGGGTCCGTTTACACTCGTCGGGCTGTCTCGAACTTAAAGCAATGAGTAGCAACATTGATCTCTGCGGCAAGCATCCCACAGTGTGCGCAATCAGCGTATAGTGACTGTTCCTTGCTCATGACGGCAGGGGATAATACGTAATGTTGACAAGCCGTTAACATCGGCGCTCGTAGGCGATGGGTTTGTTTTTGTCGTTCTGTCGTCTGTCACAGCGAAACTTCGAATACTTCATGGATTGCACCTTAATGTGTGTCACGGTATCGAGCCTTTCCCATGTTGGTACCACACCGTGCGCATCGGTAGCCAGCTTATGCCATCTCCCCTCCCACATCGCAAGCAGAAGCAGAATGGCGTCCTCAACGATTCCCTCCTCCGGAGGACACAATTCTGCAACCCACCACGTATCTTTCGCCCCGTTTCTCCGCGGGCGTCTCTCTGACGTCTCCTCGGTCGTCGCTCCCCCCCTCCCCCTTCCTTCCCACCGCGGACGACGCAGTCGCGTGCCTCACTTTCGTAAAACGAGCCTTCGATATCCCGAACGTGACTCCCCCGAGATTGGTTTTCTCGCCGATGTGCGCCTTTTTGCGTTTGTTTGTTTTTTGTAGTCGTAACTTGAACCTTTTCTTTCTCTTCTCTGCCAAACTCCCATCTGAAACCTATGCCGCACCGTACTTTGCAGGGGGTACGGTGATGGAGGAAAGCGTAAGGAATAGGAGAAATAAGCGATAGGGACAGGAATAAAAAAAAAAAGCGTTCAAAAACAAAAACGGAAAGGAGCGCCGCATTCTTTTGCTATGTTTTCTTCCTACCTGCGCTCCCTCCTCCTCCTCCACTGCTGCTCCATTTTCTCCCGGCATCCCTTTCTTTCCTACCCGTCCTCATGTTCCTTTTTCTTGCAGGGAAGAATGCGCCGCCACGTGTGTTTGTGTTATTCTTTTCAGAATTTCTCCTCTCCGCCTTTTCCGAGCTTCTTTTCCGCGGCGACGATTGCTGCCCTCCTTCTTTCACCCGTTTTTTTTTCTCTCTCTCTCTCTCTTTCTTCGTTTCCATCCCGGCCGCATTCTAGCGCGACTGGAGAAACCCATTCCGTTGCGCCTCTCAGCTCGCGTGACCGGGAGGAAATGAAGGCCCGTATTAGCAGGGCCAGGTAGGAAGAGACGTCGCAATGAGGAAAAACGCACGCTGCTCGAATTCGAATTGCTGGGCATTTCTCTTCCGCCCGGCGTCGCTTCTTCTCTCTTCCTTGTGCATCAAACAAAAATGGAAAAGAAAAAAAACTGGCCTTGCTTTCAAAAATTTCTCCCCATCTGGAGAGGTACTCCATTTTTTTACTGTGGTTTTTGTTTTTTCTGTACGTGTCTGAAGGTTTTTCTTCTTGTTTTTTTTTTGTTTCGATTGTTCCATGGACGCTTCGTCCACCCTGTTGCTGATCGTCCAAGTCCATGACACGCTGCGATAAACCTTTGTTCTGCGTCTCGAACTGGTCGTTCTTTTCCCGCTGAAAATGTCATGAGCGTGGAGGATTTAGTACTGAGCAAAGCCCGGCAATGCACGTCATTCGTCAGCACGTGGCAAGAAGCGATCTGAGTGCGACCACTTACTAGATCTGGCTGTAGAGTTGGCCATTCGGAGCTCGCCTAAAAAAAAAAAAAACAGCATTCGCTGCTGCTGAGCAATATGAACCGCACCTCTTCGAGCCAGCCCAATTATGGTAGGCAAACTTATAGCCGAAGTATCGCCAAGTTGCTCCACTGGGATGGAAAGAAGCACGGCCTGCACTGCGCACACATGATCGTGTTATTTCCTCTGTAGTTTGTTCCGTTTTGTAATTATGTTGTTATTTCGTCTATAAGATGAAATACCAATTAGCCCGTCTTCTCTGTTTTGGTAGGTCATGTTTTATCCGCTGCCAATGGGACAAAGCAGCGTGCTTCAGAGCGCCTCAGCTCCTTCAGATTGACTTATTAGGCAAGTTGACGAACAGCGCAGTAGCACTTCCGTAGAGCGGTGCATTACACCTAGTGGAACCCCTGTAAGGAGGTCTTCAGGCAGGTGGTGACGAGCTTTTCAAGCTGCTGCGGGTGGGAGTCTTCTCCTGCCCGTATGAGTTCCACCTTTAGCCATCCGACCATTGAGAATGTCCTGCTCACGTCGCGACGGATCAGTCCATGCGTAATTCAACGCCTATAGTCGTGTACTGTGCTTTGGTTACTCTAAATCTGGCGTCACGCTGCTGCGGCTAGTGGTGACCATCAAAGCGACACTCACTTCCACACTGAAAGCGCGCGCTTCCGCTTCAAAACATAAGACAGCAGCTTGTGTCTTGATACATGTATCCCAGATTTATTTACGCTCCTCTCCTTTTGTAGTGGCTTTCTCTCTGACGCTTCCGAAAGAAAGTTTTTGCATTTTGATTTCGAGTCTGGGAACAGTTATTATCTCAGTATTCTCGCTCGATCCGAACTGAAAACCTTATTAAGCGCACGCTCTTCCGAGAGCGCCACACGAAGCGACTGGACAACCGCTGTGCAAGGGCGGAGATCTGTGGCTCGACGAAAGGCGGGGCAGGAGGCGAGTACATTCACACAGCGCTTTGTAGTGTCTCCCTGTCAGTGTCCGTCTTCGTTGTCGCGCTGTGTGAATGTAAGCATGAAGCACGAACTACCTCAGCAATCTGTTTGCAGCAGGTTGGCGGCATTTGCGTCTGTTCCGCGATCCGTGGCGTCTTCGCTGAGCGCTTCCAAAAAGCGCGCCAAACCTACGCATCCATGGTGCAAAGTTACTGCTGTTAGGACGGCGCCATCTGGGAGTAAGAGGGGAAGGCTCATGCGTGCTATAACTACCTAAACGATCTCACCGCCATCGTTCGCGCGTTCTTCGGGCCACAGGACGGGGCCACCGACGCAGCTTATTGCTCCCTCCCGCTCTTTCTTCCTCCTCTGCCGCCCGTGTTTGCTTTCGCATCTTCTTCTCTACAGCGTGCATTTCTGCTGGTAGCTTCTTTCTCTGCCTGCCCGAAACGGGAAAGCGGAAGTCGTGCATCGAACGCGTCCTGCCCCGCTCAGAGGGATGCCGGGGAACGGCAGGATGCCTTGAATTTTCTTGCGAAAGTAACACTACGCGAATCGCTGAGCCATTTCACGGAGCTGACGAAAGGCCATACTGCGCATGCGCGAGGAACAGTGACGTCACACGGCGCACAGCTGGCGTGCCGCCGCCGTCGCTGCGCGGGTGACTCAGAGGTGCCGCCGCCGCGCTCGCCAGTTGCGCATGCGCAGTAGCGGCGCATAGCTAGCGTGGCGGGGCCGCCGCCACTGCCGCGTGCTCTCCATCGCCTCTCTCTCTCTCTCTCCTCGTTGCTTTCGCAATCCTCCAGGTTCAACGAGAGCTAAACCACTGCCAATTTTTTAGCGCGCTGTTCGTGAGTGTCTCAGCGAGGGCTCACTACCGCGTTCGTTGCACAAGCTAACAGTTCTGGACAACGCAGAAGCGCGTATTTTCTCCCGCCATGTACAGCGTCACCACTTGCGGCACTTAGTTCCGCATATTGGCCGGCAGACAACAGTCACCCACGAATGTTAATGTCAAGCTAGTATAATTATCTGCATTTCTATTTCGCCTACAGAAAGTTCTCGCGAAACGGCGGGTATAAGGGCAATAGCGTTCGTCATGGGGAGGTTGTCCGTACATTTGAGCCACGAACTTGCACGTTGAAAGTTCGTAAGGCGGATGTTAACAAAACGTTCTTCAGGCTGACCAAAGCATCCCATGCGTAGAACCTCTATCAAAAATGCCTATGCAGCCCAATTAATTAGCTTTCGAACCGCTTAGCGAGGTTCTCTGGCACCCTGGGCGTCCTAAGCTTCGGAGGGGTGCCGGTGAAAGTTCTCCCCGCTTCCAGATGGCTAGAACGCTGGCGTCGCAAAACGAGCCGTCATGCTGCATGGTCCGGAAACAAACCCCGTGGGCTATATTTCTGACAAAGTCCGTGCTGTACGAGTTGGGAGAGTCGCAGTTAACTGCATATTTCAGAAATGAGCTAAATGCGACGATCATTTCCCGATGACATTCCGCGCGGTTGGTTGACTAAGCCATTGCGGATTAGTACACCGTCTTTGCCAGAAGTAACGAGACAACGCGGCTTTCGCCTGAGCAGTATAAGCGTTTGTCATCATTATAATCGTCATCAGCCTTACGACGCCCACTTCAAGACAAAGGCCTCTCCCATATATTCCCAATTAACTCTGTCCTGTGTCAGCCTGGCGGCTACCCTATTCCGGGAAACTCCTTAATCTCATCAGCACAGCTTTCTGCCGCCCTCTGCTACGCAGTCCCTACAGCACCGCTAAAGACGAAAAGGTCTTGAAAGGTTCACCCTAGTTTGCACAGATTTAGAGCTTAAAAGGAGCGTCATAAGGGTTCCACTGCACTGTTTAGGAACAAACCCCGTTACTTACTTTTAGAAAAGACAGTACATTCACTACAGCACCGGCCCAAGCTCTGCGCAAATAGCTACGCCCATTCAGTGCAGGGTTTAACACATACCGACAAACACGCACGCACACACATGCACACACACACGCGCGCACACACACACACACACACACACACACACGCCGCCGCGGTGGCTCAGTGGTTATGGTGCTCGGCTGCTGACCCGAAAGACGCGGGTTCGATCCCGGCGGCGGCGGTTGAATTTCTTTGGAGGAGAAATTCTAGAGGCCCGTGTACTGTGCGATGTCAGTGCACGTTAAAGAACCCCAGGTGGTCGAAATTTCCGGAGCCCTCCACTACGGCGTCTCTCATAGCCTTAGTCGCTTTGGGACGTTAAACCCCATAAACCAACCAACACACACACACGCACACACACACGCATGCGCGCGCACACACACGCACACATACACACACGCACGCGCACACACACGCACGCGCGCACACACGCACACATACACACACACGCACATGCGCAAATAATAATCGGCTTCCTGCATGTTCAGTCTCAAGGAGCAGCGGGCGTTTCCGCCGGCGCCGCGCGCTCAATTTTTTCGACGCGGATGAACCGTCGATTGCGAAAATGCCGGCGCAGTACAGCGGGCGCTCTTTCGTCGCGAGTCTGCTGGCTTCGCACCGCTGAGCCCGAGTGAGAATCGCAGCTTGTGAAACTGTCTCGGCAGAGGAGGCCTCCGTGCCGGTCGGAGCTCCGCTCGAACGATCCCTGGCGTTTGCCTAACGCATGTGTCGCGGCCCGCGACCAACCCGGAGAACATGCGCGCGCCGTCCGGCGAGAGCTGACCGGCGCGTCGCCCGCCGTCTTCTGATCGATGCTCTGAACAAGACGTTCTCGGCTCGGGCACCGTGATGGATGACCCCTTGTAGTACAGGAAGAAGGAAGGAAAGGAGGAGGAAACCCTCGCGTCGCCTCATTCGCCCTCTGAGAGAGAGGGAGGATAGGCAGGGCTGCCCATTCTCTTGCGAATAGCAGATAGGCCGTTCGATCGCATGACTGGTACCAGGCTGCCCAGTTTGGCCACCTTTGTGGCGTTAATGTTCTCAGTGCCGGGTTTTTTTTGCGGAATTGTCGATGTCTTCATCACTGGTGCGCACAGTATATCACGTACTATGGTGGGGTACTTCAGAAGTCCCCAGGACGCGATGTATGTGAAAAGAGTGTAGAGGTCAAGTTTACAACAGTAGACCGGAACTGGATAGGACGTCATATGCGTATCATTTGTACTGCCGAGAGACACCGCTTGAAAGGGTGCATTCTGAAACAGAAGGTTTTCATGGTTGGGGAGGTGGCGTGATAATTTCTGAAAGGGGCTCTTAGTAAAGGTGAGATATTACTCCACTTTTAAAGGACACCTCTTCAGGAATATCCTTCAGCGAGAATTTTGTTGTTTAGTTTTGTAGATGCTGAGTGTTTTGTTGTTAAAATTTGAATTTCAGCGTCTTCGCGCCTTTCCCTCCCCTCTCGTCACTTTTTGCTCGCTCAAAGATCGGCGCTCCTCCTCCGCCGGCCCGACCGCGGGAATTCCCCACGAGGCGGAGCTTCCTGACCCTCCAGAGCGACGCTGCTGATTGGCCGCGGCCATGGTAGCTACGTCACACGCCTGAAAGAATCTAACCAATAGCTATCTCTAAACAGAACTACGCAGCAGCGCGCGAAGCAGGAGGGCGCGAGCATGAAATAGTCGCTGGAAAGGACACCCGAATTTTCGCGCATGGTTATGGGCTCTCTGCTGCGCGTAGAAGTGTATAATTTGGCTCAAGTGAATTGGCTCAAGACGAGAGAATTTAGTGATTGAGCGAATTTATGCGCTCTTCTAAAAAGGTGTTTCAGAACCCCTTTAAAGGAGCATCGTGAGAAGGGAATCATAACTGGGAACAGTGTAAAGTCGATTTGTTTTTATTTTTCGGGTCTGGAGCTGTTGTCATACAAAAATTTGCTTTAGAAAGTCTTTGGACTGTCCAAAAGTTTTGTCATTAATAAAGTTTATAGATGTTTTATAGACAACCCTATAAGATTCCCAATCGACTTTCGTCCATTGGCAGTTTATAAACCATGAGTAGGCAAAAGTCTAAAAACTTTCACTCCACTTTCGTCTATAGTCTGTAGATCTATGGAGAAACGTCTGATAGACTTCCAATCGACTTTAATCTATATACAGTCTATAGAATATCTATAGACAAATGTCTAAGACTCCCAACCGAATTTGTCTGTAGTCAGTTTATAGACCATCAACGGACAGAACGCATATCTATAGGAAGACAATATAATGTATGAGAAGCCTATACAAAGTCTATAGACTATTTTTATAAGGGATGCCTCCTTTTATAACACCTTCTTCGATTCATCATTCGCCGACAGTGTCCAGACGCGATGTGTTCGTTTCTTGCTCGTGGCCTGGGGCTGCGAATGAACATCGTGAAGAGCTCCCCCCCGGAATGGCGTAGGTCAGGCACTCAGCCCGTGTTTTCTGTGGCGGCAGGTAACAGACGATCGACCGCTGCCTTTGCTGTGGCTACATTTTCGTGCACAAAGGTCTTCTTCTCAAAAGGCCTTTGTGGGTGCTTAGGCAAGACGCCCGAGGCATCCTGGGCGCTCAAAGCAATGGGCCCTCTTCCTCCAGTACTTGTCAAGGCGGCAAGATTCTATTTGCTATTTGAGGGCTTCATTTTCCTAGTGTTCTTTTTCCTTCTGCACTACTACGTGTCATAGGTTGCGCCTGTTTGTGAAGCATCCCTAAACAAATTAGGAAGGGGGTAAGGGGAAGGTTACGAGGGGAGTCATGGTAAGTTTATCTTGTGCCTTGTTGGGTGTGCTGGGAGCATTATCCGCCGCCGCTGTGCCTCCATGGGCATTTCGTTCGCACACTATGCACGAGATAACGGGTTCGAATCCCAGCTGCGGCGGCCGCATTAAGCTGGAGGTGAAATCCAGAAAGCACCCGTGTGCTGTGCGGCGTACAAGGCACGTACGTCAAAGAATCCTACAGGTTCTAGAAACAAATCCAGAGCTTTCCACTACTGAGGTTTTTTCTCTCGTCCTCATTTCTTCCTCTCCTTCATCCCTTCCCTCACGGCGCGGCTCTGGTGCCAACTGAGAGTCCGGCAATTATTGCAGCTTTTCTTTCGTGATAAAACATTTCCCTTTGAGAATGTTTTTTTTTTTTTTTTTGAGCTGAAGCTACGGGCAGTACAGCAGAACTCCTGGATCACTAGCAGCCACTGCTAGCGCTACGTACGCGTCATCGCGCTGTCGCCTTGGTAACCCCGCTGCTTGGTTAGACTATGGTAATGCGCGAAACGTCTCTCAATCGCGCTTTGAGGTATGTGACGGTGGTGAGAGAGAGAGAGACATGTGGGCTGCATACATTAGCGCTGACAACGTTGTGGCAGACACGCGGCACTGCAGCAGTAGGCCGCAGCGCGACTTCACGCTGGTTATGCAAGCGTGACTTTCGCTTGCATAACCAGGGTTAGCTGAGCTAAGCCGCAGCCATTTTTTTTTTAATTCTCTAGAGATCGTCCAAGCCGCCATTGGCCTTATCTCAGAGGGAGCAGCGTGCAGTACTGCAGATTTTACGAAGGCACCGTCTTAAAAATTCGGCTTACATCTCTACGGAAGATGATGTTCTGAAGGCGCAGAGCTTCAGCTGCAGGTGCAAGGAGCAACGTCTGTAGTCCAGCAATGCGTTTGAGGTCCACGTCTTCTACTTGCCATTTCCAAGATTTTTTCTCCACTCGTCCCTACGTCTCCGCGACTAGACAACTCCCGAAAAAAAAATTGCCGCCTTAAAGTTATGACGCGATAGAGTGATGTGTTGTACCCCCAGTTATATTATTGCGATTTTCGGCGCCGGATCTTGTAAACAATTTATTTTGAAGCCATAGTGTGTATTTATCACCACCTCTACTATAAGATCATGATCTACGTATTAGTCGACCGACCGACCGATCGGTCGATCGATCGATCGATCGATCAATCAATCAATCAATCAATCAATCAATCAATCAATCAATCAATCAATCAATCAATCAATCAATCAATCAATCAATCAATCAATCAATCAATCAATCAATCGATTAATCAATCAAAAGTGGTATGGTATTAGCGTAGTTAAACCGAGCAGACGCGCGAAAGCATGTGTTCATTCTTCGACTCTTCTTTCTTGCATCTGGATGTGCACGCAAACGCATTACTCGTCCTTCATCGTTCTCTCTCTACTCGCGGCAGCTCACGGGAAGCTCCTCCGAACTAACCCCAGCTTACCCGAGTAACTCCGATCGCACAACACAAGATTCTAGCTCGAGATTGGTACGTCTGGAATAGTGTTTTCGCTCTAACAACGTATATAAATAAATCAAAGCAATAGAAATGATGAAATTCGTTGATCGGGCGGACGGACGTAAAGTGCGCAGTCATGAACTGAAGTTTTTTCGTACGAGTGGGACCACGTCACTGCCAATCCACGCGTTGACGTGCTATTACGTCATCTCACCCGGATTTGCACTTGCAACCTGCTCTTCACTTTCGGATGGCTAATCGCTGACCTTTCAAGTGGTCCTGAGCATCAAAACCGGGTCCTTGGTGCTCGCGCGGTCAGCACCACCGGCCGAGTCGAACTTCACCGCCGGCCACCGAGGAGGGCCTTGCGGCGAAGCGCAACCTGTGGCTCGCGGAAGTCCTCCCTCCGAGCCCCAAGTACACAACGCGGCGTTATCGACCCACATCCGCTCCCCGCACGCTCTCTCCCGTCGATTTCGATCCCCACCCCGGAGCGGACGACGAGCGTTTGATTTAGGCTCAAACGGCCCGCGGGTTGGTTCCCCCCCCCCCTCCCCCCTTTCGTCGTCCGGCGGCGGCCCAGATCCGGCGTATCCACTAGGGAGCAGCGATCCGGCTCCCAGAGCACGCGGCAAAACAGCGCGTGTATAACAAGGATCGACCGGCGGCCGTCCGGCTCGCTTCCGCCGATCGCTCCTTATTGGACTTTGCTGAGACAACAAGCGCTCCTCCTCCGTCAACAGCGCTTCGCTTCCAGCCGCCCTGGAAATGCGCCGCTCCGTCAGCCGGGCACGTCCGCCGCCTGCTGCGGAGCGGGGCGTTTGTCACGGCTCTCGTGTGTGCACCCGAGCGCGGTGTCGGTACTGGGACTGCCCCTGGAGGAGGAGTGATCAGCCAGCGACGGCTGCTCGCAGCGGGACGTCGTAGGCTCCTTGGCCGTAAGCCCAGCTGCCATTAGCGAGATGGAGCTTGCGGATGTTCGATGATGCTATATACGTGCTGCGGTTGAATCTTGCCTGGAGTCGATTTCGTTGTTGTAGCAGCCGCGCCGAAAAGCGCACGCAGTGGGGACGTAATTTAAGGACGACAGGGTTTTCTTCGCATCGCCACGTGGGGGTTAATTGTCATTTGCGACCGAAAAGATAAAACACGTAAGGGAAGGCTTTAAGGAAAAGGGAAAAAAAATGCGCAGGCCATCATACACGATGCCATCGGACAAGTCTGCGCTAGCAATATAAGTCGTACCAGTTCGCTTTCACATTGATCGACTTAAAATTGCGTGTTTGAATTTCATTTCCCTCTCTCTTTTTCGTCCCGCTCCAGCGTGGGCTTTTGCAGGGTGGGGCATGTGAAGGGTGGAGGTGGGTTGCGGGTGCAGGCGAGTGGCTGGAATGGAGGGAGGGTGCATTCGGGTATGTGATAGGGCTGAAGCTTCTGGTCGGTGGTAGGCAATACATGCGTTTTACCGTTAGGTCGGCCAGCTTTTCTTGGAGTAAGAAGGCTAGACTGCTAAACAAGTAAAAATAAAATTTTGAGAGCAGAAAGGGGGCTCATACACTGGAGCTCTCTAAACGAGATACAAATGCCCCGCTCTGCAGTAGCCCCGATACGGATGCTTCCTTCTGAGTGTGGTAATGACCAGAGCCGTGATGTGGGCGTTGCCTACCGCTGCGTGGCTCTGCCATCACTGCTTGTACCGGCTACATTTGGCAAACGGGCATCCTGTCAAGCGCGCGAGCTGACACGCGGGAGGTCGGAGTGACGGTGACGAAGAAAAGTTGACACAAAACCTAACTAAAGAAAGCTCTTCCAGTTATCAGCTGAAACTCTAGTTCTGCCCATCGTCAGAGCGACTTTAGAATTTGCGGCCGTCTCGCTCATTCTCCGGAGCAGTGACCACGTGAGCGTACAGGCGTGCCTCTGTCTTGGCTCCAGCATATCGTTGGCTACGTGTGAACGCACAAACTCGAAGACATACCTTGTGCGGGTGCTATATAGGCCCGGTGTGAAATCTTCCTTTTAATGCGCGCCCGAAAGCATCGTTTCCAATCGTGCTCTACGAATCGCCACCGCTATGTGCCGGCGCAAAAGCTCAGAGTGATTCCCCGAGCGCCAAGACAGGACGAGAAACCGACTGCGGAGCGGCAGAAAAGGACAGCGTTTGGCGAAGAAAAAGCGATTCCTCCGGCGGAAGCGAATGACTACTACGGCTGAGCGAGGCGGCGCCGTCCGCCTGTGGGGAGCTGTTGGCCCTTCGCCGAAGGAAGGTTGTAAGGAAAGAGGAGGCACGGTCGCGTGCAAAACAGCAGCAGCAGCATCGGCGTCCGCGGCGGCGGCGGCGGCGGCGGTTGGGCAAACGCGCCGGGCCGTTATTTGGCAATCAATTACGGGGCGTCATTTCCCCTGGCAGGGGCTCTACTGGCTGGCGCATCGATCACGTCCCTGGGCTGCGCGGGGTAGAATCTTCGGGGCCTCCTTCCTTCCGTCCTTACCACGTCGTCCGCTCCGGGCCTCCTCGGAGCGTGATGCTGGCTCGACGGCGCGGCTCTCGGTCCGCGGAGCCGCGCTCTTCTGGCCCTTCCCTCTCGCGCCAGCGAATATCTGTGTACTCTCGGTAACTCCTCGAACGCCGTGTTAGGAGTCGCGGCGCTTTTGTCCGGCAGAACCTTTCCATGCTTTGGTGTCTAGAGCCTGAGCGCGGCCTCTGCGCTGTGGAAGCTCGTGAAGACAGTGCTTGGGGGAATCCGGATCATCCAAAGAATTGAGTGGCCACTGAAGGCGTCAAAACGCAAGGGACTTGTAACGCGATAAACTGTACTGGAAAACTGGTTTGCGTTTGTTTTTGTGCGCTACAAAGAAGGGAGGCAGTAAAAAGAAACAGCATACTGTAGACGTTCACATAAAGTGTGCTCGGAGTGAAAGCGGCAGCTCTGCTTTGGCATATGGCTTTGACAGATGGTCTTTCGAGTGTCGCATCATGACCGCGCCTCTTCCACCCGGAGCGTCGCGCTCACCACTGCGCGTCGACAGACTGCGTGAGAACGCAATTACGGAGTCGGGACATGCCAGGCCAGAACTGGGGCTTTACTGAAATCCCTCGTCGTCACTTTCGTATGGTGATCGTGTAAGGAGCATACACAAAAGCACTAAGCTGCACCGGCTGCGCGGCACCTCCAAGCGGCAAACGCGACATCGACGGTGAGTTCATCTTCCCCATCCTCATAGCACCCTCCTCGTCTCGAGGGAAGACGGACGTCGATTTTCACCGGAATGTCGTTCGAACAACTATACCGCTTGAAAACGCAGCGCTCCACCTGTTCAAAAGCAAATCGCCCGCGCAATCTCCTTTCTTGTCAAGCGCGCCGGGCAGTCGTTGGATCTTTCTAGTACGTCCCGAAAATCCGTGCGGAGGGCTGTGGTTTTCCCTATTGGCTCCTGGATGTAGCGCATAGATTCATGGTGCGCGGGTCAAAAAATCGGTGCCGGGTAGAATGTTACGGTCTGTGCCTTCTCTTCGTGCTGTCGAACATTCTTTTATTGCTGAATATATTTTGTGTATATGAACTCGTTGTTCGGATACTTATGTTCCTGAAATCGTTAAAAGAATCTCAGGACAAATGTTTCTAGTTCCTTTGGCTGCCACTGCGTGACGCATGGCTTTGGACATTAAAAAAAAAAGAAAACGGGTGGGCATCATCTGTGACATAAGACAGAAAGAGAATGACAGAGTGCGCATGTCCTCCCATTGAAGCGTTATAGGCCGCGGCACTAGCTTGGTGCTGTTCTGAATTCCTGTAGATCTCAGTATAATAGCTCCACGTGGGACATTCTCTGCGGGTTAGAGCGCCGCGTAGCGTCGTCGGCGTAGATAGGCTAGAGTGCAGCAATGTGATTCCCGTTTGGCCGGAGGGCAAGTGTCAGTCTTGTTTCTCCGCTGAGGGGAAATTCGAGAGTGCCTCGTTCGCTGTTCTTTTCTTTTTCTTGTTGCTTAACGTGTGCCGCCCGAAGTGGTTTCGGCGCTCGGCAGCCGACCTTTTCAACGTTTAGATTTTAGCTAAGAAACGGAAAAGGATTGCTTGCTTTCGGTTGATTGGGATCTGCGGCAGTCTCCAGGACAACGTATGAGACGTTGGAAAAAAATTTTTTCTGAAAAAACTCGGTTTCCTGCGATTGAGGCAGCGTCACGCTTTAAAAGCATTGTCTCCTTAGTCACCTAAATTAAAATCATAAGCACAGAGCTTTCTTGCGTTGACTTTGTAATGGTGATCCGCTATGCTTGTGGAAACATAGTAGCTGGAAGCGGCATCTTTCGTTTGAGAATCACATTGAAGCGCAATGCTTTGGCCAGTACTGCTTCCTCGTCGTGATACGCTCGTGTACACTCGCAGTGATCAATAACGCCGCATCGTGTCTCCTGGTAACGGAACCCGAGGGGAAACCCCCTTTGATCCCCCAGCCACGTCCAGAATAAGCGCCGCCGCCGCGGGTCCTTCGCTTTTAGCTGCGCTCGAGTCGCGTCAGGCGGGGAGCGGAAAGTCAAACACAAACGAGGCTTACGCAAGAAACGTGTCCGAAGAGAGATGCACGCCGGCAGACGACCGCGAAAGAGTGTCGTCTGTAAGCGTGATAAATGAGGGAGGCCGCCGCCGCCGCCGGTAGTGGCGCTGCAGTCGCGTTGGATGACCGCCGGCGCGAAAAGAACATATATAAAAGATAAAAGACGGCAAGTGCATGCATGTGCAAAGAAAGCGCCGAGACAAGCGGCGAAGGGAGGAGAGAGAAGCAGCAGCGCGGGGGCGCGTGCATTATCTGCGTTCGAAAGTCGATAAGCGAGACAGCGCGAGATTCGTCGCGCCCAACGAGCCGTGAACGAGAGGCATTAAAAACGGGCTTCGTCGGCAGCTGGCGCATTGCCCAACGCCGCCGTCTCGCGGCCCTTCTTTGTTACCTTGTTGCGAATTCCCCCCTCCCTCCCCCACCTCGCGCATATTCTCCGGAGCCGTGCATAAGCAGTATTGACTGCGATGGTATCCGCTCGGCCGAGCGTTGTATAAGGACGAGCATCGATTCCCTCTTCTTCTCTTCGGAGCCCCGGATACCCGTAAGCCCTCCCGGTGCCTGTTACAAAACGTGGTCGTAGCGCCAGGCGCGCTTCGGCGCCGGCCCGGGGCTGCCGGATCTCGAGAACGCGTGTCACCTACAGGGAACGACGGTGGGAACACATAGCGCCGTGTCAGCGCAATTCTCTGGCATAAGTGCGCATGTGTTGCCGCCCGTTGTACTCGTGTCCGGCAATGCACCCAACGCGCCTGCGCCGGGCTTGTTTATTGTATATTTCCTTTGCGGTCATATCGGCGCCTGATTGCTCCAGGGCGTAAGAAATGAACGGTTTGGTTTGGTTTGGTTTGGTTTTATGGGGTTTAACGTCCCAAAGCGACTAAGGCTATGAGAGACGCCGTAGTGGAGGGCTCCGGAAATTTCGACCACCTGGGGTTCTTTAACGTGCACTGACATCGCACCGTACACGGGCCTCGAATTTCTCCTCCAAAGATATTCAACCGCCGCGGCCGGCGGTTGAATTTCTTTGGAGGAGAAATTCGAGGCCCGTGTACTGTGCGACCGAGAAGGATGTAGGTAAGGCCTTTATTATGAATGTGTTTTGTGTGAAGGAGAATGATATGGCAGTTCTTGATGATTGTATAAATTAAAGGCCATTTTGTTTGCACGCTATGGAGCAAAATATAGGCGTTTATTATATATATATATATATATATATATATATATATATATATATATATATATATATATATATATATATATATATATACTAGGTGTCCCAGCTAAAAGTGAGCAAACTTTTAAAAAAGGCGAACTGTCCTAGTCCAGTGAAACAAACTCAGGGTTGTTCATAGTCGCGTGGCCTAGTCTTGAGTATTTTTTTCGCTCTTCAAAGTTAGTTAATTAGTTAAGTTTAATTAGCTATCTTTCTAATTATGAACTTCAGGAAGAAAGTGTCAATGCAAAAGTTTTAGATCACATCGAAAAACCGCTAGTAGTGTTGTTTCCGTCAAGTTACGATTTACGTAGCTTCATTTATTGGCCTTAAAAGAAAGTTGTCACGTGACCAGCTGCTCGCTCACTTCTTTGCCGCAATGTGCACCCGAAGTCTCATCGAGCAGAGGACTTCAGAAAAAATGGATTTTATTCTTTAAGGCGCGCCTTGGGACGTTGAAGTGGCACAGTTGTCATGTGGAAGCTTTTTCTTATTGTGCGGATTATGGTTAAATGCCGGTAAAAAAACTACTTTACGTAAACATTACTTTGCTGCAAATGTCTCAGTAAGCTGTTTCTCAGAGCGATCTACAACTTTTCCATTGACACTTTGTTCCTCAAGTCAATAATTAAAAAGTTAGTTAATTTAGCTTAACTAATTAGTCAACCTTGAAGAACGAAAAAATACTGCAGACTAGGTTACGCGACTCTAAACAACCATTATTTTGGTTCAGACGGCTAGGACACCCCGTGTTTTTTAAAAGCTTGGTTACATTTAGCTGGGACACCTGGTATATATATATATATATATATATATATATATATATATATATATATATATATATATATATATATATATATCTGGTTAGGAAGCTGAATGCATCTTTGACAAATGAAAAACAATTGTTAAAGACCCCTTACCGATAAAGCTTAGAAAGCGTTGAACAGTACGTATGTGCATTATACAGGCTCTTTATTAATGGGACACAGCGGACAGCTCAGTCTAATTTTAGTTCGGATCGTATGGGCGTTTCTGGCTACGTTGCTGTTTGTTCGGCACCAAAAGAGGCACGTATTTTGCGCGATAGAGTTAACGGTTCAGTTAGGCGGCAAACCAGGCGTCGGCGTGACTTGCTATATATTGAGGTCGATAGAAGAATACCTCGCCCGCACCACTAATGTATCGCGGGTAACGAAGAAAATCTTATTCAAAATAAAAGAAAGCGGCATAGTGCGAAGAAAATCAATCAATTTTGATAATGATGAAAGGGGGAAAAGGTTCATTAGATGAAAGCATGAAAGAGGGTAAGGTTAGGCTTTTCACTACGTGCGCGTCCATAAAGTCTTGGGAAAATCTTGATTGGTACTTAGGGCAGTGACGTATTGATTGGTACTTAGGGCAGTGACGTAGAAAAGTATCTTTGTTGAAAAGGAAACAGATTATGAAGCCGAATCGAACCGCTATCCTTTGGGTAGGGGGTCGGGCACTTTACATCTACACACTCGAGGGACTTTGTTCCGTGCCCAGAAATTCTGGACAAGAGCATTTTTGAGCTGGAAACCTTTGATGAACACATTTTTTTCATATAATGTAACATTTAACTATAAAAATCGACATATCCGCAGATCACCCGATGACACTCTTGTATTTTTTTTTGTCTATTAGCGTTTTTGCTGTTGTCAAAATGGTTTCTTTGGTTTTCTATGGCAGTCTTTAATTGTTCGGTGCGATCGATGGAAGCACTTTAAAGGAAAGATTTTGCTGCATATCAGAAGAATGGGCCATTAGCTTCAATATTTCCACAACAGTGTCTTACATTATGCTAATTTTCAAATTTTTTTTCCGAGAATGTTGCGCATGAGTGGGATAAAAGTAGGCCTTTACGAGCACCTCACACCGAACAGTAGGGCAATTAGATTACAAGAACACTCAATTAAGTTCACTGTTAAGCGTCACCTGTTAATATGGACGAATATGTCTAATAAAACAGTATTTGAGGGGAGCAACCGTGTCGTCTGCGAAAAAGTGCTCCAGAGAACCCCCCCCCCCCCTCCCCCCCCCCCAAGCGACCATGGGACTCTTTTAAACCTATCGCTTATTTTTGCTGAAAAAAAAATTGAGTTCAGAATGGAACATTTATTTTTCCCGCCTCTCGATTTGGACTCGTGACGTCAGCAGCAAAAAGGGCTCTGTGATCTCCGATAAAAAATCAATGCATCTGAATCCTTGCCTCGGACATGCGCGAATAAAACTGTCTCGATGTCGTGTTAGTTTGCTTACAGAAACGGCAGATGGCAGCGACACCCGTATTTTGTTTTTTGACCCTTTCTGTCTTAGTAACAGGTCTGTTTTCAGTGAACTAGCCCCTTTGCCACTAGAACGGGGCATCCTCTCAGTGCAGGCCGGCATCATTTTGCCTTAAGTGTCCTTTTAAGATAGGACAGTTATGTATGAAGGGGACGTCGATCAAGAAGCATGGATCTAACCTATTAATGAAAGTATGAGGGCGAAAAAGCAGTTTAAGGGAAGTGACACAAAAGATGCCGGAACTGGCTGAAATTTTGGTGCCACTTCGCCGAAAAGTTTGCAGACTCAGTTCCATGTGTTAGGCGTCGTTATGCCATCTGAAGCGTAACATTAGGAGAAGGTATGAAAACTTGAGGTTCCTAACGCCACATACGACCGTCAGCATTAAAACTTGTTGCTGTGAGGGCGGTCGGGGTGCATTTTTATGCGAAGCATATTGCTAGAGCTACCACGTGACACCGTGACGTCACACCACGTCACACCACGTGACACCGTGACGTCACACCACGTGACATCGGATGAGAGAGGCGGCCTCCACCTCGCGCCGTCGCCGTGGGACCCCTAGCCGTCACGCCACGTGACACCGTGACGTCGTCGTGACGATGCCATCGCACAGACGCCGGAATGTCCTCGAGCGGCATTCCCGCGCATTTCGAACGCGCGTTCACACTCGGTGTAGGTGAAACGCTCGCTCCACCGGGCAGGCAGACGCGGCTTCCGTGGCAATCCAGGCGCTCACCCAACGCGCGTCTCGGGGTTAGTCGGCGTTCCGCTGTAGCCATGCCGTTGTCTTCCCCCACGACGAAGGCTTCTAGTGGTTGTATTAAAATGACCAAGTATGCAACCAAGGAAAGCCATGTATTACCAAGCCTAGCCACCAATATGCTTCGCATCTGACTAGGCTTAACCTTAGCTAAGCCTCAGCCATAATTTTCTAGTTACTGGTAGCGTGAAGATAAGGGAAATACGTCATAAGGGAGTAATTACTCATTGGCTTCCATTCGAGCTTTTCTTTAACTACGATGTTTCGGTGAAAGCAGTATAGCTTTCCTTTGTAACCGTATGGCTACGCTCGGGTGGATGTCAATGAGTAACTATTCCCTTATTACAAGTCTACTCCACCTTGGGTGATTCCGTGAACATTTGACCATAGCCTAAATGCGTTAAAGGAACCGGAGCTTCGAATAAATTTAGCTTCTTAGATCCTGGCTCCCTTCAACCCTTACAAAAAAGTTTTAGAGTCTACAGAGTGTCTATAGACTTCTGTCTATAAAGTCTATATACTGTCTATAGACAAATCTTAAAGAACAGTCTATAGGCAATACAGATGCCATAGACAGTCTATAGACAATCTATAGATATATGGCCATACACTTTTAGTAGACTACGAATAGACAAAAAGCAATATCCACAGGAAGTCAATAGAGTCAATAAGAAGTCTATAGACTGTCTATGGACCATTTTTATAAGGGAAGTGACACAAAAGATGCCGGAACCGGCTGATATTTTGGTGGCACTGCACCGAAAACTTTGCAGAGTCAGCTCCTGGTGCTAAGCATTGTTATGCCATCTGAAGCGTACGTTAGGAAAGGGAGCCAGGTTTCGCGAGCCATATGTGAGGGCACCATCGGCTCCTCTCTCCGGTACAGTCAAAGTCGATCCAACACATGACAAAATGGAGTGTGCCCCGTGTGCAACCCCGTCTTGCTAGTTTGACAGTTACGCAGGCTGCTCTCAGAACATACTACATGGTTGTGCGGCAGCCTCGCTCCTCACGCAGGAGAGGGCAGGAAAAAAAAGAGAGCAAACAAGAAAATTGGAGCTAGAGCTACGGGGAGAAAACCGAAAGTAAACAAAGCTGCGGCTGGAAAGGGCGGCCCAAGTGGCCGGACGGAGAAACAAAAACAGGCATCCGAAAGCTGCTTTCAATGGAGCCAAAACGAGGTCTCGAAAAAGGGGATTGAAAAAAGAAGTTGGCGATAAGTAAGTAGCCTAAAGCGCTGACCAAGAAACGGGGAAGGAGAGGTTGGGCGGGGCGGGGGGGGGGGGGGGGGGGGGGGGGTCAGAGAAAACTGTTTTACGGCTCGGCCGTGGACGGCAGGGAAAACAGGGCGAACGAGGAAGAACAGGGCGGCAAAACTGCAAAGTCCTCCTTGAGGGGAAAGGAAATGCGCGAAGAATGACTGAAACGGGCAGGGGGCGAAAAATAGAGCGACGGAAAAGAACGGCAAGGGAGTGTAGAACTGCTCGCGAAAATGCAGCCGGACATGAGCTCGGCGAGAAAACAGTGGGCGAATGAAAATAAATCCGCCTAGCTCCCCTAGCTCTGGCCGCAGGCGTTTGCCTGCCGGCGTCGGGCCCGCGTATAATCCGTGCCGTCCGCTGCACGGAGCGTGTGGCCACGGGGGTGGGGGGATGGAGGGTTGTTTTTGCGTGCTCTATCGGCGCCGGCCGGCCTCGCGAGCGACGAAGGGCCCGCCGCTTTCCTCTTCTACCGCGCTCAACGGTGCCCCGAGCTATTTTGGAACGGCGCCGCCGATTCGAGCGCCTTTTGTTTTGTTTCAGCGCTAGCGATCTTTCTGCTCAATTTTGCCCTGATTCACATCAGCAAGCAAGCGCACACGGACGCGCACACACACACACACACACACACACACACACACACACACACACACACACACACACACACACACACACACACACACACACACACACACACACACACGCACGCACGCACGCACGCACGCACGCACGCACACACACACGCACGCACGCACGCACACACACACACACACGTACGCACTCACGCACAGACACACACACACACACACACACACACACACAAACACACACACACGCGCGCGCGCGAGTCATTGCGGTTCTTGCTTGGCTCCGTTCGTCTCCAATGTGGACGGCAAAAATGAACGAGAGGGAAGCAGCCGCCCATCGTTGTGCTCTTCGAAGACGCCCGAGTAGGGGCTGTGGTGAATCTAGCAGGTCTTACATATGGCGGCATTGCCCGTCCACATTCTGCAAAATGCAGGGCCATGCGATACGTCAGCCAATTCTGTTCACGGAAACTTTTCCGTCACTCTGTCACTTTGTTTGAATAGGACCTAGTATTTAACGAACGAATGGTCAGTACGAGGTGCAGCAACATTTCAGACAAATATATATATATATATATATATATATATATATATATATATATATATATATATATATATATATATATATATATATGGCGGTTCTGCGTTAGCCTTCAGCCCTATGCTCTTTTGTTTTGCGTTTTGCTCTTTTGTATTGTTCAACGTCTCCAAAGCCTGAATTGAATATCCAAAAGCATCAAATGAGGAACCCTTCAGCACGACTTTAGTTTCTGCTAATTGGTTCATGCGACCATTAAGTCGAAACACAGAAGACAGTTTTTGTTTTCCCGCACCATTTCGCATTTCTGCAGACACGTCTCAAATGGGAAGCATGCAATCGAAGAAATGAACAGGAATTAGCTTTATTTGTACAGTTTGTCCATTCTCTTCTGCGCTCAGCTTTACTTTTGTTGATTTGGGGGAGAGAAGGAACAGCGCCGCCTGCTGCTTTGTTATACTTTTTCTTCGCCAACATTTCTTTCCCCGCCGCAAACCAGGTGGCGCTGATAGGCAATGTCACGACAACAGCCGTGATAAACAGAGGATTTGGGTTTTAGGAAAGGAAGTGGCGCAGTGACTGTCTCGCTTCTCGGTGGACACCTCAACCGCGCTGTGAGAAAAGGGAGCAAGGTGGGAACGAAAGGATAAATTAGTGATTCTTTTTATAGCGGAAAGGAAATGGCGCAGTAGCTATCTCACTTCTAGGTGGACACCTCAACCGCTCCGTGAAGGAAGGGAGGGAGGATGGTGGGAGTGAAAGAAAGGCAGAGGTGCTGTACTGGAAGGGCCAGGATAATTTGGACCACTTGGAGATCGTTAACCTGCACTGACATCGCACAGCGCAATAGAGAGACTGGTTTACTAGAATATCGTTCTCTTCGCGAGAGACAAAAAGTAATCTTTAATGAGAGGAAAGTGGAGAGAGAGTATTACTCGCTGTTTCAGCGCAGGTGTGCTTCAACGGCTGCATGGACGCATTTTGTTTCCTTGAAACTTTTTTTTACCCACAATAGTCTCGCCCAAGTTTTATCCCCGTGCGATCACCTGTGAGCCACGTCTGGTTGCATGAAAATCTTTCCGCATTTTCTGCCGGCATCCAAAAAAGCTCGCCATTCAAGTCGGTCTCTTACCACGCCCTTTGGTATGTAAACATGGCTGCTCAACGAGCTTCCTTGTAGCACACTGGAACAGTTGCCGAGCGCGGAGCACCAGACAAAGGCGACGCGCTTAGTGGCCGCGGCAGCTGTTCTCGCCGAGGGCGGTATAGCGCTGTTGTTCCTCGTGATTTCCATTGTACTACAAGTCGTCGATGCTTTGTCCTCCAAACCATCGAACCCATTAGGCTTCCCCAGCGGCGTCATTTCCAACACCTCGCTTTTCGTTAGATGCTGTTGTGCGTGGTAAACTCCGGGGAACAATACTGTGCACGCTTAGTCAGAGTGTTCTGCTGACTCCGTCAACCAGGAAGACGTCGGCACTGTTGCAGTCTATTAAGGTAACGTGTTTTCGAGCTTAATGGGGCCGTGCTGTGTCGAAAGACGAAATGTGATTTAAAGAAAAAAAAGAAACTTGTTGAGCAAGTTCACTGGTCACTGACCATGCTTAAGAAACAATGTCGTTTCCAGAGCGTTACTGAGGTAAACAACAATATATACGGCTCCCTTGTTCAAAAGGCCCGAATCATTCATTTTTGACCATATTGAGTGTTTATTGAACTTCATCAACCATCCCACCGGCGGCATGTGGTTCGGATCCCACCGGCGGCATGTGGTTGTTTTTTCTTCTGCTTTTCTAATCAATAAGCTTTTAGCCAGGGGTTCTCAAACTGGGTTCCGCGGAACACAGGGGTTCCGCGGGCTGTCTTCTTGTGTTCCGCGAGAACCCTCACCGGCCCTGACCCGGCAGCTGATATGAGACTGGCTCTGAGTGCTACTGAGCCACGCTTTGACTTGCTCTTAAAAGGGAAGCAGTACCACCCATCACATTAGTATTTGTATTAATCTGTGCAATAAACATTTAACTTTTCAACTCTCTCTTTGCAAAAATGCACTCGACAACATTGCTGGTAAGTGAAAGCGCGGGGGGGGGTCCCTGGAACTTATTGAAGGCTATTGGGGTTCCTCCAAGCAAAAAAGTTTGAGAACCCCTGCTTTAAGCGATAACATATTCAGTAATATTATAAATTGATCAACACCACAAAATAAATAAATAAACTAAAAAAATCCCCTGTGCCCCTTGGTTTCTGTGGCTGTTGGCTTCTCTCAATCTATTACGAGCCCCTCATTCCCCTTTCCTTGTCTGCTTAATTGCTTAGCGAGGGCCTCGGTTCTGGCAGCCTTGATGCCTTAGGAAGCATAAGAGGGTTCTCGCACAGCTTCCACCCTCGCCGTTCGATGGCGTTCTACGTCACACCAGCGGTAACTCAGGACGTTCCACGTCCGCCGCTTATGAACGTGGGTGGCGCTGGTGAACACTCCCAAGTTCAGGTTATTTGTAAACATAAATACCCCCGAAAGCAGAAGATTTGACAGCCGTCGCCGTAGCTCAGCGGTAGAGCACCGGACGCGTAATTCGGAGGTCGTGGGTTCGGATCCCACCGGCGGCATGTGGTTGTTTTTTCTTCTGCTTTTCTAATCAATTAGCCTTAAGCGATAACATATTCAGTAATATTATAAATTGATCAACACCACAAAATAAATAAATAAACTAAAAAAAACCCCTGTGCCCCTTGGTTTCTGTGGCTGTTGGCTTCTCTCATATTTATAACGAGCCCCTCATTCCCCTTCCCTTGTCTGCTTAATTGCTTAGCGAGGGCCTCGGTTCTGGCAGCCTTGATGCCTTAGGAAGCATAAGAGGGTTCCCACACAGCTTCCACCCTCGCCGTTCGATGACGTTCTACGTCACACCAGCGGTAACTCAGGACGTGCTACGTCCGCCGCTTAAGAACGTGGGTGAGCGAGATTTTTACGGATGGGTCTCAGGATGTGCAACCATCAGAGGGAGCTGTGGAGGAGCCACCTACCTACCGCGAAAGTGTCCCTGTACGCTGCGATCCGAGAGGGGCCGCTGAGGACGGCATCTTTGGCCACACACACGCACGCTTACCGCGGTTTTTTTCTTTCGATTGTGGCCTTAACTGCTCAACTAGTAAAAAAGCGCATTGTTGTGGGTATCCAAGGCAATATCAAGAACGGCCTAGAACACAATATGCCGCTGCCCATTTTTTAGAACGGTAAGGTGAAATCTAGAAGGAAGCCAATAGCCTATTTCCTTCGTTGCCCAGGTCACTGTCCTTGGTGCGGAACAAGCCACAGGCTATAACATTCCTATTGGGAATGTCAGGATAAACCAGACCTAGCGCTAAAAATGACATACACGACTCAAGAGCACTGTAGGGGGCCGTGACCGGTGCCAGCGTGGACCAACAAACCTGGGTCACCCGGCTGGTCCTCAAGTCAACTGCCGCTAGCGCAACCCTTCACTGGGAGTACCCGCCGTCAAGCTCCTATTCTTGTTTGCGATAAAAAAGTTTGTCTGTTTCGGTCTCTCTTTTTTGAGTAAGCTAAGCAGATATCAGAGAGTTTTAGTCCAATCTTAGCTTGATAGCGGACCTAATGGAAACTACTTTAGTGGGCCGCCAACTACTTATCCCCATGGAGAGTTTTAATATACGTTCCGCAATCTCCTTTCGTTGGAGGTGAAATGGCCTTTCAAAACGGTTTCCAGTGCCTTTAATTTGCCTAAATAGTATATATCACAGACTTTCACAACAAATAATACAGTACTGCTTTGTTACGCCGGTCAGATTCTCTGGCGACGCCTCGGCGATTAAAATTTTGAAATTTTAATTAGTTAAGAAATAAATAAATACTTAGTTAAGAAATAAATACCAACCACTCGAGCAAAAACACTTTAATGCTCGAAATAGTTTTGTAAATGTGTTATAATTTACCCCGTTAAACTGTTACATCGAAAACTGTGTAAGACTAATGTAAAAAGAAACTTGCGCTTTCAGTTTTCTTTCTACAACTCCGCCGCCCTAGCGACACCCACTAGACGTGACCTACATACTGTCCATTAGTAATGGGACTCTACCGTAGCGGCGCAGAGTGATGGCTACGCGCTTTACAACCACGAAGATTGCGAACAGTGAGAGCGGGATCGAATTATTTAACGTCCCACGTAACGAGCTACGAGTTGGTAAAACGAGCACAGCGACTCCATTATGCAACCTATAGAACGATGAGGCAGGCAGAGGAAAAGACTAGCTACTCTTGATTACCCAATATCTCAGTGTGGGTAAGATTAGAGCTTATCAACAAGACCGCAATTATGGAGCTTATTTCAAAGGCACAAACTTACTGCACATCAGAGAGAAAACACTGAGCGTAGTAGTCCATAAGCAAAGAGCAATGCAGTGCGAAATATGGATTGAAACACTTCCCATTTTAGAAGTACGTTTTGGACTGATATATTCATCACAGGCAAAGCGGAGGTGTAGAAGTTTACGCACTGTCACTTTACTGGTCCTAATGCAAAAGAAAATATACACTTTATGTCATGCCTCTGGAGAAACTAGCCAAAGGTGCAGGTGAGACTTAGATTACGCACCTAAGTGCTTATTATTTTCTATCCGATCATATATAAAATCAGTACTTCAAAAATTCCAGTATGTTCAATTTGAAATGTCTTTCGCGTGCCTTACGTAATGTGTGCATTAAACTGACGTGTGATTATGATACAGGCTACCATTCAGGCTCTATGAATAGCATCCGCTTCATACCGGACAATTTTCCTCCGAAACGGGGCCGGCTTATTGGTTCACATGTTTTTTGGTTCCACTGCAAGCGAAGGGACAACCGACATGGATAACAAGGTGGTCCACATAAGAAAAGCTGTAGGTTTTCGTTGATAGCTTGCGGCAGGGTGGCGCTAGTGGAAGGTGAGGCTGCGGTGGTCGGTAGCCTGGTCTGACTCGAGCAGGAGGCAGCAGCCGCAGGAGCCGAACAGATCGTGAAGCGCAGCAAGGCGCTGCCTGCAGTTGCGACGGTTCATGTAGAGCGCGGCCTTTAATACAGAGACCCTACCGCCACTTACACCACGGAGGGCAACGGGGGCAGGCCGGCGAAGTACACAAGCGGGCCGTCGCCTGGGCCCACGCTGAAGAGGCCATTGGCCAGAGCAAGCAGAGCGCCTTGCTCGAGGGTGCTCCCACCGGGCAGCATGTGCGGTGCCAGCGCCAGCATGTTGCACAGGGCACTGCCGCTGCGTACCAGCACCAGGGTGGGCAGAGCAGGTCGACCAGCGCCCAGGTCCCGCAGGGCCCACAGAACGGCTGGCAGCGCGGGCCAGCTGGAACCCGCTACGAGGGCGACGCACAGTGGCCAAGGCAGCACAGCCAGCAGCCGGAAAAGCTCGCGGCGGTGCGAGGCCCACACCAGGCCCGCCACCAGGGCGGCGTGCAGCGCCAGACCCAATGCGGCCACTGCCGCAGCCCACGTCGCCACCTGTGCCACGTCTGCCGACAGCGCCAGAGACAGGGCGCCTAGAGGGCACGCCCTGCACGAAATATGGCCTGCGGGCTTGTACGCAACGTCCGTGTTGCTCGAATGAGGCGGCAAGCGTACCATGCCAATAGGCTGTTCAGCAGGCGCGCAAGCGAATCGCCGGCGTCTGCCAGCAGCGGCCGCAACGCTGGGTTACGTTGTCGCGCCAGAGCGCAACCCAGCAGAGCCGAGGCCGCTGCCACGCCCAGCAGGTTTCCACTGGCTCCGGACACTGCGCGGGGGAAGAACTAGTCACGTGTACTCGTTGCCCCCTTTGGATACTGACCTCGCGTTCCTCCCAAGCGGCGGGACAGCTCTGTCTGGTTGGCTGGGCTGAGGTTCTGCGATCAGAATGCGACCTCAGGGCCCTCATAGTGCGCACTGTTGAGAGACTTACCGAAACCACGAAGGCCTGAAGCACGTTGTCCGGAACCAGGTTTCTGCGCGGAAAACCGGCTCGGTGTTGCGCTCGTCAATTCCACGGCCTTACCTGAACCAGTCGAGGGGCTCGGCCGCAGCATTGCGCTCGGTGGACGACAGGCCGGCCAGGTTAGCGAGAAGCAGGCCCGTCAGACCAGCGGACAGCTGCAGGAAGAGTACGAGGACCAGCAGCCTGCCCGGTCTACGGCCACCGCCGGCCGTCAACATTCGGCACGCTAGCAGCGGAAGTATGCCTGCGCCCGAGATGCGCAAGAGCAGTTCCCCTGCGAGGAACGACAGCGCGGATGAGAGCGGGGCGCTAGGCCTGACTCCTCGTACGACTTACCTGGCACAGCGAGCGGGCGATGGACGCCTCGAGGTGCCAGCAGCCTGATGAGCAGGCCAGTCGCGGTCGCCAGCGCAGGTGGCAAGACCAGTCGGATCAACCGCTGGCGAGTGCTGCGTCGGGGAGGCTTGTGCGTCGTAGCACACAACGTTGCGATACCGGAGGAAGCCATCTTCTCAGGCACCGCTGATGGCGATGTCCATGCGTAACGTGTCCAGCACACGCCAGCTGTCTTCAATGATCATTCTTTGCCATCAAGGAGGCGTCAGCCAACTCTCTCATTTCTTCCGCGCAGTGTTCCAATTTAACAGGTAGTACAGACGTTATTCTGTGAAAACGGCACAGCGGTCGGCCCGAAGGCTCCTCATCTGACCGGCTGCTCTAAACTACGGATAAGGAAGATGAGAAGAAAGAGGGTTACCAAACTTCCAAAACTCTTCTCATATAGCACTCTTCTGATTTTCGGTCACCCATCTCACAGCGACAGAAGTGTTCGTGACTTGAATTTCCCTTGTGCATTTTCTGCTAGTTTGGTTTTCAAAAACGTTTTTGCGCACCTGTCAGTCGCCGCCTAAGCCTTGCCAATCCCCAGCAGTAAGTATGCACCTATTACCGCTTCATGACACCAACTGCAAAAATGACAGAATTGCACTTAAGTCTGGTTAACAGCGGAAATGCGAAAGCCTTTCCTCTCTCCTTTTTCATTTGTATGTGACGGGGAGCATGCTTAACTATGTCGACGTTCATGGTTGTCACGACGTCCGAACGGCCTTCGTGGGTATGGAACACACGATCTTCACGGAACACAAACCCACGACTTTCTGGGACTCGAACCCACGACCTCTTGTGTTATCGCTATCATCATCATTACTAACATCACTACTATCATCATAATCGCTACCACCGACTATCGCTGTCGCTATCATCATCGCTATCACCAACTATTACTATCGCTATAATCAAAATCGTGATACCAACTCTCTTTCGCAACTATCATCACTGTAACTATCCATCTCTAGCACTATTACTATCAGTAGCTATCATTATCACTATCACTATTTTTACCATCTACTAATTATTACCACTATCATTACATATATGTTGCTTATCAACAGCTGACTAATTATCACTACTGTCATTACATATATGTTGCTTATAAACAGCTGCGTAATCAAATTTTACATTTTATATTAATTACCATACAGCTTATGATTGACACTTTGTGCGTGCACTTTTGCAGTATACTTCCACCCACGCCACTCATGGCCCAAGAAAGGCTTCGGACTTAATAACGACAGTGGGGATAGAAGTGAGATGGGAATATATAAAACCCCGACAGTAGAACGGGTACTGATATCCTCGAATCAAAACCTGTTTGGTACAAGACGCTCAGTCGCGCGAGCCCGTGCGGCGGCCGACGCCACTGGGGTCCCGAACTAGGGACCTCCACCTAGTACTTGTGAGGGCTGGCCCCCTCTGGGTCAGCTCATGCATAACCTCCTGAAGTGTATCTGTACGTAAATGCTTTCCACCACCACCACCAGAAGCGCCCGCGTTGCCCGGAGAGTTTTCCATCTCTCCGGCCAAGCGCCCAGTACAAGGTCCTCCCAGAGTGGCTCACTCTCCAAACGCGCCAAGGAAGCGGCCAATGCGAGTCTCTCTCAGCATTCAATAGTACGATTTCACAAAGCATGCTGTGCATGCGCTTGCTTGCCGGAAGCAGCAAAGCCACCATCTCAGTTGCAGCTACCTGTCTTGTCATCTGCTGTGTTCAACTGCAAGAAAAACACAGGCGTCACTAAGGGATTGCGGAACTCATATGCGAGGCTCGCAGGCGGGGCTTAAAAGCAGTCCAGAACCAAGTGACAGCGGCATGAGGGCAGTGCAGCTGATAGGGTGAAAATGGCTTGAGGTTTAAGGGGGTTTAACGTCCCAAAGCGACTTAGGCTATGAGGGACGCCATGGTGACGTGACTTTGCGGCGTCATCACAAGCTACCCATCGCGTAGGGAGCAAAAAATTCAAGGGGCACTTAGACAGTCTAAAGTGTGTAGAGGCGAAAGCGTTTTCAGCAACACTTTGACTGCCGCTATGGCACTGGTGATGTCACCACTGGATGACGTCACACATAATTAATGACTGATTACTAAGTAATTACAAATTACCAATTAATGGTTAATTACCGGTTAATCGCTAAGTACTAATTGACTGTTAATTAATGACGCTTAAGCTTCGCCTTTAGGAGTGGAACGCGACAGCGTGTTTTAGCGCTGCCAGGGAGTCCACGGAACGCCACCACCCGTTCGGCGCCATGCTTTGCCCTTTGTACGCAACACTTTTTGAGGAAAGGAAATGGAGCAGTAATTCTCTGTCATCTCGGAAGTGAGGACAGGAGTTGTGGAACACATAGATGGATCAAAGAAACTACTGTGCTCTGTCATAGTGGGGTCGCCCGGAGCACGTGGTAGAAAATCTTGTTTGGGTCGCTGGAGGCTTGCGGAAAGGCGTGCTTACGGAATTTCGCGGGTCCATTTTTATGACGAAAAAGAGACGAAACGAGGACTTCGTTATATGAGGTCAAATTAAAGCAGCCGCTCGAACTGCTTTGTACGTAATGCGGTTCGTCGGGGCCGCCGCTACTCTTTCGCTATGGTGACTAACCCGCGCATGCGCGTTAACCAGACGTAGGGTGCAAGCAGGGGGATAGGCAAATCAAACTAATCAGCAGCCGGTGATTATTCTTTTTTTCTCCAAGTTTTGTTTTAACGCGAGAGCGTGAAGGAGCTCGTGAGGCGGAAAAGCCGGCGTAGTAGTCGCCTTCCGCTTCGCTAGGCTCCGCCGCGTCGTTCGTGCCTGAAAAATCCCAGGAGCATGAGCGGCGCAGGCCTTGCGCAGCTGCTTTGTCAACGCACGGAGCCGGCAATCCTCCCTGTGAGCGGATGCCGATAGCGGCTGCCTGCTTTAAACGGCGCATTTAAAGGCCATTTGGTATCTTGTGGTATTTCAGCGGTACCTCATTGCGATGCTGTCAGATTGCCCGATTGCCCGGTGAGCAAGTCCGTTTGCCGGCTGGCCGATATCCGCTTGACTAAAACAAGGGGGAAAAACAAAGAAAGTTGGAATATGCAAGATGAGAGAGGAATTCTTCGTTGAGAGCGCTGGAGGTCAAACAAGATTTGAAGGTGAGCAAGTTGAGGGTGACTGTTGGGGCGAGTCCGTTTGTCATGACGAAACCGGTAGTGCTTTAAGACAAGAACAGTTGTCTACTTCGTATTTCTCCCTGTCTGAAGCGCTACAAGTTTCCAGTGCGGTTTCTTATAGTTAGCCTAGCAATAGAATCGGGTACCTTTCCTGAAGGCATGAAGCAGGCAAGAGTCGCTGTAATTTTTGAAGATGTAAACAGAAACGAAGCTACTAATTATCTATATTGCCTGTTTTCTCCAAAGGGCTAGAATAGATCATGTGCCTGCGCCTAATAAAATTCCCGGATAAAACATGGGCTTTGACTAATTGTCAGTTTGATTTTAGAAAAGGCAAATCCACTGAAACGGCGCTGTTTGCTGTAAAAGGAAGTACGTTGCAGAACATTAAAAATTGAACATAACGCTCGGTGTTTTTGTTGATTTCCAGCAAAGCTTTTGACGGTCTCGACCATAGCATACTTCTTAAAAAACTCGCTTCGTATGGCATCCGCGGAAAACCTCATGCGTTACTTGACTCGTATCAGCAGTAGAAGCTATTGTGTCTGCGTTAAAACAAACAGTCATCCTTACTACTAATATTTTGAGGAGTACCGCAAGGAAGTATATTAGGCCTACTTTTGTTCAATTTGTACATAAACGACATTATTCTTATTTACAGCAGTGTTCGGTTCATCATATATGCTGAGGATAGTAGTGTGCTTATTTCTGGTAACGATCCCAATGAACTTTTTTTACACTGTAATGATGTACTTGAAAAATTGTCTGTCTGGTCCCAGTCAAATCCCACTAAAATAAACACCCAGAAAACGAAAGCTATTTTATTTCGTGCTCGAAATAAGTAATTCATTCTGGAAAAGTGCCTAATGATTCGTGATGAAAATATTGACCTTGTGGAGACCCACAAAATGCTTGGTGTTATTTTTCTTGCCATTTGTGTTAGGAGACTCATGTCAACTATGTTGCAAATAAGATTTCTTCTGTAACTGGAGCTGTATCTTGGTGACGTACTGTCTTGCCCCAAAACGTTAAACTTCAGTTATACCGCGCATAATTTTCCCTGCACATAAGCTATTGAAGTTTAGTGTGGGCAGGCACCACTAGGGCGAATATCGAAAAAAATAATAGTTCTTCGAATAAGGTGCATTCGCTGCATACCCAGTACTGATCGTCAGTCTGCGACAAGACATCTGCTTGCAGAATACAATGTTATTAGTTTTGACTATCACTATGAACATCGCTTGTTGCATGTTTTCTATTTTTCTCAGCTGAAAGTCACAGTTTCCTTCGTCCCATGGCAATGCTGCAACTTAAAGCTACGCGTTCTTTAACTCGCATTTCTAAACCCTGGCACGTCCCATACTTCCGCACTCAGTACAAACTGCAATCACTGAAACACAATCTACCGGTCTTACTAAATATCCTCAAACAGGTAGTCGTTAAATCGCCAAAACAGTCACGATTACACTTTTCAGAATTGTAAAATGAAAACTATCGATTGTCGCGATCAATCTTCTAGCATGTCTCTATTTCCTGGTACCTTTTTCTTCATAGTGTTGTAATTATTTTGTTACCCTACTCAACAACCAAGTTCCGCTGCTGCCTTGCAAACGGCTGCCTTGCAAATGGCTGAAACTTTTAACCCTGGATACCGTCGAGTTCTGTGATAAATAAAGAACGGAATTGAATTGAATTGAGAAAACTAGAGGGGACACTTAAGTACCGTCTTAACGGTATGACGCTATAACGTTAATGAACTTATGCACATATATGCGGAATTGGTCATTGTCTACTTAGCATTCACAGATCCCTGGAAGTCCTCATGCCACTCCTGGCTCAGTGGTGCAGCATATGCGCCACTGCCCAGCTGCTATGGCAGGTGCTGCCATCTGTGGGGACTGTATGAGACCCAGGTTGCTCTTCCCGAGCGACCACTCATTAATTTAACTGCCACCTGCCATAGTAGACAGTTTGCTCACAGTACAGTGGGCAGGCAGTGATGACGCTACGAGGTGACGTGACATAGGTGGTTCACTTAAGTTGCCGTCTGCGAGGCTTCAAATGGTCGCCGACGCCGGACAATTTTGTTGCGACATGGGGGTGCTAACGCTATCGCGTTGGAAGTTGGTTTGCGTGCCTGCCTCGTGGAAAGCAGCACACGAAACAACTCAAAAGACATAAGAGGCAGCTGCGCGTGTGTATGGCCTCTTCCGGCTTGTGTGCTGTTGTATGCGCTGCCTTCTAACCAACATGCGTCGGAAGGTACCAGGAAGGTACCATCACACGTAGTGTGATGAGTATGGTGGAGTAAGCAATGCCTCTTCCCCAATTCAACCTTGCCAGCGCGTAGTTAAACACCGAGATATCTAGGAGCATTGCACGTAGAGCCCAGAGTACACCGCATCAATCCAGAGCGTAAACTGCTTTTTGCCTTGCCCTACTGCCCTTTAATTTCATTCAGCGTTGCGGGAATAATTTGTCGTTCTGGGGAGTCGAAATTATTCCGGAGGCCTCCACTACGGCATCTCTTTCTCTTTTTCTTATTTCACTTCCACCTTCCTCCCTTCCCTTATGGCGCGATTAAGGTGTCCGCGAAGATATGTGTGACAGATACTGCGCCATTTTCCTTTCCTCAAAAACGAATTTAGCATTTACCATTTACGCAATAGAAAAACCTTATCTTGCCCGTGGCGCTGGCAACCTGTTCGAGCTGGGATAGCTGTCGTAGTACGTACCTGTATACAGTTCCATTTATTTCCTAATGAGCGTAGCAATGCGGCCGAACCTGGCGGTGTTGAGAACTTGAAGATTATGGATAAGCATTCTCCTATGCCATCGATCGAGGCGGGCACCCGGTCTTCCCCTAACGGCCGAAGGGCAATTAGGGGGGACCTGCGACTGTGCACGCTCTTGCCGGTGGAGAACCCACACTCGTTAGCGCTGAGGATGGAAACCTGTGGGCAGAGCGCACTTAAATTGCCCGTGATGCGCAACGCTGTAGAAGGATTGCAAGGTGTTTCTTCGATCGCGGAGGTAGCAGCGACAACAGGTACCAGCCAGCGCCTCAGATTAAAAAATTAAGGAAAGAGAACAGAGAAGCATTGGGGAAACCACCGCGGGGGGTAGAAATAGGGAAGGGACTCGAGGTTGAAGAGGATAAGGAGGAGGAGACAGAGGGAGAGAGGAAGGCGATCTCCTCTGAGCGGGATAGTCGTCCTCTCCTCCTGCGGCAGGCTCGCGTGATGCATGGGTCGCGTTGCTCGGATGGGAAGGAAAGAAACTGTCGGCAGCCATTTATTTCGGCAACGAATTGCCGCCGCTGGCCCGGCTGTAATACAAGCCTTGGCGCCCACCGCCGGCAACACCGCGGCTGTATAACCGGCGGGCTGTGATTGCGGTTCCGGTATAAATCGTTTCTGCTGCCCGCCGCCTTCCCTCCCCCTCCGCTACATGTATCTCTTCCCTTCGATTCTGTCTTCTTTTCTTCCCGCCGTCCCTCGTAGGCCGGACCGTTAGGGGTCTGATGCTCATTTGGTGTCGCCGCTGCTGCCGTTACTGCTGCTTCTGTTGCCGCTTGTCCCCCTGCTGTGGCCGCGACCGTACAAGCTGTTCCGAGCGGAAGAAAATGGCGGATGGAAGCGACGGTGTGTTCGGATTCTAACCAGCTCGATGGGGCTCTCGGAAAGGAAGGGATGGAGGTGGGCCAACTTCCTCTCCTGGGCCGGACGGGCTACGCGATCGGCGGCCATCAATCTGCCCGCGTCCAGCTTGCTTCCGCAGCCGCCCGCTGCGATCGAGGGAGATCTAGATAGCGCTGGAGCTGCACTGTGAGTTGTTTGCCGACACTGGAGAGACATTGCAACCGCTAGTGTGTCGATGAGTTTGGTGCCAGTGAAGTTCGCGGTGCCGTGTTTTGTTTGCTGCATCCGGTCGCTTTATGGGAATGCCCATTAAGTCCTTTTTCTTGGGCTCTCCGCACAACCACACAGGAAGGGGTCAGTCAACCCGGCGGGAAAAGAGGGGGCGCCGAATGGCGGGGGATTACAGGAGTCTTCAAACTCCCCTTATGGACGGAGTCGTTAGGCGGCATCCTGTGTGCACGTGTGTACGGCGAGGCTGACCCGCGTCACAGTGCGTGGCTCTTTGTACCATGTCTGCAGCGGCATGCTTTGACCTATTGTCACGCTAGCTGCAGGCATGAGGAGCGACGACGAGAAACAGATGAGTTGAAATGGCGTTCCTCGAACTTGGCGGCAACCGGACGTTGGGAAAGCGAGTGTTCGCGAAGCTCGCAGCGGGAAAGCATAATTATCCGAAATCGTGATGGTGGAAAGTGTGCATATGTGTACAGTGTCGCGATGAGTTACCTTCTTTCCCCAATCATTCATTGGTTGTGTTATTCTTTCCCCAACTGCTGATTTGTGGTATTTTCCTTTCCCCAATGAGTTATTGGGTGGATGTTTCTAGAGTACCTCATTGGTTATTCTCCCACCGAGGGCGGGGGCATTGGTTTTAAAACCAGCTGCTTCAGCAGGACCGAGGGCTGGTTTCGTCACCTAGAACTGCGAGCCAGTCAAGTGTAAATATGTTTTCTCCTTGCTTGTATCCTCCTTTGTGCTTTTAATTGTTATAAAAGTTTAACCTCTCCAGAAGTGTCCTCTTGCAATGTGATTGAGCAAAACGAATCTGCAAGACGTCAAGAATCCTTCAATCATCATCTTTAACCCAATTTCCCTCTACGAGATCCAAGAGAGGGAATCCCAACTGGCGCAGTCGCGACAGGATTTGCTACGTCTTCCTGCTCGAGGTATCTGACGGAGGGGCGGAGGAACAGGTCGGTGGACAAGCTGCAGAGCGGTACGTCCTAAAGGAGGAACGTCAGCGTCGTAGAGCGACGTTGAAAGCTTCAGAGACAGCTGGTCTTTGTCAACGGGACGTAGGAGGCTCAAGTCGGCGAGGAACTGAAGGAGCCAGGCGACCGACGTGTCGTGGAGGTGCCTAGTCCGTGAGCTGCGGAAGGAACCAGGCGTCCCCGTTGAGGTTCAAGAGAAGAACCAGGAGACCAGCAAGTCAAACGAGGCAGGACAAGTCAGCGAGCTGCTGTGAGAGCCGGGGCTCAACTCAACTCATCCGCATCAAGGAGCCCGCTGTCGTCACTCAGGGCGACGTGACTACCGTGGCAGAGGAAAGCAACCTGCGAGGTAGGAGACCTTTCTGCTTCCTCCGAATTCACCATGTCGGTGTAGTGTTTTCGTGCTATAGATGATAGCACGGAAAAGGGAGATGGCTGCCGTGCGGTACGATCGGGAGGGCAAGATGCGATGTTTGGAGATTGAGGAGGCAGAAAAGCTGCTTGAGATTGAGAAGTTGAAACTTCTAATTGAGCAAGAAAAAACAAAGCTTGCACAGATGCAGTTGAAAGTAGGACAGGGAACGAAAGCTGGTAGCGAGATGTTATTCGCTGCAGTTCAATGTTTTCACTGCATGGAATTTGGGCATCTAATGATTGACTGTCCGAAATCGAAGCGAGAACAGCATGTTCCCGTATCGAGAATGACCTGTGTGCCAGTGGCTATAGGTGTGAAAGCTGCAGCGGTTAGGCAGCAGGGCCCAACCGTGTGTGCCGTGCCAGGAGAGATGGCTGAGGGCATAGGGGCGTTAGTCGCGCCTTTGAAGCGCTGCTTGTCAGAGCAAGCTGAGATAGAGGAGACCCAGAAGGCACATGAGTGCATTGTGTGTGAACAGGTGTTCAGCACTGGGCCAGAACAGGTTGGCGCTAACTCCGAGGCCGCAGTAACGCTCGGCGAAGAGGTAGAGCAGGCGCCAACAGCGGGAACGCTCTTTGCAGGCGGCGGGAAACTAGCTCTCAAAGATGAGGTGGGTAGCCAGCCGGAGCTGACACCATGCGCACTGACAGCCCATGTAGCGGAAGGTGTAGAGAAGCTGGTAACACCTGAGACGCACTCGCTGCTAGAGCAGCCAGAAAAAGAGCGGCTGCATGAAGAAACAGAGCGAGCTGATTTTGAAGAACATTTCAAAATTCGAGACAAACCTAAGACGCCGGTAGAGCTTGAGGCCAATTCGGTAGCTGCAAAAGTTTTTGTAGCAGATTGTGAGCTAACAACGAGCGATGAGGCTGCATTTGATGCCGAGGAAGGAAAGAATGCGCATTTGATCACTGCAATGGTTTTCGAAGCTGATAAGGAACTGCAGGATTGGGATAATGCACCTGTCCCGGTGGGTATCAGCGTGGAGGAGAGAAAGTCTGTTTCATCGCCAGAAGTGCGCAAGCAAGCTGGTGGAGTCAACTGTGAGAAAAGAAGGCTCGAAGGCATGATTTTCTTTGAAGCGTACGTCGGCGGGCAGTTGTACGAAGAGCTAGGGCTACTTGAATCTCGTTGCAAAACTGCATGCGAAGTAGCCGATGAGAGGCCTGAGCGAACTGTAAAATTGAAAGAAGTGGAGAATGCAGACGCGAGGGCAGCAGCAATCTTCGTAGCCCGCGGGGAGCAGGTGCGCTCTATTGCTCCGACGGTGGCGGCAACCTTTGGAACCGGCGTTGTCCCGGATAATTCGGAATTTTGGACCAGTCTTCTGGACAAAGCCCAAAAGAAACAAGTTTTGTTTCGAGATGTAGGCGGCTAGAAGTAATTTCTGCCAGTTTGGGGCAACGATCTGACATGGTGAATTCTGGAATGTGCAGATTGGTCTCCAGCCTTCTGTGTGCGGGTTGAAATATCCGCTGTGTGCGCGCATGTGTGCGTGCTGGTGTACTGACCGGACAGCCGGCGCATGTGTGCGTGTTGGTGGACTGACCGGACAGCCGACGTACGTGTGTGTGCATGCGTATGTACTTTTGTTGTTGGACACCGTGGCTGAACTTTAATGTCCCACTGACAACAAGTGTCTGTGTGACATTCTTGGTTGGGAGGAGTGAAGTTCGCGGTGCCGTGTTTTGTTTGCTGCATCCGGTCGCTTTATGGGAATGCCCATTAAGTCCTTTTTCTTGGGCTCTCCGCACAACCACACAGGAAGGGGTCAGTCAACCCGGCGGGAAAAGAGGGGGCGCCGAATGGCGGGGGATTACAGGAGTCTTCAAACTCCCCTTATGGACGGAGTCGTTAGGCGGCATCCTGTGTGCACGTGTGTACGGCGAGGCTGACCCGCGTCACAGTGCGTGGCTCTTTGTACCATGTCTGCAGCGGCATGCTTTGACCTATTGTCACGCTAGCTGCAGGCATGAGGAGCGACGACGAGAAACAGATGAGTTGAAATGGCGTTCCTCGAACTTGGCGGCAACCGGACGTTGGGAAAGCGAGTGTTCGCGAAGCTCGCAGCGGGAAAGCATAATTATCCGAAATCGTGATGGTGGAAAGTGTGCATATGTGTACAGTGTCGCGATGAGTTACCTTCTTTCCCCAATCATTCATTGGTTGTGTTATTCTTTCCCCAACTGCTGATTTGTGGTATTTTCCTTTCCCCAATGAGTTATTGGGTGGATGTTTCTAGAGTACCTCATTGGTTATTCTCCCACCGAGGGCGGGGGCATTGGTTTTAAAACCAGCTGCTTCAGCAGGACCGAGGGCTGGTTTCGTCACCTAGAACTGCGAGCCAGTCAAGTGTAAATATGTTTTCTCCTTGCTTGTATCCTCCTTTGTGCTTTTAATTGTTATAAAAGTTTAACCTCTCCAGAAGTGTCCTCTTGCAATGTGATTGAGCAAAACGAATCTGCAAGACGTCAAGAATCCTTCAATCATCATCTTTAACCCAATTTCCCTCTACGAGATCCAAGAGAGGGAATCCCAACTGTGCCCTTCACCACTTTGCCGTGTCGCCCCTTATAGTTAGTGTAGAACACATCCTTGTTGCGAGAAAGGGGGGAGGGGGCGGAGCAAATACAAATAACAGAAATTAATCGCGTAATGGCAGTGGGTGCCAAGCAGCATTTTAAAATGATGGCCCTCGGGCAGAACTGAATGATTGTCCCCGTCACAGAAGTTTCAAATGTAAAATATGAAACCATATTGGCTGCTGCGGCTCAAAACTTGCTTTTCCACTAAGCGCAACCATGAACCTTCTTTTCCTTTCTTTCTTTTTTATCTAAGGCACATTTTAGCTTGTCGGAACAGGGCACTAGAAAAGAACTTGGAGAAATGCGCATTGTAGGGGACAAAAGAGACCCAACCAAAGTCCAACAGCGCGGTGCTGCAGCCTTTCGCTTCTTTCGAATAGTCGGTTATGGTGACATCGCTGGTGTCCCTAGCAAAGTTACTGCACAGGCAGCGCCGTGCACTCGCACTTACGAATTTATTTAGCATCAGCTCGGCCTGCTTTTCAATACTTTCTTTGTGCCCTTTTTACGCGGCAGCGTATACAGCTCGTTCGGTCGAAAAGCCGTCCGCGTAGTCGGCACCGCGTGTGGGAAATGAAGAGGGGGGGGGGGGGGGGGGGGCTATATTAAAAAAAAAATCGTGTCGTGCCAATCATTTGCCGCAGAATGTTCCGGGTGGTGTAATACGATTCAGCGCTTCGTGCAGCATAAATTTACTAGTTAAGTTAGAGCCTATAGCTCGAGGCATGGAATTGAACTGGCGGTCTATAATAGGGGCTGCGTAAAAAAAAAAAAAAAAACTCGTATCATGATAATTTGTGGTTATAGTGATTGATGAATGATTAGTGTGATAGGTGATGAGTAGTTAATGAAATCATTATTATTAATTGATTAATTAAAGAAATAAAAACTGGAAAATTGGAAAAAGGGGGTTCAGAGGTGTCAAATGCTCAGAATGAAAAGCCATTGCTTGATGGTGCTAATTAAGAAAATTTACGGTGTGTAATCGATCTACGCAGTAATTGAAACAGTTGTAAAAAAAAAGACAAATGCGTTCAAAGGTGTCAAACTGCTCGGAATGGAAAGCCTATCCCACTACGCTCTCACGTAATACCCTTAAGGCGGAGCCTAAGTGTCCTCTCCAATTTTATTTTAATCGTAGCGCTTTTCTAATATTTCAGGGATTAGACTCTCTTGCATGTAAGATGGCTGGAGGCGTTGCAACCCGACGGTTTTTACAAGACCATATTCGTACTGCTGCCTCGAGTTGCCACTTAACGCGTCTAGCAGGTATGCTCAAGTCGGCGAGACCTCTCCCTACATGGATTCCCTGCTGCGCGTGTAGCCTTTCGTCGATTGTTTACACGCAGCGACGTGTTGGCTTTCAACGACGTCGTTCGCAACTTCAGGGGAGGGCTCTTTTTAAATGCCCACGGTTGACTTTTTTCGCCAGAAGCGAGGAACGTGGGGCAGTGGCGGATTGAGGGGAACATCTGTTTTCTTTCGAAGCGTATGAAACGGGCCCCTAAGGGAAAAAAGAAAACCATTCGCTGGCGTTGCACTTTACGTTCGCGATCAACTGGTCTCCCTTCGGCACTGCGGGTGTACTGGAAGACATGCGTGCCGAGGCCGGAGCATAGAGGGTAGAGAGAATAGTTATTGTTCATTAGTTCTTTTAATGCGAAAGCCTTTAATGGCTCATACTGTCGTCCGTTAACGAAGCGTGTCACACGCATTTAACTCCGGAACGAAGAAATATAGAAGAAAACCAATGGTTTCTTCAGATAGACGAGGAAAAAATGAACCTATAAGCCAAGTTCGATGACTGTAGGTTAGTTAGTTAATTAATTATTGGCAAAAATGTCGAAATTGCGTCGAAATAGCGCGGACGTCGATATAGCCACGGGAACGGTGTGACGTTACATCCACCGGAAGTCGTCACGGCATAGTGTCCTCGGCTTTCGCCTCTCAACACTTTAGTGTCAAAGTGTCCTCGCATTTTTTTGTTTTCAGCCTTCAAATATTCCACTGTGGCGTGTTGCGTCCAAATACAGGTTGACAAGCGCGCGTGCTTAGTTTTGGATCTTTCCTTCTTGCTTCCCTTTCTTGCTTACTGCTTCTTTTTTTTTCTTTGTTATTCCCCCCATTCCACCCCCCTACTTTAACTTTCCTCCCTCTTCACTCGCTCCACGTGTCTTTCTCCTTTCCGTTCTTTCTTTACCCTTCCTTCTAACTTACGCTTTCCTGTTCTTTTCTCAGTGCCAGCAAGTTTTCCGTGGAAGCGTATGGAATTAGGTTTCTGGACCTTTATTTCCAGCTGCAAACGTTCTCGTTCATCACCGTGAAAACAATGTATGGTCTTCGGGAGACCAGTCCCCGTCGATAGCCCCAACTGTCGCTGCCGCAGAATAGCTATTCGCGATTAGGGTCTGTCCTTGGTGGTCTCCGTTTTTCGCGACACGCGTGCGGCGATCGTCTCTCCTGTTTTCGGCTACGCTGTCTCCGCCAGGGAACCCGCGCTACGCCGCCCACTTTCGCCGCCACGTGGCGAAGCTTCGCTCCCGTTTGGCGTGTCGTCGGATGCGGTACGGGAAATCAATTCTCCGTCCGTAATACACTTCGCCCTTATTCAGTTCCTTGTTTCTGATCTTGTAACAAGAAGAACAAAAAAATCCGCCTACTTGAAAAAAGCGCTTTGTGCATGCCCTGGGCAAATACGTTCCCACCTATTTCTCACTGTCGTCCCGGTATTGCTTCCAGGCTGTCTTCGTTCTATCGTCTACTACTTCTTTTTTTTTATCTCTCTGTTCTTCCAAGATCATCTGGAGGACACAGTTAAGCTATCCTCCTTACTGCAATGCTAATGCCCAGCAGAAACGCTTCACTCTTCTGTTAAGAATGCGAAAGAAAACTGTTTGGAAGTACTTTTTTTCTTGTAAAACCCATAAGCCTGATGTTCCATTCCGCTGTATCGTTCCGGAGCGACAATGTGAATTTTTTTTGCAGAAAAAACACTAACGACTGCTGACCCCTTTGTTGTGTCCTGTTCTCTGGCTGTGCGTACTGCGCTGTGGTTGGCTATCCGAAGTCTCCTAAACGTGGAGAGGAGGATTTTTCGCTCTCCACCTCGCAGCCGTTGAATTGAAGTAAATGAAATTAAATTCAGCTCAAATGATTAAGCTGAATTATATTATTTCGCTGAGTAATTAAGGACTTGTGGCTGACGCTGTAGATTGCACGGTAGAATGCTGGGCTAAACGAAAGCTGTATAACAACTTTAACTCTGAAAAAAAAAAAAAAATGGAGAGAGCACGGAGAGACCGCTGCACAATTGGCTAAGAGATATCAATTTAGAGCACGGAAACCAGAATTGCAACGGAAATGGTCAGAAAGCGGATGCAGAAGATAATGTGCCTAGGAGGAGGCTTGCTAGGGGCAGCTCTAGCCTATAGACGCCCGCAGGGAGCGATGGCGCCCATAGCGCGCAGTGACGCTGTTGACTGTTCCACTGGTCTTCACGCCGCGCACAAATCCTGCGTTCAGTAGAAGAGGAAAGGTGCCGCGTAGCATGTATAATTCCGGCGGGAACGAAGGTTGCTAGAGGGGCAGTAACCTACTGGACCAAAGAGGGCTGTGCCGTGTTTCAAAAGGCTGTGCGCTATGTGTACCAGTTGCCCTGTACCGCGCAATTTGACAATCCGTCTCTCAGGTTAGCCACTGCCGCAAGTAATCACCAGACGGCTTGCTATGAACTGTGTGCTGTTTTTTTTTTTTTTTTTCCTGAAAGGACGTCCCTTGTAAAGCCAATCACGGAAGTGATATGTGTGGGAAGCGACAAAGGTTACCGCCGCGCTCGCAATGGCGCGATGTTAGCAATTAACATAAAAAAAAAAACATGGCGCGGAATTCATCGGTAGATTATTTCCCTGTGTGCTTCCGCACTGCTGACGTGCGGGTCGTCTTTACGATTGCATGAGACGCCGGGCAAGAATTCTCCCTGTCGAGTGTTGTCTCCTACGAACTCATCATTTTCAACCCGGGGCACCTATTTCATTTACTCCCTAACTCTAACTCTAACCAACCCCCTTGGCTGAAAAAAGCCACGATGTCGGCCGCGGCCAAACAATCCTGTAGATTCCCGCAAGCAGGGAATAAACAGAGCGCGGTATGCCGGCAGTGAAAAATACTCGGCGATCGAGCTGCCTGCCCTGATTGGGCCTCGGCGGCGGTGAATCGGGGAGATGGGGCATATAAAGCCGCTTCGTTGGCGTCTTGCTTCTGTATCCCCCGTCTGCGACGACGTGTGGCGCCCGCTGTTCTGCCTCTGCACCCGACCGCGCTGCGCTTTTGTGATCGTGTTAGCTCAGAGGGCCGGAAGAACTGCGCGCTTCGCAATTCCTTAAAGCGGGAGGATGTTGAATATGGCGCGCCTTTTTTTTGTTCCTTCTACTCCACTGCAGCGGTAAAGAAATAAAGAAAAAAAATGAAAGAAGCAGTTGGGTGCATTTCGTTCAAAATGGAGAGGCGCATGGCGGCGATGTAAAAGGGCGCGAGAGGTGGCGTGCATTAGAAACGACGTCGCACAGACGTTGCCTTTCGGCAGTGCTCCTATATGTATACGCATGTTGTATGAAATGTATTCTCCGAAAAATGAAATGACAAGTTTAATAGACGTTTCCAATTTTCAAAGTCGGTTCGCTCCGCTAGGGCGCTGTTCCAAGGAAGTTTGTGGTCCCGGCACAGCGTCACAGGAATGCCTGTTTCTCTCCTCCTCCTTCTATCTATCTCTATGAATGATACCGGGCGGCGAGGGAGGCGATGAGGCGGGCGTTTACTTCGACTCAAAGGTGGCGCGTGCCCTCGCTCCGCATAACTCCTGCAGGAAAGTTGTTTGACTAGATATGTGTTGTTGCGATCACCCGTTCCTCTTCTATCGGACTCATCTTCTATCTGTTGTTCACATTAACTCAGTAGTCACTGGATGGATTCCTAGGCTTAAAGCCACAAATGCAGCTCTTCAAAAGCCCAGTAACCACTTACATGACAGCAAACATCAATGTTTCCATGTAAATGCGATGCATGTATATAAAAAACACAGCACAAACTGCATGGCAAAAAGAATACGCACAGCGCGCATGTGTATGCAAGTAGATTATAAAAAAAATAAAGTCAAAGTCTGTTCCGCTTGTTGAGAATTGGGAAAGCCCGATATACCTGCGCTGTTGTGCCGGTGCTCTGCGTGTTCGGGCCAGCGCAGACGAGTGCAGAACGCTGACGCGGTGTTCTGTGGCCAAGGGGACTGGAACGAAGAGTGCCGATACGAACGACGCTGGAGATGGTGCTGAGAGATGCGTTGACAGAGCCTGAAAAGGAGATGGAGGGAGGACAGCCTGGAATCTCTTTCGTACTCCTGCGTCGTGTTTTCAGGCAAACTCCTAATACTTTCAGGGGTGTATATGCGACTACTTGCAGTGGATATGTAGCGAAATAAATAAATGCTTGTCAGTAAATGGTTGTTTCTTTTTCTCTGTGTTCTAATCCGGTTCTATAGGTTTCAAGTCATTCCAGGTATTATATGGCTCTCGTCACCTCGTATTCGCCTCCTTAACACCCCCTGAGCGCGCCATGTTTTTCTCTGCCCATCACTGCGGTTGTACAATGATGTATACTTGGCAATTCATGATGAGGTGTCGCATTCCGGCTTTCGCCTGCATAACTCAACCATTCTTTACGTATAGAAATGCCGAGCACAGTTTTGACGCGTTCTCGCTCGCGCTCTCGGCGCTTAGCTCAGAAACCCAGCCCGGTGTCGCTTGAGCTGCCCGGAGAATACGTCGAATCCGGCTGCTGTGAACGAGACGCGTAAAGGCAGCCTTCTCAAATCCTTTGTTTCCGCATTGTGGACGCGCGATGAGGCAGGCGGCGTCGTGCTGAGCGAACGCAGCGCAACTGCACTACTCAATGCAGCTGCACTCGATGGAGTTCTGGGCCCGGGTTTCTGCTGTTTCGCCCGTGCGCGGCTCAAAACAGCGGCCCGGCTCCCGTCGCCGCCGCTCCTCTTTATTGTGCTGCTCCGCGGTCGGTTCGCTCTCGCCGGCGAGTGTAAGCGCTCCCCGGAGGCCGCCGTGCGACTGGGGCGCGCGCGAGCGAGCTTTGAAGCCGGCTTTAATTAACCTGCCTCTTGTTCTTTGGCGCAAGCAGTGCTCCCTCATTTGCAAGCGCCGGGCTGCTGGTTGAAAGGGCGTTTTCTTTCTCCACCTGCGTTTCAACGCACCTCACCGTCATCCGTGTGAGTGTGTGTGTGCCGCGCTCGGTCCCATTTTCGGGCTCTTTGCAAATGACAGGGAGGGGGGATGCGAGGCTGGGAGAACGTGCGGGAACTAGGGAAGACGTGCTTGGGGAGTGGCACGGGGGCGCTTTATCTGCACTCGCCCAGGCTTCTCCGGCTCGCTCAGTTACGTTTTTTGCCTGGCTGCAGTATACTGCTTCCCTGCGACCCTTGGTTACCGCTGCTCATAGCTCTCTGCAGGCGCGCGTTTCCCTCGCCGTTGCTACTTTCTTTCTCTCTCTCTCTCTGTCAAGGAATTCCACCTTCCCAACGGCAGAGTTTCCTGTATTCGTTCTCTTCGTCGTGATGGCTCACTCGTTCTATCGCTCCGTGTACTCGCGCCCAGTCGAGACTGTTTGTTCTCGTGGTGGCTGGTCTCTTTCTGTCGCCTGCTTTTCCACTTGCCCTTTGTCTCTCGTTTTCACCCGTCGCAGTGTCCCCTCGAGGCTGTCCCTCTGATTGCCGTCATTCTTTGCCATGATTACGCAAACAGCTCTCGCACCGTGCTTGGGTCAACTCGATATATGTTTACAATGCGCGGAGATGCCAGCAAGCTAGCGTGCTAACGCTGGCGCTGCAGCCGCGTTCAGTTCCATCCTCGTGGAATCCCCGCCTCGGTTCGAGAAGCCGGGCCGGGGCTTCGCGGCTGTTAGGGCAGGCGGGTTCCTGCGCGTACCGGCACGAAAGCAGCAGTTGCTTGTGCGATTTTTCCTAACGAACTGGTGGCCTAAAGAACTCGCGTGCCGAAATACTCGGTGTGCGGCGGAGTATCATTAGTGTTGCGCAGCTAGCTTTGCGGTGACGTCGTGCTCCTTCCGGGCACGCTGGAAAGACGGAACCGTTGTGAGCGGTCCCCGCGTAACGAGTCACTCGCGCTCCGTTACTCTACGTTTCTGCCTCGTCCCATCTCTGTCTCTTTCACCGTCGCGTAAGTCATCATCTTCCAGTTGGCTACGGACCGCACCTGTCTTCGGCTTCAGCTATACTACTCGTAACTGTTCAGTATAATCGGCTCCACTCCTCACGCTGCTATTTTTCCATAGGTGCCTGTCCGTTTGCTACTCCGGCATGCGGGCTTTAATAGACAGAGCTTATCGTTCCTATTTTTATGCCTTTTATTTTCTAGAACACTCAGAACACACGAGAAGCTGAGAACCGCGTGCAGACATACGCAGGTGCCCACATCAGTTTTACGAACATGAAACCACGAAGGGGTGAATGTTCATTCTGCCTTGTGGCGCGCCCAGGTATTGTTGGGTGCATTGTGCATGTCGCATAAGGAAGTGCAGAGGCAGCGGCAGAGGACATCCGTCAGTTCGTGGCTGCTTTCTTTAATAGCCGAGTAATCAAATTTTTTGGGCAATTTTCGTGTTCGATAAACTTTTGCGGGCACTTATATCTAAGAAAGCACACGTGTGGACGCTCACTTGTAGGCGCCGTCACAGGCCAGGGTCGCGTCAGGCGCGGCGACCGCAGCGAAATGCGAAAACGCCAGCCCGTGCCTTGTGCGGTGTCAGCACGTGTTCAGGAACCAACGTTTGTCTATTAATCCCAAGTATTCCACTGCGGCCTCTTTCATAGGTCATGTAGATGTGCAACCTTACCATAACTTACCATACCATGCCATACCGTGCCATACCATGCCATACCATGCCATACCATGCCATACCATGCCATACCATGCCATACCATGCCATATCGTACTGCATCGTACCTACCGTACCGTATATCGTACCGTAACACAGTTAAGAGAGCACAGCACACACCACGCAGCACACACCACCACACCACAGCTCACTGTACCGCACCTCAAGCTGACGCGGAGAACGCTGGCAGCGTGTATCACAGTGCTCATATCCTGTCTGTTTGTATATCCTGTACGGCAGCATGAGAAGGCTAGTACTTATTTTCTTCTTTTGCTTGTAGAGCTTATATTTTAGTTGTTGCATATCTCATTCCTTCCTTCTCTTAGCCGCGTGGCCTGTGTTTCTTGCTACAAAATTGGCGTTTTCTGCCTTTTTTTCCGCAGTACAAGCACAGTGCTTCGTAAGTGGGCTAACTTTTTTCTAGTGATGTTGGCGCTGACACGCCACGCGGCTCAAAAACGAAATAAAGAAAAAAGTAATGCTTGAGGGAGGCTACAACCCCGCAAAAAAACCCCGATGCCACAGAACGCACGCGCCGCACCCCATAGCGCAGCACCAAACTCCCGTGGCATGATGGCGCTCTGCCCCCCTCCTCCTCCCCCAGACGCCCTGGCTGGCTGTTTACCCTCCTCCCTTTCCCAAACGGCACCGGCGGACGGCATGCATGACGGACGGCCACGCCTCGCGGCGCCTTATCTGGCGCCGCGCGTCAGGTCGTTAAGGTAAATATTTATCGCGTTCGTTAGCGCCGGCGCAGACCCGTGCGTCCGCGGGCGCGCTCACTCGCCCCTGGCACGGGGGAAGGGAGGAGAAACAAGGCGCGCCGGACGAGGGAAACAGGAAAAAGAGGAGGAAAAAGAAAAGGGAAGGACGGGAAGTGAAAGGAAAGAAGAACGGGAGCGTTAGTAACGGAAGAACGCGCGAACGAGAGCCGTGCCCGCTTCCTCGGGTTCGGGCTGCTGTTGAGCGGAGCAGAAAACGAAGGGAGCGTAGGGAGGGGAAAAAACCGAGGCGGGAAAGAGAGAAAGAGGGCAGCCATCATAAAGGGCGCGAGGTCAATGCGGTTGGTCCCCTAAGGGTTATTACAGTAATGCGCCTCGGGGTGAATGAAGATGCATTCCGCGGCGCTGCTTTCCCGCCACGCCCCGTCTGCCTGGGCGGCCTGCTCTGCGCTTTTTTTTATGCTAGCGAGTCGAGGGTGAGGGGGAAAGGGAGGCTGGGGAGGGGAGGGGAACGGAGCTCAAACTTCTCCTTGCAGAGAGAGAGAGAGGGGAACGGGGCTGATGTCGGCAAGAAGTAATGAAAAATAAATATTGGCAGGTATCTCAGTTTCTGGATACAAAATGGCAGAGCATAAAAAATAGGGCGTCGGCTGCGATGAGAGCCTGAATAGGGAGAACGAGAAAAATGACGGGGGGCATTGAGGAATATGATAGAGGAATAAGAAGAGGGAAAGGGTACTGACTTCGACGCCCCGTCTTCTTCTTCGTCCTCCTCCCTCTTTGTGTCGTCATCTTCGAGGTGTGACCCGTCTGATTCGCGGGCCGGGCTGTCGCAACTGCTGTGTGCAGGGGCTTCTGGGTTATTTATCATTCCCTGAATTTTTCTCTTCCCGGATGTCGCGAGTTGCGTCGCCATTAGCGCTAATAGCGTGCGAGCTGCGTGCACCCTTTCCGTGTGTTGCACTGGCGTCGCCGTGTTGTGTCGCATTTCTCGCTTTTTCTTACCCCTCCTCCGGGCTCGTCGTGTGTCTTTCGCAAGCAGTGCCGTTGCGGCAACGCCCTGCTGGCTTTGTTGTTGTTAATAGGAATTTGAACAATAGCATCGCGGTGGGGTTACCAGCCCCGGGCGGTGGCTTCGTATACAATACCGGTTCGGGCTTCTGCGGTCCAGTGTGAGCAAAGAGGATCATCATCATCATCAGCCCGACTACGCCCACTGCAGGGCAAGGGCCTCTCCCATGTCCCTCCAATTCACTCTGTCCTTCGCCAGTTGCGGCCACCGTATCCCCGCAAACTTCTTAATCTCATCCGCCCACCTAATTTTCTGCCGCCCCCTTCTACGCTTGCCTTCTCTGGGAATCCACTTCGTTACCCTTAAGGTTCATTGATAGTGGATTTTATTTTCTCTGCACCTTCGCTGAAATCCTACAGTCTTGAAGAATCAGAATTTCCCAAGCCCTCGAAAGAACTAGGCAAAGACGGAGAAATGACATTAGGAAGGATGCAGACCAACACTTTTTTCACCACCAAATCGCTACACGCCCGGGACCCAGAACTTTGCAGGTCAGCATGTTCGCACTGTGGAGTAATTGCGGATCTCTACCTCGTGCTCTGGGCGTGCCAGAAAAACAAGACCATATCACCCATCCTTTCCCATTGTCTAACCAGTGGGAGACCGCCCTGCTGAACGCAGGATGCGAGGGCCATAAATGGCTCCTGGCGCAGTAACTTCACAGTGTCTACTCCTGGCACAGTGGTGCAGCAGTTAAAGGGCAACTGCAGCACTTTTTTGAGAATTTCGAGATATTCAAGGATTCAAATCTATGTAGGCTGCAGGTAAAGCATGCCGAATGTTTTTGCACTAGTATTTAAAATAAAGACGTAATCGGCGATTGAACTTTTCGTTTCTCCTCAATGCACCGGAGGAGTGCAGAGAAACTCAGTGTGACGTCACGGAAGGTATGATTTAAAATTACCGCGGTCGTCAGCCACACCATGCCCTGACTCGTTAGACGCTGCCAAACAACGCTCAGCAGGGTTCGCCTTCGGTGGCGTTTTTTTTTTCCTTCAAAGCAGGCGTTTGTGCGTTGTAAATGTACCAATATCTTCGATGACGTCATCGTGCGCCCCCTATTTGGCGTTGTGCGCTGCGGAGAAGCTTGAAGGGCGTCCGGACTTTAATCGGCGATTACTTCACTATTTCAAGTGCTAGCCCAAAAAGACTTCGCATGCTTTACCTGCAAGTTTCACACATTCAACCCTTTCACAGCACTTTCAGTTTCAGGCTTGTGCGACCCAGGTTGCTCTTCCCGTGCAAGCTCTCGCGACCAGCCATTATTTGAATTGCCACCTGCCACAGTGGGCGTTTTGCTCACAATCCAGTGGGCTGGTTGCGATGACGTCACAAGGTCACGTGGCCTAGGTGCCCACCTACCACCTGTGCCCCTTCCAACTAGGTCCGCCACCTTGGTTTCTTCTCTTGCTTTCTTGCTCACGCCGCCGCTGCCAGCGACGACGCCGGGTTTTGCGCTGAACGGGACCCTTAACGCTCTACTGCCTTTCAACATTTTCAAGGAGAAGGAGCGACAGGCGCAGCCGTACCGCAGCACCCTCTGGCTCTTGAGACGATGCTAAAACTCCCTTGTTTTAGATATACATCGATATATTCTCCAAATGGCATGTCATGGTGCCTCATGGTCGTTTAATATCCCGCGGCTGGCCATGTGTGACGAGAAAGGTCGCAGAGTAGCGCTCTGAAGTAATGGCGACCGTGCGTTTTTTTTTTTTTTTTCATTTAGCGTGCACTGCCACCGCACAGTGAACGGGCAGTTTTACTGCATCGAAGCGGGGCCGCCGCCGCCGGGATTTTCCCCACTGACACCGGACGCAGTAACCGGTCGCCAAAGCGACCGAGCCACGACGGTGGCCACCTATATTTTACACGTTTTGAAGCGAAAAGCTTCACTACGAGGGTCGGAGCCGAGCTTCGCTTGAGCCAGTGCATAGATTTGCCAGTTCTGCGCATGCGCGAAACCAAATGACGTCACACGCGGCGCAGGTGGCCGCAGCCGTCGCCGCCGACTCCGTCGCCTGACCTTTCACCGCAGCCGCGCGCTACTGCGCATATGCGCCGCCGCTACCGCTACGCGCGCTACTCCTCCTCGCCACCGTTTGACCTTCCGATGCAGCCGCGCGCTACTGGGCTACAAATGAGCTTGTCAGAGAATAGACGCTCGCACTCGCCATGGAAGGAGAAGCACCCAGACGTGGTTGTAGAAAATCTACCGATCCAGAAGTGCTAGCTTGGGAATTGGCCGAAAAGCAGCGAAGAAATGAAAAGCGCAAAGCTAGACGTACGGCCGAAACGCCAGAAAACCAGGTGGGACGCCTCTCAAACCAAGCGTAACTGAAGCTTCTCGCTTGTATATCCAGGCTTAAACAGAGCTGAGCCACTGCCAAATTTTTCGTATCAACCCGTTTGAAGTTATCCTATTCATCTTTGGTTATAGGCGCGAAAAAAGACAGAACACAAGGCAGAAAGACGGGACGAAGCGGTGTTTTCCGGTGTACGAATTCTGTCAAAAAGCAGCACCCGTTCGCTATCATATCAACTTTGAAGATGGTAGTATTCCTGGCATGTAAGACATGTATATGGCATGTATATTTATGCATGTTGCCTTCAAATAAATCAGTTCGGCGCTTCGTCCCGTCTTTCTGCCTTGTGTTCTGTCTTTTACCGTGCCCATAACCAAAGATGAACAGTTACCAACTTGCTCAGAAAGACGTTGTTTGAAGTTATCTCTCGAGCACATGATTATGACCCGTATCATCGATTTATTCCAGTTCCGTTTTCGTCAAGTGATTCGCCTGCGATCAACGAGAATGAAATTTTTGCGGATTAGAACAAAATATGAGTTTCTCTGCCTTCCGCATCGCTAAACCTCCCCCTGTCGCATTTCATCACCGAACAGACTCTTTGTATCTTTATTTGCCCTCATACGAAGCACAGCTCGCTGGCTTCTTCGTTTCGGTCGCTCGTATATACGCCGTCACATTTCGCGGCAAATGGGCGTGCCGCGAGTGGTCCTGTTTCACTTTGTTGCCGCATTCATCAGCAGACGGGGGGTACTTTTGTAAAAGTTTTCCTTTTGCCGTAACTTCTTTCTTCTTGGTCGAGAGCGCGAGCATCGATTTCCCGCATGCTTTTAAGACAATGAACGCAGTAACGCGGACTAGACAGGGAAATGAAAGAGTGGAGGAAGTGAGTTTCAGTAACCTGCGGCTATGGTCTCGGGGTAAATTTCAGGCAACTCGGAGTGGCGAGGAGGATCCGAAGCCGACAGAGAGGAAGCCAAAATAGTGTGGGGAGAACGAAGAGGTATTGGTCGCTCGAGCTGCGTTGGCGTGCTCGCGCTCGGCCCGCCCCCTGGCGCTCGAGAACGGAATAAATAATTCCCGGAATGGACACTGCTCTTCAGTGCTGTCATTTGCATACGCTCCACCAGGGGGTGTGCTTGGAGCAGGACACGTCGCTGGTTTATAACCATAGTTTAGGCGCGCTTATGCGTAAAATAGCGTTCTCGCGAGCACTCGCTTCATTCGCAGTTAAAAAAAAAAAAAAAGGTCTCCTCCTTCTTTCGCATTTCATTCCCATCTCTATTCCTCACATTTCCCATCTTCTTTTTTTATTTTGTCTGGTCCTGTTTTGCCTCCCCCCCTCCTCGTCTAGCGGTCCCGGGGCGAGCGGACCCAAATCTGCATCTCATCTGCAGAGCGCGTTCCAGTTCGCGCCTCTCCCTTCGGCGCCTCCCAACACTGCGGCGGGATTTCTGTTCCTGTTTGCGTTCGCCGCCCATGGCGCGGCAATTGAATCTATTAACCGGGTTCCCTTCCTTGAAGCCTCTTCCGCTGCTGCCTTTTTCCCCGCCTGATTGCTACCGCGCTCGTGGCGCGAGCTCGAATCGCCACTTGTTTTCATCTCTCTCTCTCTCTCTTTTCTTTCCTGACCATGCCGCTCTGGAATAACCGCTTGTTTTCATTTCTCTCTCTCTCTCTCTTTCTTTCTGGTCGTTACTCCCCCCCCCCCCTTTCTGTCTCTCTTTTCTGGTCGTACCTCTCCTTTTTTCCCCTCAACGAATTCGGCAAGTCGCCGCATTACGTCTGTCTCACATTCAACACCACCTCGTATGTGGTTTGAGCGTTCGCCGCAGGCGCCGCAGGCAGCCGCATTCGCAGTCGTGGTCGTCGTTTGGGGATTATTATTATGCGTCAACGGTCGGCGCGCGCTCGCTCTTCCCTGGGTCTGCCTGCCTGGGCACGGCGACGGTGAAATGAGAGCGAAGGAAAACCGAGCTCGAACAGTGAGATTCAAGGAAGCGACGATGGTAATCGAGTGAGAGATTCACTATCGCCCTCTCTCTCTTTCTTCACTCGTCTTCTGCTTTCGGGAGCTGTTATCTCTTTGCGCGCACTGGGGCCGCGCCTTTGGGAAAACGTGGCCGCCATCACCGAGACTTTTCTCGTGGCGCGGCGTCCTTTATGCTAATTCCCTGCTTCGGACTCGCCGCGTGGCGCGTTTGTTTTATGCGCACCACTGCCTTTTTCTCCCAGATTTCAACGCCAACTCTCACTTACATTTTTTTTTATATTCGTGAAGTAGTTTTTGCTTCCGCTGAGAGTACTAGCGAAAGTGAAAAGCGCGTGAAATAAATAAATAAAAATAGCCGCATTTGCTTTCCGCCGCGCGTTCTCGAACTCCGTTTTCCGCGACGGACTGCGGCTCGGAGTCGACGCTAAAGGTCTGCGCGCGGAATTTCTAATTCTGACGACGAAGCGGAAACGGGTTCATTCTGGGTGTCGTTGAGTCGTCGTCGGGTAGCGCTGAAGAGGGCGCAACTTTCAAAGCTTAGTAAAAGAAAAAAAATATACTCTTCTAGAGAATCGACAAACGACGCTGCTCATATTTCGAGAAATCTGAAGTGTTTGTTTCGTGCTCGAAGGAAGAAAAAAAAATTGTTTGGAAAACAAATCAAAATAAAACCCAGATGCTTATTCTACATCTTTGCAGTAAAAGGAGATCAAGAGGCACAAGCACAAAAAAAAATGCCTGAAAGTAAGTGCGCCAGGATCGAATCACTGGAGTTTTTTTTTTTTTCCTGTGACTCTGCGCCAGGCTAACGTTAGGCGTAATGCGAGAGCCCTCTTGTGAAAAAATGCTTCCGCTGCAGTCCACTTGGCAGTTACGGTCGCGGCACTATCGCTTCTCGCGCGCTTTTGGTTGGTGAGCCTTATGTGAAAATCGTATTTCAGATTTAAGCCTAAGTTTCTTTAGATGCAAACAACGTGGGCAAGGAGCATCTGTGAGCTTTCGCCCTCGAGAGGTATCATTGTTATTTCTGCAAGGTAACATATATATATATATATATGCTATCATCATCATTAGTCTGACTACGCCCGCTGCAGGGCAAAGGCCTCTCCTATGTCTCTCCAATTAACCCTGTCCTTTGCCAATTGCGGCGCCCCTACCCCCTCAAACTTTATCTCATCAGCCCACCTAACTTTCTGCCGCCCCCTGCTACGCTTGCCTTCTCTTGGAATCCACTCCGTCACCCTTAAGGACCAGCGGTTATCTTGCCTATATATATATATATATATATATATATATATATATATATATTTGAGACCATACCAGCCCAGAAGCAAGAAAGAGGGCGGTGTACTTTCACCTGTTTATTTTCCTTGTAGGTACTTCGGTAGCGACGATATATATATATATATATATATATATATATATATATATATATATATCGTCGCTAAGCACCCTCTCCCTCTTGCTTGCTGCTGGGCTGGTATGGTCTCAAACTGCTCTGTAACGGTCACACTACACTTACGCTTAACTTCAATTAAAATAGATGAATGGTCTGCGTTTCATGCACCGAGCTGTGATGAAGCGTACCCGCGTTCGCCTTGCACATGCTTTTAGGTGCTAAAATGGCGAGCTGCTTAATTTGATGGCGTGGTACGGGCAATGGCGTGAGGTGGCGTAGGTGTGAGAAGCGTCTGTGCATTGCGCGACAGGGTGTGTGGCAAGACTGTCGTCGTAAGAATTCAAGGCTGCGAGTGACGCGGTCGAGTGTTGGTGGGACGTATAAAGGTTTGAGTGCATCTGAAAACAGAACGCAGGGAAAACAGCAGATCCTCTAGATGTCACTGTTGAACGCTCAAAATATAAACAAACAAGACAGGAAGACGGGGATTGCGAGTAGATTAAAGACACGGTTAGTGCTCGAAAGTGCACTTTTAGGCATGAAATGATAGACGCCGGTGCGTGTAAGATTTTGGCCGAATCTCTAGAATTGTTCTTCTTATTTTTCGAAACTTGCCGAGGGCGCTTGTGATGAAATGGAGCGTAGAAAACCTCTCGTCGAGAAGCTCGAGCCTGAAACCGAACCGCCAAACTCGCGAATTCTTGCTCACCGCTGATCAGCTGAGCGTGAAATACTTTCATCTTTATTGCTTGGGAGGAGCGCTCACAGCAGACTTAATGAACGGTAGTGACTGGATAAGTTGGCCCCTCTTGAGCCCTCGAAAGAAGCACTTTTGGGGACCGATGTATGAATAATAGTTACTAGTGCGACAAACCAATGTAGCTGTCTCTGAAGCTGTGCATCAAGCCTGAGCTGCTTAATGGTAAAGACGAATTACCGTTGCGTGTGCATCATTTCATTAGACAGGCCACAGAACTTCGTTGTGGACAGTACACAGTCTAGGGGTATTTTGTACATGCATTGACAATTGAAAGTAAACTAAAAGGGGTAGAAACGTCACACTTCCCTGCTGAAAAAAGTTGTATGATGCAATAAACTCATAGCGTTTGTCATACAAATGTCAAAGAATAATCATACAAATCATGGAAAGTTATCATACAAATGTCATACATTTCTGGAAAATCATACAGTCATCAGAGAGATGTCATAGGATATCATACAAATTGTATGGTATTCTATGACGAAGCCTCTATGAGGTTATTGCCTCATAGAACTCTTTTTCAGCAGGGTTGTCATACAGTCATCAGAGAGATGTCATAGGATATCATACAAATTGTATGGTATTCTATGACGAAGCCTCTATGAGGTTATTGCCTCATAGAACTCTTTTTCAGCAGGGTTGTCATACAGTCATCAGAGAGATGTCATAGGATATCATACAAATTGTATGATATTCTATGACGAAGCCTCTATGAGGTTATTGCCTCATAGAACTCTTTTTCAGCAGGGTTGTCATACAGTCATCAGAGAGATGTCATAGGATATCATACAAATTGTATGATATTCTATGACGAAGCCTCTATGAGGTTATTGCCTCATAGAACTCTTTTTCAGCAGGGTTGTCTCTTCAATCCCTCCCTCCGCCCATGATCGAATCAGGCATTCCGGTACATACTCTTCTTGTCGACGTTTCGCGAGCTGTGACGTACGCCCGAATCTCCGCGTATCTTGGCGTCGTCGTCCAGCCAGCGTCTCTTCCCGTGTCTCGCTAGCTGTTTACTTTTCCACCATTTGAACCGTGTCATATACACTGCCGCCTCTCCGTCGTTCTGACAAATTTTATGTCGTCGTTGTTGCCTCGCCGTTACCCGTAGCGCCCTCTCGCGTGCCGACTCATTCTCCTCAACTGACGATGACGGATGATAGAGGGGTGGGGGAGGGCCGTCGGCTGGCGTCGAAAACTCGTAGAAAAAGCGAAAGAAGAGAAAAAAATTGGTATCGCATGCGCGCGATGCTCGATACCCCCCCGGTGTTCTTCCTTCCGTGCGGACGAACACAACTTTGCAAGCGCAGCGCGCTCTGAGGGAGTGAGTGTAGAGGCGGTGCTGGTGCGTGCGTGCGCGCACACGCACGATGGCGTACATAAGCAGCTGCTTTCACTAAGCGTGTCTTGCCCCGCGGCGATCTGCTCTAGATTTGGATTGATGACTGGCGCGCAACGCGGCGCTGAGACCCGAGAGTGTCGGAGCATATTCCTTTAACCCGTGTGAACGTCAGACCCGGAGACGGTGGCGGCTGGCTTGCGAAAGTCGCACAACCTTGTGTAGCTTTTGCTTTTCGCAGGACCAGCAATTCTCCGTGCTGTGTTACTATAGTGCTGGGTTCACTGTTCCTAGGCGCTTGCTTTTAGCAATGTCGTCCGTCCATGCTCACACCACTGCTGGGAAGGCGAACGACCGTTTGTAATGTACTGAGCATGTCTCCTTCTACCTCTTGTCGCAATTCATGATTCAGAACTGCAGCGAAATAATTACGCTGTCAACGGAAAAATAACTACAGGATTCAGAAGGAAGTCCAAAGGAGTCGAGACACAAAATTTTAACTGCACAGAAAGCTCGCCAATGGCTTCGTACGGGTACAAGAAGGCGAATAGAAATGTTTGGTTTATGGTTTAGGGTGGTTTAACTTCCCAAAGCGACTCAGTCTATGAGGGGCACCGTAGTGGAGGGCTCCGGAAACTGCACTGACATCGCACAGTACACGGGCCTCTAGAATTTCGCCTCCATCGAAATTCGACCGCGGTGGTCGAGATAGAACCCGCGCCTTTCGGATCAGGAGCCGAGAGCCATAGTCACTGAGCCACCGCGGCGGCAGCGTATAGAGGTGATCTCGAAGGCAGGCAATACTTAAAATATATCCTATTCTGAGTTCAACTTACACACAACCGAGCCGTGTGACTGTCAGAGCCTACGGGGAGCGGTATCAGCACGACACGTGAAATGGGGCTCAGAAACGCGAGTGCACGGCCTGCGTAAGCCTGTTTACGTGTGCATGGCCTGGTACACATTGCATTAGGCTGTGGAAAGCAGGGGCGGCACGTGTTGAGGTTGCTTTGAAAACGAGAGGAAATGCACTGTGTGTCCACGACTAGTTACCGAGATACCTACAAAAATCGAATTTGAAACCGAAACTATATAGTGTGTACAAGTCACGAGATATTCAATTATGCAACGTCTATTCGGGTGATAAGCGTATTTCTACGGTTTTTGCCGCTCCATGCAATGTTTACGGCACCAAACAGTAGCGATCTATTTGTTTCATAACTCATATTTTTTAAAGCTAAAGTTGAAATGGGAATGCATCGTGTTCAACCGCGATAGGGGCTCAGAAAAACACTTCACGAAACTTGGCGAGCCTTATTTTATCTTGCATTTGTTACGGTGAGCGAGCTGAAGTCGCTGTGATCAAACAGTAATGTCTGAGCTAAGGCAGGTTCTGCACCTTGTATAGGAGGCGGGCTTCCGCCACTATTTGCTTCCAAATGTGGTGACGGTGTTCATGGAAGTCCTACAAGTGCTGGGTGTGCGGTCACGCCGAATTTCACAAATCATGCGTGGCAAAAACGAGAACTTGTTGTTTTGTTGGCCTTTGTTGCGTTCGAGGGGCGAGGTATGGGGGAGAATTTTTTTTAACAGAGACGGCGCTTAATGCCTACAGTGAAAGCAAATTCGAAGGGCCATGTTGGCACAGTCGTCAGCAAGCATGTATGAATAGGGCTCAAACGCCGCCCTGTCGCAGAAAAGAAGGGAATGCTTGCGTTGGAGCGAAGCTGCAAAGACGCACAATTTGCCCTGCACTCTAAACATTAATACGCCTATATGGGAGTTAAAAGACTGTAAGTTGCCCTCTAGCCCACCCCTCTTATAAAAGGGTGTGCGCCAGAGGACAACTTCACTCCCTTTCTACTCATTTCTGTTCGGAATGTGACAATAGCACTGTATCAGAAGTTGATGAGCTGCGCAAACATTTCAGTTTCTTTGTTCCACAGCTTGCCGCTCCAGCGCTCTAGACAGGCGTGCTGACGACTGTGCCTGTTAAGCACAGTTTAGAGCGCAGCTCTTACGCGGCCGTTCGCAGGTTTCGCGTCTTCGCCGTCGTAACACGTGATCGGGATTATCGGCGTAACACGTGACCTGCCCCGGCGATAGCGGAGAAATGGGCAACCGAAAAAGGTGGCTGCCACGGGGAGATCCTGGAGGGTGGATAGCATCTTAACACGCTACCTGCCAGCCGTGTCAGGTGGAGTGTGAAGAGCTGCGGTCAAATTTCCCATTACCGACAATTTTCATTTAATAAAGTAAGTTTGGCTGTCAATAAGTAAGGCTGTCAATTTTCGTTTAATAAAGTAAGTTTGGCTCAACTGAAGAGGTTAGTTGTGCGGATGAGGAAAGCAAGTAGATTTTAATAATTTGCTATTCCTTGTCATCTTACCACATTGGAGAGAGGGGGTTATAACCAGCACTGATTTTGAGATACTTCGCTAGTGGCTAACAGAGCGATGATTCGTAAACTTTGTCCAGTATTGGAGGTCTTGCCCGAATGCTCACGCATTAATCTCCGCATACGCACGCGCGCACAAAGCATACATCCCTGCTCGCAATCGCGGGTAGGCGTACTAACGCAGCGGAGTTGTCATACTCGCGCCGTAGGCGGCCCCTTCACGTCGAACGCACGCGAGGAGAATCTGAGCCCGGGCTGGAACCCAGACCGGCCTCCGAGGAGTTGGGCTTTTCCAATCGCCGTCTATTTGCATAGCAGCGGAGCGACGCCGTCCGCTCGCGGGCGCTTGATCCCGCCGGGAGACAGAGGCGACAGCGCGGCGGAGAGGGTGGCTTTGCCGCGCAGCACGGGCGTCACGCGGCGGAGCAGGCGCGAGTGCTTTTGACAGCGTCGAGATTTCCTTTTCGTTGCCGAATAATGCGCGCCTTCTTCTTCGCGTTCCAGCCTCGAAAAGCCGCCCCCGCCCAAGAAAGTGCGCGCCCGGTGGCTGCCGCATTTTGCGCTTGTGCGCTCGCTCGCGTGCAGGGCTCGTTCGCGAGTTGACGCGCTTAATTCGACGCCCGTTATGCTCTGCGCTGCCTGGCTCTCGGTGATCACATGCGCGTTTCAACGCAAGCCGTGACGGTGAAAGGTCTCATTTTAGTGGCTTTGTCGGAGTGGGGCAGAAACGGAGAACACGTTTCCGTTGTCTTCCAGCCAAAACTTCTGCATTCACCGCTGCTGGCTTTGGGAGACCTTTCGAGCCCGCTTCTCTGTTTTCCTTTACTCCGACTGTTGCGACGAAAGCGACACGGTTGGCCCTCGGCACAACTTTCCTTCCTCCTAATACGCTCCTGTGTAGACCAGTGTGTTTTGAGTCTTATCTACACGCGTGAACCATAATGGAGTAGGCTTTATCACGAAACGCTCATTCATACTTGGAAAAATGATGGTTGTAGACTAGCCGGACATTAGTCCCGTCGGCGACTGTCGATAATGCTATTGCGCACGTCTCTTCACTTGACCAACTGCGACAATGAGGAGTGAGCTTACCCTGTGCCGTTTATTTTATTCTAGTTCCTTCAGACCAGGTCCGAGGCGCATTAATAAAAATGTGAGGGTGGGTATTTTTCGATAGCTTGGGCTCAGTGTCATCACTGTGAAAATGGTGGCAGCTAGCTTAACGCTGCTGACGCGCTGCGGGTTTTCGCGAATTGTTTCCTCGAACCCACACCCTTTTCTAATTTTCGCCTTGGTTTTCCTCCTGCGGCAGACGTTTCTGCGTTACCTGTTTTTGCACTTTCCTTATTGACATACACAAGTGTTGCTGGCATTATGCGAGGGTATCTTATGAAGCAGAGAGACAATTACTTCTCGCCTATGAAGCAGGTTTATTGCTGTTTTGTGGAGTGCGCAAACTCACGAAATACGCTTCTCGAAGAGTCCGTTACAATGAATGGATCACGTACAGTAGGAGGTCGGAATTCTCTGACCCCAACCTCTCCTCCAAGTTCCGAGCCTTGCCGCGCAGCATGCGTACGCTTGTGTTGTTGGGCGGCAAGGTTCGATACTTGGAGAGGGGGGGGGGGGGGGGGGGGGGGGAGGTCAGAGATTTTTGATCCCGACTGTACGTACAATGAAAAGTTCGATTGAAAGACATCTATGCTTTCGATTCGTGTTGCGCAAAGCGACATGCAGAGCCATCATCTTCGTTGGTACTCACCTGAAATAGAGCACAGTTATCGTTTGTTCTCACAGGGGCTTCAACGCGCAACACCCTCGCTGCCCCCGCGTTTGCTGAGGAAATTTTTCTGACGTTCCATATTGCCTTCAAGCGTTCTGAATTTCTGTGCCTTATTTGTCAGGGAGCATCCTTATTCTGTCAACTCCAGTCATCGGCCTACCGTTCACTTGCAGCCAGCATTGATTGACACGCGCGTCGTGTCCATAACATTGCTTGAAGCGCTCGAAAGAGGCGCCCGCGATAGCAGCGGCATCATGGATTGGTCGTGGCTATCGCATTTAATCGAACCGGAGCCGACATCGCCCTCCCTCCTCCTCCTCCCGTTCTCTCTTTCCCCACTGCGGCCGACAAGCGCGTGCACAGCGTCTCCCTTTCGCGGGGACTGACTGCGGCGTGCCGTGCTTCTGTGGCCCTCGGCGCGATGCGCGCGGCATGCCGACGAACGCCGGACGCGGCAGGGGGAGGGAGGCTGCCGGGGAAAACTTCTGAGGGACCGCGGTGCGCGCGAGATGCGACACCCTGGGCTGCGCCTGCAACCGAGAAGGCAGCGCGGGCCTCGGCGCGCCGACGGCGGCGACGACATCCGCGTCACGTCGCGTTGGTTATGTGAGACCGGCGTCGTGTTATTTCTTCCGTCGGCCGCCATTTTGAATAAGCGTGCGTGGCCGTGCGCACACGGTTTGTCAGTGGAGTCACGTCGGCCGGTTGTCGCCGGGCTCGCCCGTCGTCTCTCCGCGCTGCGCCGCAGCTTTGCTCCGCGATAATTTTTCTCGTTTTTTGTGCTTTACTGGCCGTTTTTCTCTCTAACGCCTTTCACGTGGAAGATGTTTGTTGATCCGCGTTCGACTCGCCTCGTGCCGTGTGTGAAGAAGGGCGTGCCACAGCTGCCGGTGGCCGACTCTCATCTGCCGCACCTCTTTTCTGTTCTCTCCGCAGCTGTCGTGGGAGCCCTTCCTCCATCCCGGGAACAGGACCGGACCCCCTCTGCTGTTCCTGGCGGTTTCGGCGTGGCCGGGCTATCCCGTTGCTGGGCGTGGTCGACCGCGTTGGCCACTCCGCGCTGCCACCAACGTCACCCTGCTGCGATGCGCTCAGGTTGGGTGCCTGCCTTCAGGCTGCGTCCCTCTTTCTCTTGCTACTGCGTAGAAACCTAAAGAATGTTTAAATGTCACGTTCGAGCGTCGAGTTACGCCCAGTGTTCCAGATAGGTCGAACGAAGCCGCGAATAAATTTATCGATGAAAATCAATCAATCAATCAATCAATCAATCAATCAATCAATCAATCATGTATTCAATCAATTATTCATTCAATCAATGAGTCAGTCAACCAACTAAGCAACCAATAAGTGAGTCATTCAATCAACCAATCAATAAGTCAGCTAATTAATTAATCAGTCAATCAAACCAGAGTTGTTTTGCTGTTTACTTACACGCATGTACATTTATCTCTTAATGTAATACTTTGCATCTTTTTTTTCTTTTATGCTCACCGATTTCTTTTTATCTCCGTTACGATCCCTGCGTCATTATTAGCATAAAGCAGGCTACTGGGCGAGTTCGTGGCGATCTTCCATAGTTACAGCGCGAAAGACAGGACGCCTTGACAGGAAACGCCTTGCTTCGCCATGTTTCCGGAGGCGAGTGTTCGGTGACGGGGGTTCCTCTCGCTTGCGTTGCGAAGCACATTTCAAACTCTTCGCTTCGGTATTGCGTTCCCGACGTTCCCTCACACGTTTCCTTTTTGCGGACGTTTTGGTGGAATTTGATGACGGCGCAGACGCCCCGTGCATGACCGCAGAGGCGACAACGCCCACGCAATGACACAACGAGATACCGAACCATTCGACTCATACGAAGGTAGCGCTCACACTCGACGGCGGCAAGACAACGAACGACGAAGCGGGGGCGACGCGCACGAACTTTCTAGAAGGTTCTTCCATCGCGCCACCGCTCACCCCATTGCGCCGCCGCCCTGTCCTCTGACGTCACGGTGCCCCATTTCAGCGAGACATGACGTCACGCGTTGCCAAGACCAGCACGGTGATTCGCCGGCACCGCATTTACAGCCATTCTATCACATTTTTTCGGCACATTTCATTAATTAATTGTCTGTAATGATTTGTGTATGCTAATGGACACTTTTCACTGTATTGTTTAATGTTAATTAAGCACCTTTTAATCTATTTCAAACCGTCATCCGTCTCGGTTGCGTATTTTTTCGCAACTTCGACGTCCACGACTGTTTTGACGTCCGCTCACTATATCTACGTCCGTGACTATTTTGGCGTCCAATCGACTTTTTCGCCTCTAATTAATTAACTAATTACTGTACATGAATCACATTTGGCGCGCATCAACATTTTATCGTCCTCTATCACATTCATTCTTTTACTCCTAACTCTTCCGCGAACGACGTGAGGGCTGCCGACACGTTTTGCGTCCACTTTCTGCGGACACGAAACCGCGAACATAGCTGAGTAATAGTTTCGCATTAATAATTTAATTCATACATCTGCGGTTTTCGGAGTCCGTCACGTGCGCCATCTTTTTCCCGAGCACAGTGACCTGAAAGCTGATTTGAAATTAAAGGTGCCTGTGCCTTCATTAGAGCACACTCTGTACATTGCAACTGTAAAGAACGGATGACAAACAAAAAGAAGTACAGGTTCCCCAAAAGTAAAACGAAGCACGCGGCGGGGGAAAAGCAGGTAAAAGTATCAAAATACGTGGCCAAAGGGGCCGGCAAAAGCGTTAAAACCATTGGGGCACAAAGGAGAATGAAAATAAAAACGATAAAAACAAGGCCAGAGAAGGTAGTTGAAGACTTTTAGAGAAACAGGAGACCAGCGACGCAATCATCCATGAATGGACACGTGGAAAACATTAAGCATTTCACGTGCCACCCGTGAATCCCAAGTGCTTCCGAGACAAACGGAAAGAGGATCTGCTTATAACTGCTCATTGGCATGATAACTGTCGAGTGCTTCTATGATTTCTCGGGTGAGCCTATCTCGTCCTCCGTCTATATATGATGACGCACAATTAAAGTCGGGAGTGCAATTCTTTTCGGGTACAGCTCATAAATTTACATTTCTTGCAACGCACGGCCAGATACCCGGAGAGGCTACGTTCGTGACACTGTTTTCATGCTCTTTAACTCGGATGTTGATACACCTACCCGTCTGCACGATGTACTACCTTTTCCCGCATGATACCGGCACAGAATAGATTGCAATCTCAGCAACGCAACCATCTCGGGGCATCTGGCCAGGCATTGCAGAAAATACAAAATTATGAGCGGCGTCCACGAAAAGAACTGCGCTCCCCACTTCAATCGTTGCGTCATCATACACAGGCAGACGACGAGATATGCTCAAGCGGGAAATCATAGAAGCACTCGACGGCGATCATGCCAGTGAGGAATTATAAGCAGACTCTCCCTCCGTTTGTCTCGAAAGGACTTGGGATTCACGGGTAGCGCCGCAGATGTTTAATCTTTTCCACGTGCCCATTCATGGCTCATTGTCTCGCTGGTTTCCCGTTTCTCTAATGGCCTTCAAACTCCTCTTTCGGTCTTGTTTTTATCGTTTTTAATTTCATTCCCTTTTGCGTCTCCACGGTTTTCACGCTTTCGCCGGCCCTTTTGTCCGCCTGCGTGTTTTTATCATTTTCACGTGTTTTTACCCGTTTAAAGTTTTCTACCTGCCACGGCCCTTTGAACCGTCGGTTCTTGTCGCTTTTAGTTTCCGGTTCGCGCCCTCCTTCGTAACCTTTTTACCTTGTGAGGTGGCTACAATGATTACCGGCGAAGGCGCAGCATTTCACAGTTTTCCGCTCCTTCGTGCGGCCTATTTACACGCCGAAATTGAATTTCAGTTGCTAGCCAGCGCTCGTGCGTGTCTTTCCTCCTGGGTCCTTGTTGCACGCGATGTTTCTTTCGGTAAATTGTATTGACTTTGAGGAAATTAAAGGCGCAGTACCGGGCCGTGAGTGAAGGGAGGAAGGTAGAAGAGGAGCCGTAGTGAAGGGCTCCGGAGTAATTTCGACCACCTGGGGTTCTCTAACGTGCACTGGCATCGCACAGCACACGGACGCCATTTGCGTTTCGCCTCCATTGAAACGTGGCCGCTGTGGTCGGGCCTGAACCAACCACCGCCTTATTAGGGGAGGGAGAAGGGAGAAAGTGAAAGAAGGAAGGTGGACGGACAGGAGCAGTCGGTTAAGCCTCCAGTTAACTGCCTACGTGTGCAGCATTTCGGAGCGTGGAACGCGTTCCTGCGGAGGCATAGCCTGCTGTTAAGCGGTCGTTACTGAAAATTATTTCCTTTGAGGTTGAGGTGGTTGCTGACTGCAAGCCACACGAGCCTTCCGGTTGGTCCCGGCGATTTCCCCGCCGAGTCTGGCACTATTACTTGAGTTAGCACATCATCCCACGACCAGTTTATTTCTGTTTACAAGTATTAGTTGCTTGTATCGAAGCCCGGGGCCGTTGGCGGCGCAGCCTATGTTAGCGAGAAGATTCGTTATCATATGTGACCGTGCGCATTCCAGTTAAGCGCTGAGATGAATAACTGTTATATGCCCGTAATCTGCTCACAGCAGGCAGTTCATCGCGCCATGCATGCAGAGTAGTTTTGATGATTGACAACGCTCACATACGCTATAAGGTAGGAAACGTTAAAGTGGGAAATAATGGTATTCCCACCACCGGTCGTTTTCTCAAGCAAGCTGCGGAGAACCCAGACAATTGTTTCGCTCGCGGATTCCTGAGGCTTGTTAACACCGCCATTCAGTTCCAAGCAGTGAGCAGGTGATCATGAATCCTTTTGTGCATTTACGCCATGCATTCCAATCGATTGGCGGGAAACATTTCAAATCCATTTTTATCGGAAATGTATGCATCTTTAGCTGCCTCACAGACACCAAAATAGCCAGAAAGAGCGGCGAAACACAAATTCGATAGACTTGTCCTCAGTGCTGCGTAATGTTGGGAGGCTAGATGCGGCTTTTTGTGTGTATTTTTATGTCTGCGTGCAGCGCGAAAGTGCCCCTCCAAGGGTACAAGAAACTACCTTGGGCCCCTCCCGAAAGAAAACCCTGGCTACATGGCTGCTGTTTTATGCGCTTCGAGAACCTCGGAAAATTATCGGGGGGCTTGAGGAACTTACGTGCGAGTAATGCGAAAGAATTTCAATTCTAGTCCAATTGCGTTCTAACTCTGTTCCAATTCTATTCCAACTCCATTTCAATTCTATTTAAATTCTATTCCAATTCTGTTCTGACAGTTTTCTATTCCTTTCTGTTTGGTGCAGTCGCAAGTACTAGTACTGACTATTACTTATTAATGCCGCCGCGGTGGCTCACTGCTTATAGTGTTCGGCTGCTGACCCGAAAGACGCGGGTTCGAGCCCGGCCGCGGCGGTCGAATTTCGATGGAGGCGAAATTCTAGAGGCCCGTGTACTGTTCGATGCCAGTGCACGTGAAAGAACCACAGGTGGTCGAAATTTCCGGAACCCTTCACTACGGCGTCCCTCATAGCCTCAGGCGTCCCTCATAGCCTGAGTCGCTCTGGCGCGTTAAACCGCCATAAACCAAACCTACTACTGATTAACATTCCGTATTTTCCCGCACTTGATGACGTCGCACCGTTTCCACCAATCGCGAGTTTTATAACGCCGCCACTTTTTGGGCGGCGCTAGGTTTCCGTGCCGGTGAGCCTTCTAATACTTTTGCATGAATAATTGATACGTTAGTGGCGCCTATTGATTCTTTGCTTTCTTGTGCGAGTGCTTCAGAAGAATCTGCGCTCTTACGATACCTCCACTTATGAAACCGACTTGCCCAACTACAGGTTTGCTTACTTTCGGAATCATCGTCTATTGATACCAGGGTGTCGAACCGGAATTTTTTCGGGTTCGGTTCAGGTTCGGGTTCACGCCTTTCGGGTTCAGTTCCGGGTTCGGCTCCGGAGCGACATTCCGTTCCGGTTCGAACCGCTCCTGATAGCGTCGAACCGGTTCAAACGGGTTCAAACGGGTTCAGACTATAAAAAATTCTGAACGTAGGTTTTTATTCAACCTTGTTTTGCTGTTTACTTTTCTTTGTGAAATCAGCATATAAAACAACACTGCAAAATTTGCTCAATGCGAGATGTTTTACTGTCCGCGGCAAAAAGATTTAAATTTACGCAAGAGCCGCGTAATCAAATGAACTCAGAATTAGTGTACACCGGCTATATGTACTAGACTCTGTCTGGTGAGATACATAAAAAAAAAGCTGATGGATTTTTCATCTACAAAACTTTTCAGCTTCAGCAGTTTCGGAGTCCCCGTCAGGCGAGTAATAGGTCTCTCTTGAAGCTCGTGTCAATTGGGAATTTCTTCGGCGCAAAATGCTTAAGCGAGCGCCGTCAGGACCTCTGCATGCGCTCACTATGAGCGGAAGTTGCCTTGTATTTGCAGGTATATACAGCCAAGACATCTTTCTGTCACCATAAAAGTGGATTGCCAGTCACAACCCCTCCCCCCCCCCCCCCCACACACACACACGCACTTTGGAACACCTGCAGCACACATCTAGAGAGTTTACCAAAAATATTTTATTTTCATCACCTGATCTACATCGCCTTTGTAACTCGCATTATATATCTTGACCACCTATAGCTCAGTTTCTTCAAAAACACAGCTAATCGTGGCTTGTCGTTAGTACAGTGTAAAATCAAGATTTTGGCCTATGCTGATGTCGTCGCCGCCTCTTGCTCTGATGAAAAGAACATGATAAAAAAGCAGGCTTGCATTGGTTGAGGGCACTTCGTGTCTGTACGGACACAAACTTGCGACGTCTTCAATGCAACGTTGCGTTGTGACAATGCTGCAATTGGTGCATTGCGAGAGGAGGACAGTAAATTCGTTAAATAGAGTTTTTGTTACTTTTCTGGGGCGTTTACAAAGGGAGCCCATGGGTGGACAGAATTTCATGCTACCTTAATACAGTATGGTGAGTGTTTCGTGGAGTTTTTATCCACTAACCTGTTTTATGATTTTACTGTATGATTTTCATTTTGCGAAACCGAAAACCACCGCTTCCTGGCAGCTGTGCTTATTAGGTGACTAAATGCTCATCTGTCTTTTATGTACATAGTCGTGAGGGAATTGTGTGCTGACTCACTAGATTTCTTAAATATTCGCTTTTCCTTACAATACCTGCACGGCTTCTCCAGAATGCAGCTGACAAAGCTCCTGATCGGTCATTACTTCCTCTACGTGCACCCTAACCTAGCCTTTCTTGGCGGCCTTATATTAAGGCGAGTTCAGAGGATCTACATTCAATAGGTCCCAAAAACCTCTCTTAGACTTCAAACGTCGACCATACGTGTTAGGACATGCCATCGAGCCAAGGGGACGTTTGTGCCATGATCAGAGAATTGCTACATCTGCAAGCAAGGAGGAACTATTGAACAACGAAATTATTTGTGACGCTATGTTCGTTTGAGACAAAGCTCACTTCAGCAGTCTCTTAAAAAGGACATTGAGGTCATGCCTAATACTATAAGATTTGTGCCAGTAATGAAGCACACCGGAATTCCGTGTGAACTTTTCCTTTTAATAAGACTGCTTATCGTGTGAATAAGCTGTATGCTTGATAAACACGCACAAACTCCCTTTGACGTGTGCGCATTCAGGAATTCTTATGTGCGGGCAGAGCAAGGGAGTGATAGTGGCATGAGGCCGTATGCCGAGATCGCGGAATTCGACCCAGCCAAGTAACGCAAGACGAGGTCAGGGAGGTTCCGATATTCCATGCGGCAACAATAAAAAGAGTCTTCGAAGATGGCCGAGTAGCCTAAGGCATCAGCAAACAAAGCTTCTCTGTTGCGGCCGCCGCCACTGGATCGATTCCCACTCAGCGTTAGAGTATTGTATGCAGTTGGTTTCTTTACTGCGTTAGCAGTTTAGTCTCCTTTCTCAAAAATTCAAAAATTTCCGTGGTGTGTATGTGCGTGTGCGTGTGTGTGTGTGTCCATGCATGCGTGCGCTTAAAGGGAAACTGCATAGGTTTTAGAAATCAATGAGCTTAAGAGGGTCGAATGTGTGTAACTTGGAGGTAAAGCATGCGAAGTATTTTTGGGCTAGCGCTTGAAATAGTGAAGTAATTGCCGATTAAAATCCGGGCGCCCTTCAAGCTTCTCCGCAGCGCACAACGCCAAGTGGGGGGCGCATGATGACGTCATCGAAGGTATCGGTACATTTCCAACGCACAAACGGCTGCTTTCAAGGAAAAAAACCAACGCCACCGAAGGCGAACCCTGCCGAGAGTTGTTTGGCAGCGTCTAACGCGTCAGGGCAGGGTGTGGCTGACGACCGCGGTAATTTGAAATAATACCTTCTTTGACGTCACGCTGAGTTTTCCTGCACTCCTCAGGTGCACTGAGGAGAAGCGCAATTTTAAATCGTCGATTACGTCACTATTTTAAATGCTAGTGCAAAACCACTTGGCATGCTTTACCTACAGCCTACATAGATTCTAATCCTTGAATATCGCAAAATTCTCAAAAACGTGATGCAGCTGCCCTTTAAGCATGTGTATGCAAAAGCGTGCACATCCGGTGGGCGCACATCCGGGCACTCACTGGCAAAAGATTGACTGACGGTTGCAATTGTCGGTAATGCGAAGTTTAAGCGCAACTCATCACACGCCACCCGGCATGTGGCGTATTATGCTGCTAGCCACTCTTGGGGTCTTCCCGTGGCGGTCACCTTCCAGGTGGCGTTTAATTGATCTGCTACTTGGACAACCGGTTACGCCGACTACGACGCGGAACGCGGGAACGGGCGCATAATAGCTGCGGTCTAAAATGCCCATCTACCTGCAGCCGATCTACCTGAGGTGGAATGTTGTGAATGCTGCACGTGTGCCGCCGCAAAGCGTTCCACAAAAAAATACTAAAACGCTAGCGAATCCTGCCCCTGTGGTGCAAAAACTTGTCTTTGAGTCGTCGCGGTGGTGAGCGACGAGATTCCGATAAGTTGGAAATTTTCGCTGGGACGCGTCGCTTAGTTGTCCATTCGCTTGCATGTGAACAAACTTTAAGCCTCTCTCTTCAGACAGAAACAAGCCAAAGCGAGGGTTCTCGCACAGCTTCCGCCCTCACCGTTCGACCATGTTTTTTTACGTGGCACTCTCGGTTAAAGAAGACGCATTGCGTTCGCTGCTATTGACGAGGGTGGCGCTGGTGAACACTGATGGTTCGACTGCACTACTCATAAGTACCCCCGAAAGCCAGAAATATAAGACAGTCGCCGCCGCAGCGCGGAAGTAGGCAGACACCTTAAATGTCCTCACTGTGCGCTTTTACAGAAGGCAGACGGCTCATGTACATTTATTTCTTCTGCTGCAAAAACGTCCTTCTCTAAACTTCACACACCGACGCTGCCTGTCAAGGCATTACTTCATGCTGAGGAGATGTTTTTGTCATGGACAGTAAATTGCCGCCTGCGCAATTGGACAAAGACCATTGACCATTGTTTTATTCTGTGCAAAGATGCTACGTTCTTCTGGGACATAATTACGGCGAACGTACACTTGAGAAGGGCATTGAAATCACACGGATTAGTACCCCAGTGGAGAAAAACTGTGTTGCGCCGTGTGATTGACTGTTTAGTCTCAAGAGCCGTATGATGTATTGCCGCCGAATCACCGCGGTCATCGAAATCTTTGTTCCGTGAGCAGTGCGCTTCGGTGAGGGGAGTATATGTTGCCCTGGAAGGGCCGCTTTGCTGGCGCCCCTATTTATATGCATGGGTGTGCCTCTTAGACTTCTGATGTTTAGGGAGGTGGGGACGTGCAGGGGTATGGTGGGCTCTTTTTACACAGCCTGGTGTTTTGTGGCATGGGCTTACTCCGATTTTCCTTTTCGGCACTATTTCCATGCAATAAATAAAAAAATCGTCGCCGTAGTTCAGTTGGCAGAGCACCGGACGCAAAATTCGGAGGTGAAGGTTTCAGATCCTATTGGCGACATGTTTTTTTTTTTCAGTTCAATCAATTATCGTTAAAAATAATTACTCTTTAAGCTCTTATTGATGAACACCACCAATTATTTTAAAAAAAGTACATCCCCTATGCTCCTTGGTTTCGGTTACTGTTGGCTTCCCTCATGTGCTGCAGACAGGCAGATATAAGCCGCACGTCAGAGAATCCAAGATTCAGCAGTCAGAGAACAGCGTGACGATGCTGCCCGCTAGCGATTGGCGTATTTTTTTATATAAGCAGAACAATTTCAATGCATCGACATAACAGAAAATCACTTCACCACAGTTACATTTCATTTCAGTAGCACCTTTCTAGGCGTTTATCACATCTCAGCGAGCGCATGTATTTCCGCATTGCCTCTTTGTGTAATCACTTTTTTTTCTAAGTATCGTACCGCTGCTACATGCCCGCCTTTCACTGATTATTTCCGTCGCGTCCAACAAAGAATGTTCGGATTCTTTAAAAAGAAAGCGCATATGTATACTTGTTTGTTTTGTAATAATAGTATTATGTGTGTTCTAACGAGTCACAGCGGCGCCGAGTCTATCAGGAACGCTGTAGTGGTGGACTCCAGATTAGCGTAGACCAGCTGGGATTCCTCAAAGTGCACTCACATCGCACAGCACACACGCATTTTTGCATTTCGTCGCTATTAAAAATGCGACCTCGCCGCCGGTATCGAACTCGCGGCCTTGACATTAGCAGCCGAGCACCACAGCCACTGAGCCATCGTGAGGGGTCTTATTCATTATCTGCTACCTGAGACAAGGAATGCCTCAGAAAGTAAATGTTGCACAACGTGATTGGGCCATTGCGCCTATGCTTCACATATTTATGCTCGACACAAAGAAAAGGAAACCATTCTCACTCAGTGCTTTACGAGTTAAAGCTGTGCTAACCATTCGAGTAAAGCTGTACGTAAGCATGTGAAAGGGGGATACTATAAAATCTAACATTTCAACTCAATCTGGCGTAAAATACTTTATAATTGCCAAAAGCATATTGTGGAAACGCCAATTAGCTTCTTTCCTAGACACGAGACTTCTTCCAGTTTTTTGTTGAACTGGATGCCATTTCGACTGGATGCCCTTTTCTCACTCCATAGCGCCGACAGCTTTCGCTGGGTAAATCTACGCGCTGGCATATGCCATTTGGTCTGAAAAAAAGAAGAAAAAAGTATGCCGTGTTGCACAAAATGTGCGGCTGAACCGAGTCCCGAACCGGTTCGGAACGGTTCCTTTCAATCGTTCCGGTTCGGGTTCAGTTCCAAGATGGCGAAAAAAATTCGGGTTCGGTTCGGTTCCTTGTTCCGGGCAAAAATTCGGGTTCGGTTCCGGTTTCGGGTTCAGGTTCGGTTCCGGTTCGACACCCTGATTGATACTGACTTTAAGTGGTTCAAACTCACTTCGCGCATTTGGACTGATCCCTTCTCAATTAAAATGACTGTGCCTCGATCTTCCCCCAACCCACCCGACCGCGGCGACCGCATTTCGATGGAGTACGCGCGTAGTATGAGAAGCACCCATGTACGCAGGTTTTTTTTTTTTTTTTTTTGACGTTATAGAAGCCTAGGTGGTCGCAGTCAAACCGAAGCCCTTCGCTGTGCTCAGTGCAGCGTAGCTCATTGCCTGCACTGGTATCCAAAAATACATTGATGCGAATGGCGTAATTCAATCTTCTTCCGCCCGCGCAGGTTCGGGAATTCAAGGCGTCGGCAGTGGCCTTCGGAGAGAGCAGCGTGTTCAGAGTCTCTGTCTCCGGCAGCGCTCCCCTGTCCGTGCGAATCACCTTCCACGACGGCGTCCAGAGGCGCTGGGTCACACGCCACCAGTCGCGAACATTCCGCTTCAGCCGCCTTTACTCCCAGACCGGCTCCTACCACGTGACGCTCAAGTGAGTGTGCGAGTTACCACCTCCTGCGACGCTTTAATACTAGTCATATCTAGCACAACGCGTGACTTCATCGCCGCTGAGCGGCGCTACTTTCACTGGCTGCATCTCCTGCACGGCTAAAATCCGCCTTTTTCACGAGATGTGGCGCCCTCTAGGGAGTGGCGAAAATTCGTCTGCTACTGGTTGGAAACAAATGCGCGTAGCAAACGAGGTTCCACCAGCTGTGCCAGCGAAATGGCGAGTGTGTACTTGATAGTTGCCGCCGTCTGTCACATGCGCCTGTCGCTAACGTGAACGGCGTGTACGCAGTAGGAGTTGGCACTTTGTTTTCGACCAGCGGAGCAGGAGGGGGAGACGCGCGCATGCGCGGAGCGGCCCTGAAAAAAAAAAAAAAAGGCGGATTATCTGCACTATTAAATTACCATAACTCTGAAATATTATACGCTTCAAATTTATCGCGAGGAACCTTGCGATTGGGCTTCCGTCGCATTTGATTGGCAACCGGTTCTGGTCTGTTATCTTAGACTCGAAGCCAAGGTTATTTTCTCATTTGTTCATTTATTTTGCCCCATGTGGAAGAGAGCTTCTTTTTCGCACACCACTAATAAAAAAATACCTCTGGCTGCGTGTTTTTGCTTGCTTACCTAACGTAATTTTATGCCCCCTTTCACACTTATACGCTTTATGCAACTGAAGCATGCACCTTTAGAACCTACTTCTGTAGCCCTGTTCACACACTTCTTAACGCGTGTTTGCTATCCTTTCGGTCAGTCCCTGTACAGATCGGGATCCATAAGCATGTAAGTATTCCTAAAAGCCCGCGTGCTGTGCGATGCCAGTGCATGTTAAAGAACCCCAGGTGGTCGAAATTTCCGGAGCCCTTCACTACGGCATCCTTCATAGCCTGAGTTGCTTTGGGACGTCAAAACCCCCATAAACCATAAACATTTCTTTAAATCTTACGTCTGTGTGCTACTTACAGTCTAAAACAGGGAGCCAAGGCATCCGCGACTATTGTAGACACGGATCCTTTCCCTCGCACTCGCCTGTTTCGCACTTAAGATTACGGGTAATTATCTATTGGCATCCACCCAAGCACAGTGATACGGCTACAAGCGAAAACTATACAGCTTCTACAGAAACTTCGTAGTTAAAGAAACATTCGTTCTGGTCCGGGGTTCGAACCCGGGACCACCGCTTCACCGGAGAAGTCTCTCTACCAGGAGGAATCCTGCGATTGCTGTCGAGCGTCGTTCCGGTAAGAGTGGCGTTTTCGCGGTCCGAGTGCATAGGTACTGCATGTCACATGCTGCTGCGTGGCTCGCTGTACTTGCAGCACCTTTCGACGTGTTGTACAAGCAAGAGTGGCACGGACCAAGAAAGAGCTAGCCTGCTTACATATAAAAGCAGTCACCTCCTTACCCGTCTCCCCTGCAGGCGCTGCCGGAAAGCGGCGTGCCAGTGCAGTCTAACTGAAGCTCCCGTGGTACTTGCGTGCACCGCTTTTGCTTCTTACAGTGCACGCTGTAAACAAGAGTTAGCCTATGTAGGAGTAAGCTGTCCTCTACCGCACTCCCGCCTAAGCCCTGGGATAGATTGCTGTCACTAAAGATATGCAATACTTCCGGTTGGCAACAGATATACATTCCCTCTTCGAAATATGCTAAGTTCTAGCAGATACGAACATTTTTACCGAGGTTTCAATATCCTCTGATGCTAACTTCAAGACCACCGGTGCCGCGTTCAAAAGTGTCCTCCCATTGTTAACTGCATCAAGTTACTAAGCTTTGCTTTAGGGGGCCATTGATACCACCCCATTTATCTTTTAGATCAATAAAGTTCTCCAACAGCAGTGGTAATATGCTTCCGTTGCCCAGAGTAAGTGTTCCTTATGCTTAGTGATCGAAATCTACTCCAGGACTTGGGCAGGATACCCTGCCCCTAAAAAAGGAGTGCGCTAGAGGACAACTTACCTCCTTTTGACTCCTATATAGGCTTTCTCGTGTTTAGAGTGCCTAGTTTTGAATTCGATGGCTCGGATTGGTCTGGTCTCGCTGTCCTGAAACCACAGTTACGTTTTGAATTGTTAGATTCGGCAGAGCTTGCCACTTTATTGAGTCAGGTGGGCTACTCTTCATTACCGCGAACTTTAGGGAGGACACATCATTTTGAGCTTCCGTTAGGTGAAATGTCCGTCCCCTGCTGCAGCTGCTCCAACCGTGCCGGCGCTGTGACCCGTTTCGCTGTGGCCGTCGTGGAAGAGCCGGTCTCGTGTCTGAGCGTGACGGTGCGCAAGCCCGCGTCCTCTCCCGTGGTGCCACTCGGGCAAGCCGTGGAGCTTGAAGCCAAGCTTGTCTCTGGCTCGGGGCTCACTTTTCTCTGGCGGCTGACGGAAAACGGCTCCGAGGTGGAGCCTGGTTTTGTGGAAACGTAAGTCCCCTTGTTTCCTCGGCGAGTTCAAAAGATTTGCGCCGCATATACCGTTTCATTCTCGCTGGTATCTCTGCTGTGCACATATGATGCTTGGGTTTCATTGATTAAAAGGTAGCCACAGCTGCCTGAGCGGTAAACCGTGACCTAAGACTGCGCCGTGACATAGAATAAGGTCGTAGGCCTCTGTGCGTACCTAGTTTCTGCCGTTTCCTCGCCAGGATATTAGCACTTACGGGGCATCCCCAATTCATCCTGTGTAAATAGACAGGACTGGGCAAGCGTTAAAGCAGGGAAGAACCATGCGTCAAAAAGACATTTAATGTGCAGGAACCAAACGAAAAGGCGTATTAAATGACAAGTAGGGCGATATCAACAGTTATCTTGGCTAGACTGTTAAAGCGGCAGAGAAGTTTTACTCATATTTGAATTTGCTTACTACCCGAAATAGTCATGTCATGGATGGTATAATTAGATGCCTGGAAGAACTGCCAATGCGAGTGGTAACAGAATAAAAGAAAATGAGATTCTTAGAGTCAGTTCAAAGAGAAAAGCAACATCTCAGGGTCAGATAACCGCAGATTTATTGAAGAATGGCGGCAGTATTACGATATAAAAGATTTCAAACTCGTACAATAGATGGTGTCACTTCATCGTCGCACACCGGTTTACCGGACCCCTCCTGCGCATGCGCAGTGGCATTGTTGGGGTCAGGGGGAGCCACTGCGCGTGCACGGGGAGGGTCCGGTAAACCGGTGTGCGTCTACGCTGGTACTTCCCCGCTATGCTAAAAGCCTACATTAGGCGTCTTTATCATACCGGAGACGCACTAGCGGATACGAGTACCGATTTACCGGACCCTCCCCCTGCACGCGCAGTGGCTCCCCCTGAACCCAACAATGCCACTGCGCATGCGCAGGAGGGGTCCGGTAAACCGGTGTGCGACTCCAATAGTGCGTCTCCGGTATGGTAAAAACGTCTTTTATTACTCTTTTAGCATAGCAGAGACGTACTAGCGCATACTATTTTACCGGACGTGAGCATGCGCAGTGGCTGTCCGCCTGGCGTCGCCATTGCCGCTGCACGTGCTCACGATAAAAGCCTGCACTGCTGAGCTCAGCACACCATTCTGTGGAACCTTTACCTCGGGAAACAAAAATATAACCGTGGGTTTGGGAACAAACGCGAGTCGATGATATTATAGCAGCACTGAAGATAAAAAACTACCTCTCGGCGGGATGCGCAATGCACCGCAGACATAAGGAATGTTGCTTTGGGATGACAGATGGTTTCGAAAAGAAGAAACCGGCAGCCTGGAGCGGCCGAAAGGTAGATTTGCTTGGGCTGCGGCTAACGCATAACTTGACAGCATCAGGAGGGGCTTTTATTCTGCAGAGGACGCAATCCGTCTGATATTGGTCATGGCGATCATTGTCGAGCTATACCGGGCTGCTAGTGCGAATGCTAGCAGTTGTTAGGAACATAAGTGAGTCTCGTTTTTTCGGACAACGAGTAATTGTGAAGTACATACCTGATGTTTCAATAAATTGCCCGTAATAAAAGGATAATTCAAAAGAGGGAGGGAGAGTTCGAGTGAAAAAATGTTCTTCGTGTCGTTCCCAATTTATACCGGCTTGCTTCATATTTTATTTGCTACATTAAGGAACAGGGTGAGTGGTAGAACGGGCAAGTGATACATCGGTGGAGGTTTGCGTTCGATGATGCTGAACCTCAAGGGTTGGTGAAGGCGTCCTACCAAAATTATGCACATCCCTACCTTACCGTAAATGCCGTCGATGAGAGTGACTGGACTTCAGCCGCACGTTATATGAACGACCCCTGTGAACAGAAATGCCCACTATTGTTTGTTCTTACGTTTGCCAGCGGCTGTAACCGCCGAAGTATATAGTACAGCGATGCAGAGAGTTGTGCCGAGTGCAAGGTTAAGAACTATATACGCCATATCACGGGGCTCAAAATCATGCCGCAGGAGCGATTTCGTAACTTGTTCTTGCCGCTCCGCCCGTCAGTGTGGGCTGATAATGCGCTTCATTTGAAAGACAGTAATTTTCGAAGTTCTTTCTCCCGCAGCCGAGGCAGAACCAGCATTGCGAGACACCAGTTCAGCGCTCCAGGAACGTACAACGTCAGCGTCTTCGTCAGCAACGGCCTGGCGTCGCACAGCGGAGGTTCCCTCGTCGCCTATTTGGAGCAAGCGTTGCGAGTGGTGGAAGCCATAGACGGCCTGCATGCCGACGTCATCAACGGCAGCCACGTGATATTGCTAGAACCCTGCGAAAATTACAGTGACGTCGAAGAAGGAGATTCCAACGCCAACGCTGTGAAGCCGCCCGTAAAGCCCACCGCTGCCCCTCATCAAGGAGACGGTGAGCCCTGTCTCGAAGGATGTGGCGGCGAAGAAGGACCGATGGGGCTGGGGAGTATAGAGAACGCTCATTATGAGGGTATTCAAGCCGAGCAAGAGGACCGCACAGTGAATCATATACCTGCGTCCGCACCTCCCATCACGACATCACCCGTGACCATGAATGATCGTGATTCGAGGCCGCCGGCTGCGTCACTTGCGAAACTGCAAGAGGACGCCGGAGCTGGTCATACTGTGGCTGCAGCGATCAGAGCAGCACACCTGCCCACGGACGTCCACGCATCTCGCCAGGTGGACCAAAGAGGTGAAGCAGGAGAAGCGGCGCGTGGGAGCGGCGATGCTCGTCCCCTGCCGTCATCCACTCGAGGAAGAGGCCCGTCGATATCGAACCGCGAAGCCGTCGTGTCACCGCACCGGCGGCGACAACAGAGTGAGCTGCCGCAGCCGCGCGAGTGTCATCGCTCCAGCCGCGTACAGTTCAGCAGCCACGTTGCCAGGGGCTCGGACGTGGTGTTTGTCTTCCATTTCGGCGACGGCAGCAGTCAGCGCGTCGAGCCGTCTGCCCCCGCGGTGTCCGGGGGATCGATGACACTGCCCGCTGCTTCGGCCGTCGTGACCCATCACTACGAGCGAGGTGAGTGGTGCCCCCCTCTCTCTCTCTCTCTCTCTGACTTGGCTACAGCGGAAGGCACAGTGCGGGGAGAGGAGGCCATGAGTGGAGTGGACGGGGGGAGGGGTCCTGTGACCTTTCGCGATTTGTTTTGTCCCGGACTGGGGACAGTGGCTTAACGGTGGAGGGTAACGATTCCGATCACGTTCCGCATTCTTTTTCCGACGGTGTGGCCTACCAGTGGCGGTGACCGTGGCGGTCTTCGGGGAGCCAAGTGGGCGTGACCCGGCTGCAACTTTATGTGTTCGCTGGGTAGTAGTTTTGCACCGCACGATGTGTTTTTACATTTTCGCGGTAGCGCGCACGTTGCGAAGCATTTACTTTCGCCTGGTTGACTGAACTGAGCAGGCCTTAGCTGTGAGAGGACTAGGAATCCTTCTGGCCTGTCATACCCAACACTTCTGGACAAAAGAATTTTTGAGCGAAAACCTGACAGGACTCTGGCATTGTATTCAATTTAATCTGAATTAAATTAAAGTAAAGATCCACAGGTTCTTCCGTCTTCCTTATTGCACCAGCGGTGCCCCGCCAGAGACGGGTTGGTTTCAACTCGAAGACTGAAGCTCTTCGCACCAGCGGTGCCCCGTCAGAGACGGTCTCTCGATGAATAGAGCCGCAGGGATGAAAAAGGCAATGACTGGAGATTTATATACAAATATGTACAATAGATACAAGTTAAGACACTTGAGACAAATTAACGGCACAAAGACAAACAACAAAAAGGCGGATCTGGCTAATACTAGGGGAGGCTCCTAACTCGGCGTTGCCGAAGATGCGTTGCATCTCACCTTAGCCCAGAACCCTGCTTCCAGCTCCGGGGCCCGGTTTTAAAGCCCTAAAGGCCCGGCCCACATTTCGTAGCTTCCAATCATATTGTGCTCTCAACATGATTGGTTCTTCAAGAGCCTGGCCAGCCCTCCAGCTGCCATAAAGTAGAGCACTCTCTCCATCACAAAATAAAAACACACAAATAGACATCCGTGCCAGCACGTGTGCGAATCAGTACCGCGGGTGGGGGGACACCCGTATACCTGCCGGCGCGTTCGCGAGCGGCCGCGTTCCAAGAAAGGAGACGCTTCGCTTTGAGCACCCCCAGCCGCGTTCCGATGACCCCCGCGAACGCTACCGAACCCTTACACGCCCTTCCCAAGATTCTACAAAGGGCTCAAATGCCACTTTTAGAATTCTAACAAAGGGATCGGTACCGGTCACAAAACCACCCTGTGGGTGACATACCGCAGCTACACAAACACTGGCACGAACAAAACCAAAAACAAAAAAAATGCACACGGGCATCACACAACATTACGCAAAATGCACACTTAAATACACACAGTGGCATGCCTGCCGTGCGCCGTAACACAGCGTCCAAGTTGGTGCGTTGCACCCAGTTCACCAGCATGCACACCCGCGTCCTGCTCGACACACACACACCGACACTCGCAACTGGAGCGTTCAGTAGCACTGATACGGGCCACGTGAGCCTCCTTAGTCGCACCGAGCGTCCCTGTGCGCGTTCGAGCCCACACGTGCCTCATTCGACACGATTAACACCTAATGGCCACTATGCTCGTCAGGCTGGTGCCACAGCGGGGCGTGAACTGAAAAGACGGTGCCCTCCAGGATCAAAAACGTCCTGGTCATCGATAGGTGAAAATCTCTGACCATGCGACGCACTTGAGAGCACCCTCTCTCCGGCGCACCAGTACGACACGCGTGGTGCGTAAAGAGCATAGCCCCTGGCCCGTTCAAATATAGCAGTACAGTCAGTCTCGCTACACTTGATATGCCGACCTCTAGCACGGAACATACTGTTCCTCGCGTCGACTTTCAGCGTGAAAGCCACGCACCTGCCTCCTGCCACTCCACCTCGCCCGGGGCCATCTGCACCTTTACTGCACGAGCAAACTTTGAAACCGCCGCTCCGTGCTTGATCAGCGCCCGTTGGCCCCGTGGCATAGTCTGACTCCGAGGCTCCATGAGCTCCCTGACAGTCACTTGACCCGGGCTTGCCTTGCGGCAAGTCGCCACTCATTTCCGGGTCCTCAACTGACCTGGTCGGGCACACACCGGGTGCGTTCAACTGCGCGGCGTTGTGCCCGGTCGGCCCAACAGGCCCACCTCCGCTCTTTGCCTCGGATGAAGGGCTCTTGCCACCAGAAACGCTACGGGGCACTTCATGCTCCATACCCGACACAGTGTGCGGTTGCGGCAACGCCAGATTTTCACTGGCTGTTACTAGCTCCGCGTCAGAGGTCACAATCTTAGAGCCTACAGGAATTCCACCGCTGTCCTGTTTGTTATCGGACACCTTGGTCACGATTGGCTCTAGATCACTAGAATTGGGCTGCTCCTGTTCTTTGCTAGCCGCCCGCGGTGGCGGAAAAGCTGTGGTATTTCCGCGTCCTTCAGGAATCCTGTTTTCACTTCCTGAACCTTTCGCGGCGTTTCCTAAGAAAGATGCGTTCCCGCATACCGGCTGATTGCTTTCAGCGTCCTCACTGCTTTTTCCCCGACCTGTGCATGACAAGCATAATCCTTTGTCTTCCAGCACAGGCTGCCTCACCTCTCGGGACTCGGAGCAGTTCTCCCTGGTTGGTTCACTAGCTTTCCTGGACGCCTTGAGCTCAGCGAGCTCCAGCGCTAGCTGCTGGCGCTTTGCTTCTAATTCATCCAAGACGCACTTAACATCCTGAGGTTTCTCCTCGCACAGCGGCGCCTTTCCTCTATTCACTTTCGCAAGTTCAGCCTGAAAGTACGCTAAGCGCGCCTTTGCTAATTCCACTTGGTACCTCACATCGAGTGAGGGCAGGCTTGGATAGCTCTCCATACCGCCTTCTGTACTCCTCAACTGTCCTACCGGCTCGAACACAGGGACGTGAACAATGCGACCAAGGAAACTCACGGTTTCGATGCGTCGATCCGCATTGCCAGCTCCTTGGCGTCGGAGTACACCGCCACTTTCCCCGGACGCTGCGATGAGCTGTCGCACGCCGCTGCTCCGCCGCCGGTGACCGTCAAGTTGTCGACGCGCTGCTTTTCTGGACCGTATGCAGTCCCGCGTCGCTGGACTTCTGCCGTGGTCCTTGCGTCCTTGCCGCCGTGTCTCCGCAGGTCCGTTCACGAACGCTGACCTGTCGCCTTGTCGTCACCTTTCTCCCTGCCTTGTCTTCTTCCTGCGCCGTCTTCCGATGGCCGCAGGATCCTGTCGACTGCGCCAGTAAAGATCCACAGGTTCTTCCGTCTTCCTTATTGCACCAGCGGTGCCCCGCCAGAGACGGGTTGGTTTCAACTCGAAGACTGAAGCTCTTCGCACCAGCGGTGCCCCGTCAGAGACGGTCTCTCGATGAATAGAGCCGCAGGGATGAAAAAGGCAATGACTGGAGATTTATATACAAATATGTACAATAGATACAAGTTAAGACACTTGAGACAAATTAACGGCACAAAGACAAACAACAAAAAGGCGGATCTGGCTAATACTAGGGGAGGCCCCTAACTCGGCGTTGCCGAAGATGCGTTGCATCTCACCTTAGCCCAGAACCCTGCTTCCAGCTCCGGGGCCCGGTTTTAAAGCCCTAAAGGCCCGGCCCACATTTCGTAGCTTCCAATCATATTGTGCTCTCAACATGATTGGTTCTTCAAGAGCCTGGCCAGCCCTCCAGCTGCCATAAAGTAGAGCACTCTCTCCATCACAAAATAAAAACAAACAAATAGACATCCGTGCCAGCACGTGTGCGAATCAGTACCGCGGGTGGGGGGACACCCGTATACCTGCCGGCGCGTTCGCGAGCGGCCGCGTTCCAAGAAAGGAGACGCTTCGCTTTGAGCACCCCCAGCCGCGTTCCGATGACCCCCGCGAACGCTACCGAACCCTTACAATTAACATTGTTTAAATTGAATTGATTTGGATAAACTTAATTATTTCCCGCTTAATTAATTACGGCTGCCGCTGTAGGGTCCACGGTAGAATGCAACGTTGTACGGATAAAGCAAAGTTACACGGCTTGCGCTGTATAAGCTGTATAAGCTTGCGCTGTATAAGTCTGGGGAGGTAGATCACATCCGAGAAGTCGCAGGCAGGATTTCCCAATCTGCAGAGCAAGTCCCGCGGCGCCACTCAGCCGCCTCTTGCCCTGTCCTCTAATGTCCGCGTCGGTTAGCACTCACAACCATGTTTATGCCTTCTGCTTATTCTCAATGATGTCGCCGTGTGGTTCATAACCAGAGGCCAACTTCAATCAGCTTTCTGCTGCTTTGAATCTTTTTTTTTTTCAGTACATGAGATGATTTACTAAACGATGTTCGTCGCTTCTGTGGCCAAGCTTGTCGACCCTCGACCGGGCACTCCGTCCTTGCGAAGCAAACCCCAGAGTCCAACTAGAGCGAGTGGGCGAAGCAAGCTGCACGTTTTCCCTTTTTGTCGAGTCGGGCACGTCTCCGCGGCGTAACAGTCGAGCACCTAGTACTCTTCCCTGAGTCGCGTATGAGCTGCGCATCGTCTCGGTGCCCGGCAGCGTCGTGGGCGTTCTCGGCGGTACGGCCCGTTGTTAGAGAGACGACGCGGCGGCATTAGCGCCGACGTCCCCCGAGTGGCCGAGGAGTGATTGCCTCTCCCGCGCGTACCGTCCTTCTACACACAGCGCCTGCTAGGTGGGCGCCCATCGCTCTTGGAGCGCGCCGCCAAGAGGGACCGCTCGCATGGCCGGCAGCGGCGGCGCGCTGCTCATCGTTACGGCGCGCTCTCATTGCCCGAGTCGCCGAGGGTGCCCCCTTCCGTCCTAAACGGATGGCTCTCGCGTGCCCATTTGGCGGTAATGCGGCGGCGACCGAGCCCCTCCTCCTCCTTTGGCCGGCGGCCTTCGAGAGGTCGCGGTTTTCCGGACGCCGCGAACGGAACCAAAAGAACTTGGGCGCGCTCTCTACCCTCGTTCATCGGTGATATGCGTCGAGGGCGACCCCTTGGGACTCCTTGGTCGGCCGAGCGGCGCCTCTCGCGACCTTTCTTTCTCTTTTCTGCCCCATAAACGAAAGCGTGCAAAACGCTCTGTCGTTTGTAGCTGCCTTCTGTCTGGGACGTTATCTGACGTTGGGGCAACGACGAGGGTCCAGTGAGAGTGAACGGAGCCCAAGAAGACGGTGCAAAGGAGGTGGCAAGGGCAGGAAGCAACGTCACCGGCAAAGCGTTTCTGGTGCTCTTTAATGGCTCTTTCCCCGGCAGTCGCGTCGGTGCGCTTTCTTTAGGCGTTTCTTATTAGGCGGGAAGGATTACGATTGTACGTGCTTGAGACTCCGTCACGACCTCTTCGTGGCTGTCCCTGGGCGGGTCTGCGGTCGTTTGTATTTACGGGCCCGAGAGAGAGAGCATCGACCGAGTGTGCGATTGTTCGTCGGACGCGGATCGTCGTCATAATACGGGCGCTGCGCTTACATTTGCCGCCTCCACCTCGCCCTCCTCGGTTCCCTTTTGCACGTGGTGCTCCTCCCAGCGCGGCAGCTCTTTGTTCCCGTGAGGACCGCGGAGTCGGCGATGGAGGAGTAATGGTCTCCGTCTCTCGATTGGCCGTTATGATTTATATCGCTCCCACTGAGTGCTGCCGCTCTATGCCCGCCAGTTAGGGTCCGCCTGCGCCTTCGTCATCACTTTCGCACTTCCTTTGTGTTTGGGCTGGTCGCTGCTGTGACCATTTTGTTCCCCTCGTTCGGTGCTTGCACTGAACGAGCACGTGCCCTCCTCTAGCTGCGGGTTCCCGGCATTATTCAACTCCGGACGAACCTTTGTGGACTCTAGGATGTTTGGCTTCAAGGCTGGCTCGGACACTGTGTCTTCGAGCTGAGTTTGTTTATTTGGACGGCCCATCCATCGTTTATTAAATAGATTCGGGAGTGTACAGAGACACGCCCTAGGGCTTAGGCGTCAAGAATCGGCGCAGAAGCGCCGAGGCGGGATCTGGGCTGTCGGCTTTGACCGACGTCACGCCCGACTCGCTTTGACAGGAAGGATAACTCCTTGCTGTGGCGGAGCTGCTAGTTGTCCTCGCCATTGTCGATCTCCGCACAAGCGCATTATCGTTGTTCTTCTGGGGGCTCTGTGGACATTACTCGTAGCGTTTCTGGCACTTGGGCTGACGAATCGCTCGTAGTTCTCGCTCACTACCATTTTGAAGAGTGCCAGTGCGAGATCGGGGGCTCGTAAATCCACTGCTTTGTTGTGCGACTGCGAACGTAGGTCAGGTCGTGGTTTACGTAAAGCTGCCGTTTTGTAGCGAACGCTAGGGACCTACACTGGGGTCTATGAGCTTTTTAACGCGAAGGGAGCTCCACTCGCACAAAATCCGGCGTCGTCGTCGGAGTCGTTGACCGTGAGCGAAAAAATTGGCAGTGGTTTAGCTCCGGTTAAACCTGGAGGATTGCGAAAGCAGCGAGGAGAGAGAGAGAGGCGATGGAGAGCACGTGGCGGCGGCCCCGGCACGCTAGCTATGCGCTGCTACTGCGCATGCGCAACTGGCGAGCGCTGCGGCGGCACCTCTGAGTCACCCGCGCAGCGACGGCGGCGGCACGCCAGCTGTGCGCCGTGTGACGTCACTGTTCCTCGCGCATGCGCCGTATGGCCTGTCGTCAGCTCCGCGAAATGGCTCGGCGACTAGCGTAGTGTTGCTTTCGCAACAAACACAACGAAAAATCCCCAGGGATGCAACGTAGGAGGCAGGTGGGCCACCTAGGACACGTGACCTTGTCGCGTCATCACAATCTTCTTCCCTCCGGATCGTAGTCAGACTGACCACCGTGGCGGGTGGCAATTAAATTAATGATTAGTCGCGAGAGGTCGCTCGGGAAGGGTAACCTGGTTCGCACAAGTTCCACTGCTGGCAGCGCCTTCCATCGGAGGGCAGTGACCTGTGCGAGGAGTGGCATGAGGACTCCCAATGGTCTGTGAATGCAAAGTCGAGAATGTCCAGTGCCACATATAATGACATTAACTTATTAACGCTATCGCGTCAGGCCCTTAAGGTGGAGCTGATGTGTCCCCTCCATTTTTTTAGCCCGTTTTTACTCCTTTTGAAAAGAGTGCGAATCGTGAAGTCTTAAAGAATGACTCAGGACAACTCCATTCAGTTATTGTTTTGATCAGTAAAAATTGATTCTGTGGCTCTTTCCGCCAGTGTTAACATTTGTAAGGCAGCAGAAGACGTATTTATTGCCTAGAAAAGAAGAAAAAGCACACACACAGCTGCAGGTGTTACCAATAGAAGCGACCCCAGTGCCCATGCTTGAAAAAAAAAAACGTTGGGGGCCTCCTTAACCGCATTCTTAAAAAAATGCTGCAATATTTAGGCGGTTGTCTGCTATGGTGCTTACTATGAGCGTGCAATGATCTCTTTGCGATTTTTCCTTCGAAACTCTGCTTGGAACCGGTTCCATTGCCCTTATACGGTATGCATAAGTGTTCACCTTTTAAAATGTTCCAGTACTTTTTATTCGATTATCATATGCGATTAAGCTAATCCGACCTACTTATCCACTTTAATCCGCTAATGGGCCTACTTGCGAATTTTTGGGGGTCTTTAGGAATTTTTCGATTTTTCAAATTCCGCATTTTGGGGCCCCCTCGTTTTCAACTTTGGTGGTGCCCTATGATTGGCCTATTAGTGGTCATGTGGTGTTGATGATGTCACGACCCTCTCAATCGTATTCATATCGCGGAGAGACCTTATGCCCCTACTGCCGCAATGCGCCACTGGCCCGGCAGGTGGCTCCTGTAAGGCTTACGCTCTGCGTCACTGTGGGCAGGTGGCGACTGCACTGAATTTAGCAACGGTGGGCAGTTTGCTCGCAATGCGATGGGCAAGCTACCACTTTCTACGGTGGGTAGGTTGTGATGACGTCACAAAATGACATGACCTCTCTTGACTAGACGGGGAATGTCGCTGGGAATTTCAAATTTTGCGGTGTTCGCTGATTGGTCAGTCTGGGCCACGTGATCTCGATGACGTTACGGAGAAGCCGGAAATTTTTTTGAGATGCAGCCCAAATGCTATCGCATTAAAAACCAAAACAAAACTGCAACGGTCGCGAGATGAAGAGTCGGGCGCGTCGTAGACATGTACGCAGCTCACACGAGTCGAGGCGCGCCGAACCGCCACTTGTTCTCCATGTCCCTGTGGCTCGAGACAGCCTCGCGAATGCGTCCCGCCGAAGTCGACAGGCTACACACAAACGCACACACACCCGTTTAGCGCCGGCGAAGTGGGGGGCGGCGGAGTCTCTGTCTATGCCTGTTCCACCAGTGCCCACACCCTTTGTGGTGGTGCCGTGGTCGATGCAAAGCGAGTTAGCGGCGCCGCAGAGATGATGTCCCGCCGCCGCCGCGCAGGAGGACGTTACTCGGTGTCGGTGACGGCCAGCAACCCGCTGGGCAACGTGACCAGGCTCATCGATCGGCCCGTGTACGTGGGCAGCCCCGCCGAGGGCCTGGCGCTCGAGCCCCGCGACTACGCCGTGGTGGTCGCCGGCCGGCCGGCCTCGGTCCGGGCCACGCTGCGACGAGGCGCCCCGGACGCCGGCATCGCCTGGCAGCTGCGCTCGGCCGCCGGCGCGACGCTGCTACGACTGCGCGCCGCGGGCACAGGTGAGTGTTTCCAATGCCGGGAATTTGTGTAAAGCTTACCCTCTCCAGATGAATTCCCTCGACACAAGTGTCTTGACGGGGAAACCGCTTCCCAGCGAGGAGTCTTTCTACCCTTATAAAAATGGTCTATAGGCAGTCTATAGACTTCTTATTGACTCTGTTGACTTCCTATAGATATTGTTTTTGTCTATTCATAGTCTATAGACTGTCTATGCACAAAAGTCTACTAAAAGTGTATGGCCATAGATCTATAGACTGTCTATAGACTGTCTGTGGCGTTTGTATTACCTATAGACTGTTCTCTAGGACTTGTCTATAGACAGAAGTCTATAGACATCTATAGACTGACTAAAACTTTTTGTAAGGGTATTCGGAGCCGGACACCTTTCGTCTACAGCGCTATCGGGACGTGGAAGACTGCTTGCGGGATACTGATCCGTCGTCGCAGCATTACAGACCACGCTGTTTATGAGACCTGTGATCGGTGGCGAGGCCGAGCAGGTGCAGTGAACTTTTATCGTGGTTCCTGTCCGTGCTACGGTTTCTGGTGCAGGTTCAGTCCCGGAGGCGCTATACATACCAGACATTTGAAACGTTTGCGAGCACTAGCAGAGAAGCAGCCAGTTTCTTTTCCCGAAGTGTTTTGAATTCAACGCCACGTACGAAGCCAGGGACCGGTGCTGCGATTGTCGTACATCCCGTGGCTCGACAGGGATAGGAAAGCCAGTTGGCGGGACGCATCCGTACGCGTTGCCTCTTCAAAAACTTTCGTGGGTTTCTTAATTTTGGATGATAAACAGAACGCTAGGTTCGATTATTTCCACTACAGGTGGCTCAATATATTACACGCACGGGCGTTCTTTCTCATCCCTTTCAAAACGGTTCCTTTCACACAGGATATGAACTCTGGCGAATGTCCGAGCGAGGTTTCTAGTTCACTGGATACCACTTTAAGGCGGCCAGGACGTATAAAAGAGGGTAGGGTAGACCCGCTCCCCCTAAGCGAGAAATGTTTTTCGGGAAATTTTTTGAAGAAAAAAGTGTGATAAATGCATGGTTGAGATTGGACTGCAGCGCCAACAGCCGGCCGCCAGTGTGCCCCATATATCCACCCCTGGGTGATTTTATGCTGCTTAAAAAGAAAATTCTTACATCACGCGGCTCTGCCGAACCATGGTGGACCTTTCTTTGATGAACTGGGGAAAGATTTTATGCTTTCCACAGTACATTTTTGTGTACCGCTGCTATTTTAACACCGGATAGCTTCTGTACAAATACACTATATGCAGCGGTACGAACCACTGGCTAGGCATAGCTACTACCGAATTGGATACGCGTCCAAAAAAGGAATCCCAATAGCAGTTTAGGACCTAGTTATACACAAAGCGCCTTCTTGCATTGCCAACCGCGTCTTCCACGTTTTCGTTGGCCCAACTGACGGGCGCCTCGCTTTCAGTGCGGAACGATCCCATCCTTCCGCAATCCTTCCCCACTTGCAGCATCGCTCGGAACCACTGCCCCGTTTGTGTGGCGTGCGAACGCGCCAGTGCGGCGGCAGCGCATCCAGCCGAAGTTCCCTTCCCCCCCCCCCCCCCCCGCCGTCTACAATGTGCGTCTCCGTATACGGCGCGAGCTTCGGGGAAGAAGGGGTGTTGGGAGGGAGACGCCGTCGGCTTCGTTCGTATTTATAGAACATCGATGCCCTCGACACGCGCGGGGGCGGCCCGATCCCGTATTGGATTCCCGGGCACGCAATCTTCTTGGCCGGGCTAACGGTCCAATTCCGCGCCGCCGCCTCTTCTCGCGGCGCACTGCTCGCCGCCAGTACGTGATGCCCCGACAGCGCGCACGGCGGCTTCTCCGCAAGACTGCAGTGCCTAAATGCGGGGTGGGTGAACGAACGGAGCGAGTGACACACGCCGTGGCCCCCCTTGTTCGCCGCCGCCGTAGTCGATCGAGGCTGCATTTTGCAGAAGCCTCCGTCCGTGCCCCGTGGCGGGGGTTCGGGGCAGAACAACGCGCTGCACCCCCGTCGCCCTCTCGAGTCACGGCCAAGTTCGTTGTCGCTGCATTATTAATGGAAGCAAAATTGAATACGTTCCGCCTCACAATCCGGACAGAGCGGCGGCGCGCCGGCTGCCTTCCGTCCCGGTTAGGCAGTCGTGCTCCCACAGTAAGGTACAGTGTACGGTACAGTGTACAGTCGCGAGTAAAAAAGATTAGCACACATGGCAGAACACCGGAGCGCCGGAATGACAACGCGTGGCGCTGCGGGTGATGAAGAGGCTGATAACGAGAGTGCCGGGCCGTTCCCATTCTACAGTATTAGGGGTGTTCAACGGACTGTCACGGACCAGCAGAATTACTGGCTAAAAGCAGCGCTATCATCTATGGTTCCCGCGAGTTCGTTTTGACAAACCATCGCGGACATTAAAAAAAAAAGTAATAGAAAGAAGCCATCTTTGCTCACTATCAAAGACAAAATAAATGCCGCATGCACAGTCACGTAGGGTCGGCAATTCAACGCTCGGGCGGTGCACGCTTGATAAAGCTTACTTCCTGCCGTCCCCCCCTAGGCTGCAAACATGGAAACGGCCCGATAGGCAGGTCTGCGAACCGCAGCGCCGCGTGGTGAGATATACAAATTCTGATCTCCAGTGATCTGTGCTAATATTTTTGCTCGCGACTGTACAGTACAGTGTACAGTACAGTGTACAGTACAGTGTACAGTGCAGTGTACAGTACAGTGTACAGTACAGTACAGTGTACAGTACAGTACAGTGTACAGTACAGTACAGTGTACAGTACATTGTGAGGTACAGTGAGGCACAGTGTAGGGCGCTAGAAGCGCAGCCGCGAGAGTACTTAACGTTATGATCTTTTACCAGATTTCAGAACAAGGAAGGCGTGCAAGTTTGTCAGCTGGATAAATGCCGATTTTAGTTTTTTTACTCCCTCAGCTGGCATTTCATTGCTCGGCGCTAGCATGCAACGCTGCTTGCTTCCTGCACTACATTACCTAGATACAAATGCGCTTACCTGTATTATCCTCCTCATGCCGGCCCATTCATTGCTCAATGAACAAACTATTTCTTCGAAGCCGATGCTTGTGTCGAGTGCTGCTTGCGCAACTGCTTTGCATCGGAATCGAAGGCAGCGCTTTTTTAGCTCGGGGGAGGTGTTCCTCGTGTCAAAGCTCTGCTACCGTCAAGCTGGAATGGGAAAGAAAAAATAAATGAATTTTTAGAGGCTGACGCTATGCCCGATGAACGAGGCATTCCTTCGCGGAGAGTCCCAAATAATATTAGCTATCTGAAGTTCTTGGCGGGCACTCTAATACCTGCACACCGGCGTTTTTGCATTTCGCCTGCATTCGAAAAGCTGGTCGGTAAGAATTTTTTTTACGGCGCATTCACGCTTTTTCGCGTTAATCTCAGTGATGTTGTATCCTTCAAAATACGACGCGTCGTCTTTTCTAAAGTGCCAGCTTACCCTTGACAACTGAATCGGAGCGTGTGGAAGGGGCTCATGGATCGCTCTCTGAAATTTCTCTGATGATAAGCTTCAGTTAGCGGTGTAACGTCCGTAGTACATGTCAATAAAATTAAACAGCAATCGCACTCATGAAATTCTCCCTGTGCTGTGGTAGTGTAAAACTGCATCAAGTTATTTTTTTAGGTACAAAGCTGCTCTACCGCGTCCTTAACACGCACTGAGCTACCGGTGAGGTGGTTTTGTCTTAACGCAGCGAATGCACCTTATTGCTAACATTGGTATTTTCTATACCTTGTAAGCAGCCGTTGGCCTGAGTTGGCGCCTTAGGTTGCATTGGTATGACGACAGGCGGCGCAACGCGTTGTTGAACGTGCGCTGACTGGAAAAATGTTACGATTATAGATTAGCCTTCTGCAAACTGTCACCTCTATTGGCGACGCCCAGTTGTAGAGACTTCAGTTGGGTCAAAAATTGATTCCTGTCCCATGCCTCGAAAAGCCACGTGAATGCCCAGGAGGACGATAACCGTGCAGAGGTTGTGGGGAGCGGAAAGGCGCATACATTCGTGGAGCAGTCTGGTAGAGCATTGCACATGTGGCCTCCACACTAACGTATTGCGACATACGTTACTGCGGTGTGCATTGTGTGTGCATATGTCAGATGCACGCATGCTGTGTGTGCATCCGCGGCATTGCACACACAGCAAATACGCCTTGATGAACGCCATGTTACAATACGCCAGTCCGGATATTGTCTGTACATTCATTCGTAAGAAAGCCGGGAAATGCTGAGATGTTTTGCGTTTGTGTGTACAGTAACGTTGAGAGTAGGCCGCGCTCTGTGCAAGGTGAGTACCGGCCAAAGGGGCTTTCCGCTCCCGGACGCCTGCAGAGGCCTTCCTTCTTCAGGCTCCAAATAAACTGGCCTGCTGGCGATGGCAATGAATTCATTCCACACAATCTTCCGCACGTGCCCGAGCCCTTTTCCTGGACCATTGTTTCCCGGCGCGCGTTTATATTCGGGAATAAACGCCCTTCGCGTATTGTAATCGAGGCCTCACGCGCGCCTTTTGTTCGCGCACTTCGGCGAGCGCGCGTTTCCAGCGTGTCCGCGTGTTTTCGCCGCTGGAGCTCGCGACCGCTTTTTTTAGGGAATCCGATTCACCACCCGGCGCAGCAGCAGCGATGCCGGGAGCAGCGCAGTTTTAGCGAACCGGTCGGCGTCGCACTTTCGCCCCTCGACGAGTCGGAAGCTAATTAAAAGGCTCGCCTCTGTCCGGGAGCGATTGGGCGCCCGTTCGCTCCTGTTGCTGCGGTCCCTTCGGGGCCTCCTATTCGTTTAGGTTAATTAAATTCGCGGCGGCCGCGATTGTCGTCGACTCGTCGCCGACCCACCTGCGTGCTCGCGACAGCGCCAGCTCGTGGTCGCCGCAGGCGGCGGACTTTGTGTTGTGCCAAGCGTGGCGCTCGAGAGGACGTCAGCGCGTCCTGTTGCTGGGAGGGAGGAGGGCTCTTGTTTTGACTGGTGAGGAGAAGTGGGAGGGAACGCGTTCGTGCGACGGATCAAACAGCGAAGGAACCCAGGTGCCGATGGAGATTGCTGCGACGCTTAGTGGTGCATTCGTGGAAGCTGTCGTTTCATCTCTGTTCGAGGTGTTTCTTTTGTGTTCGTCAGCTCTAGTACATAGCGCAGCTAGAGGGTAGGCGCGGAGCTCAGTGGCCATCCGTGTAGCGCTACAGACACTCGGAGATTTTTTGTTGTGTGTGTGACACCGGTGAGGCTTGTTTTAATATTCTCTTCCGATATTCTCTTCCGAACTAGTGCACGCTCTCTTCTCTCCTTAGGTCGCGTAGACCGGCGAAAAATCGGATTTTGTTATCACTGACGGAAAAAAAAAATCTAGCCCGAAGGAGCGGTAACCGCGAAGAATGCCAATGGCTCTAGCATGGTCGTACTACTTACTAGCTGTTGTACATGACGGAAGCCAACAGTCACGGAAACCAACGAGCATAGGCGATGGTTTCTTTTTTTTTTTGTGGTGTTTGTGTTTTTCTCCCTGCTTCAACCATCGCGTGGGATCTTTAGGCTAATCATGTTTTTTTTTTGCGCATCTACTCTCCTCCCCTTCTCTCTCAAACTTAAACAGATGTGTTTGTCGAAATAAATTTTTTCACTTTTCACTACATTTCATTCGAACGAGGCCGCCAGTGAGATTTGACTCAGAGGTTTGACGCCCAAGGACCACGATGTAAGCCGGGGCCGTATCGCGAGTACAGGTGAGGCAAATAGGAAGGTGCACGTATCTGTAGAGAACGTCAGTGCTAAGCGCACTGACTAAGGAAAGTGCCGGGAAGCCTTGATGAGACTCCCCCCGTCACAACAACAGAGATCATTTCATCACCCGCATGAATTTGGTCAAAGTGGCTGCATGTCACTGAGGGCTTGTCTTACTTACGCCGAAGAAAGCCAGAAACTGCGTTGCAGCCTGGACAAAATAGGGTCCCCGTCTCTGTCTTTGAGACGGGAAGAATAATCACAGGAAGTATAATCATATGAAAGACGCGCGTAATATCCGTCGAATTGCGTCCTCACGCTTGTAATACTCTGAGGCATGAACCACGCCAGCTGGAACCCACTTCATGAAGGGCTTTTTTAGAGCGTGTCCCATTTACTCCGCTAGGAAAAGGTGCCTTGAAGTTCAGCTTAAAGTGTTATGTCAGCGCATCTTGTTATCTGCAGACCTTGAGTACTGATATGAGAAACCGGAATTCCATTCTTTCTCAGTACTAAATACATCCATTGTCATTCCTCATTTTCGGTGCTTTCTTTCCCCTTGTGTTCAGGCTACAGGTTTGAGCACGTGTTCGACTCACCGGGAGTGTACCACCTGGTGGCCGAAGCGACCAACCCGATCACCGAAGGACTGCAGCTTCCTCGCCCCAGGGCGGAGACGAGGATCTTCGTGCAGGAAATACTGCAAGGTAAGAAGGAGCTTTGGCTGCCAGTCGCTTGTAGCATACCTATGCGTGTGACACGAGGAGTGCGTTCCTAAAGTCTGGAAGTCACAGCGGGTGTCTCAGAAAATTGCTGCACTGTACAGACGCAGTACGTCGCAGAATGTTTAAATTTCAATGCTGCCGATTTCGACTGGCGTCTCATTACAAGGTTGTCCAGATGTTAAATGCCGGCCGGATGATCTTCTCCTGAAGAGGTTGCTTGAAAACCCGCCGCCGGCTACGAGTTAGAAATTAGTAGGCTGGCTGCGTGATAAAGTGTTGCAGTAACTAATTTGGAAAGGGCAGGTTTCTATTACAAACGCGAGAGCCACAGTACTCGAGCGCTTTCCCGCAACATGCTCGAGAAGACCGCTGAGAGCGTAGTCTAATGAGGATCGCCCGCGCAAAATAAAACTTATGCAAAGTAACGCTTTATGAAACGTTGTGTACGTTCCGGGCAGCTATGTTTTAAGTGTCGGCATCTCGAAATGAAGATTCAGAAGTCGCAGAGGAAGTAGTGTGGGATGAAGAGATCTAAAGAAACAAACGTATGCCGCGGCCGGTGACCGCGTCTGGACAAATATTCGGTACTTTTTTTTTTTTTTCCTGAGAAGAACGCTGAATGAAGTCCTTAATGGAGGCCGTGATGATCGGGCCATGCGCTTCGGTCGCCGGAGGACAGGCTATGTTCTCAGTTTTGTTTTTGTTTGTTTTTTAGGGAGGGGGGGGGGGGGGGGGGAGGGGTTTTTTCTTCACTTTGCCTGCGTGTTTGTCCGATCGCAACCGCAGTGCATGGGGAACGAAGATCTTCTATGAAGGACGCATTGGACGATGCGTCTACACCGCGTGCCCAATCCTCCTTGTTTCCCCAAGAAAATGGCGTCATTTCGAAGTGGTCATGCTACCGAGACGCGGTTCTGTCAGAGAGGCCTTGGAGGTGCTGTTAGGAAGAAAGCGGTAAAAAAAAAAAATAGGAGAAAAAAACCACAGCTACTGCGATTCTCGGGCGTGCAGTGCCGGTTTTGCAGCGAACAACCGCTTGTAGCCTTTGCTTCCTCCTCGGTTCGTATAGATGCGTCTGTCCTGCGCTGCCTACGACGCGTCCGCTTCCTTTCCAAGTTCCGCTGCCGCTCTGATCGTGGGTTAGAGACTGTTGCTGGGTTTCCTAGCTTCGTGTCTTGCTCGCATGTTTGTTGCTCCGTTTCCCACTCGTTTCTGTCATTTTTTTCTCTTTTTCCTTTGATCATTTCCCGAGTCCGGGCTGAAACGAGTATTTCAGGGCCCTTTACGCTTTTCTCAAACGCGCTGAAGAAGCAAAGAAGATGCTTGCGAACAAAATAGGGCGTCTCTTTCTCGGAAGATGATGGGAGGCTGCGGAGCGTTGAGATGGCATCGTTTCCCACCAGCAACGACGTGCACTCAACGAAGGCTGTCGGAAAGAACAGCGGCGTCGCAAATGCCGCTGGAAGCATCAGCAAGCTCCGTGTGTCACGCGGCACGTGCTTTTCTCCCGGTGGGTCTTGCTGTCGGTACCGAACGCACTTGCGATGGGCACGCGGGCAGTGTCGGCACCGCTTCTGGGCTGCGCTGTACTTCAGTCGGAGCAAGTTTGACGCTCAGCGACCGGCTAGCAGGGTTTGTGGAAAATGAGGCGTTGTTCTGATCTTATGGTTCATTAAAATGCGCCGTCGTCCATACAATTCGCCCATTGGCCGGATAGAAGGAACGTCACCAGAGCGGAAGTTAAAGCATCAACAGCTGCTGACATCCTATCGCATTGCCAACACATACTGAAATTAGGTTTCCGGATGAAGTTTTCTTTGCTCCTTCTTGCGTCACTTTCCTTATTTCATCCTTCTTTCCTTCTTTCGTGTTTTTTTGGCTTGCTCTGTGGGAAGCGGGCTTGTGGATTACGCTTGGGCAGTCGGTACGAAAGGCAAAAAAAAATAATAAATACTCACTCGAATAACGCAGGTATAGTAACGTGTGTGCTAGAGTAACGTGTGCCTAAATGCTGTACTCCGCGAATTTCTTGTTAAGTCCTGAACATTTTGGAGTTGCCAAGCCACTAAGCGTGCGGTTAATGCTTCCTGCTTTGCAGTGCTTTGCATTGCAGTTTTCCGTACAAAAATAAAAATTTGAGGGGACACTTAGGCCCCACCTTAAAGGTATGACGCGGTGGCGATAATGGGTTAAGTGCTGCAGCGGTTAAGCGATGCGCCGGTGCTCCCGATGGTGGGCCTTCTACGACCCAGGTTGCTCTTCCCGGGGGACCAATAATTAATTTAACTGCCACCCGCCACTGTGGGCAGGATTGTGATGACGCCGAAAAGTCACGTGACCCAGGTGGCCGACCTGCCTCCTTGGTTGCTCTCTGGGTACACCTGCCAGAGTAATGCCCGTGGTTTTTCACCCAAAACGTCGGTGCCGACTACGCCGACACCAGATTTTTTGGTGAACGGGGCCTTTAACGCTGTCGCGTTAAAAATTACAAAGGCACAGTCTAACAGGCTAGTTGTGACGTGACAGCTTAAATGGAATACGTAAGAATTAAGTACATAAACATACGACAATGAGAGCAATAAAATAGGAATTCGTTGCCGGTGTGCTTTTGTGCGAATAAATGAAATTTGGTTTCTTGGGGTTTGAAGTCCCAATGTAACTCAGGCTGTGAGGGATGCCGTAGTGAAGGGCTCCGGAAATTTCAACCACCACACGGGCCTCTAGAATTTCGCCTTCATCGAAATTCAGCCTTCGCGGCCGGGATCGAACCCGCGTCTTTCGGGCCAGTAGCCGAACGCTGTAACCACTGAGCCACCGCGGCGGGTAATAAATGAAATTTATTGGCGCTCGTCCTGTGGTATCATATTTGGCACGCTGATTTTACACTGTCGTGGGGCAGAGGATGGGTGCTAAGCAATTCGTTTTTCAGTACGTCTCATTGTGCCTGCTTGCCTGACTGCCGACACCGCTACATGACACTCTTCGAGGTTACTTCCCTGCTTACGAACCTACCGCAGCGTTTTTTTTTTTTTTCTTTCCGAACTGCCACGGTTTTTGGCAATGGGGTTGGACAGTGAAGGAAAGGTGCGGGTTGTAAATGAGTTTTGTAAAAAAAAAAAAATGTTCTGTGAGAAGAAGTAGGTCTCTCTCCGCTTTCTTCGGGAGCCCTGATTTCTGTTGCTGGGTGGTATCGAATTGTGCTGCGAATGAAAAAAAAATTCAGAGGAAGTAATCTGGAGTTTCGCCATAGAACATAAAGAAAATGATGCAGGAAGGTAGAACAAAAGGCGTACTCAAGCGAACTCTCCACTCGGGGACGGACTTGGAATGAAAGCGCGCAAAGCGGTGAAGGAGAGCAGACGAGCGTGCTCCAAGGGCATCTGCGCCGCTGTGGTATGGCCGTGCATCGCTTCAATTGAGCGCCCTTCGGATGGATTCCCTCCGATAAATTGGCGGTCGGAGAAGGAAGACGACGGGGAAGGGGGAGAGGAGGTACACGGGGTAGGTAGTAGCCGGCCTCACCGCACCGTCTTCCCGCCGAGTAATTACATCGTCCGCAAATGAAGCGGTAAGTTGCCCGCGTCGCCGCAGACCTAGAGAAGCTCCTGCGCGTACCTTAAGAACAGGCAATGACGACCAGGAGTCTGGGGTTCTGAGAGAGAGTTCACGCGAAGAGGGGGAGAGAGCGTCGTTTTGTTCCTGCGCCTGCTTTTTATTCTCGTGCGCGGAAATCATTGCATGCGTTTTTCTTTTTATCGTCCCCTCCTCCTCCTCTCATTATTGTTTTCTTGTTCTTTCTTGTATAGTAACTGTTTCACTCCTCCCCCTGCAGTCATGGCATGTAACAGCCTGCCCATCCCGCCCCCCTCCCCCGGGCGTCTCTATGAGCCCCCCCCCCTCTCGTTGGGCGCAATTTCTCCGCGCCGCGCCGTTACCCCCGCGCGGAACAGGTGCAGCGGCAGCGGGGCGGATGCTGAGGCACGCCATCAGCCCTGCCCGGAAGGATGGATCGAGCGGCGGCGCATCCCTTCCGGCGTTCCTTAATAAGCTTATAAGAGCCGCTCCGAGGAGCACGTGCCCCGCGCCGCTGTTCGCTTAGATAGCGTCGTGCGCTCGGCGCGTGTAAGGGCCGCTGCGCTGTGCGCGGAGGACTGGGGCGACGACGTGTAGACGGCCGAGCGACGGAGGCTGCTCGAGACTGAGCAGGAGGACGGGCCCACGGTAGACAGTAACGTGTTTGTCATGTGCGCGTGAGCTTAATAGCGGGGAGTGTCGGAGGGGCATGCCGACTAGAGCGAGAGATTGCTGGGCACAGTTTTGAGGAAGGCAAAGAGAAGAATTAGTGAAGACACCAGAAGAAATCGTTGGTCAGTTGTAGCACGGGTGTCATGGAGTGGTTGTTGTATGTCTTCCTGCTTACATGGCGTGCATATTTTTTTTTTATTTTTTTGCCAATGAGTGAAATAAATAGTTTGGCGGAAACCCGTCTGACCGGGAATTATCATCATGGCGGAAATGTGTCAGCAAGCGTGTCCTCCTTCTTCTACCTGTTATTTACCCGCGATTTACTGTTTATCGCTCGGTCAGCGACGTGCTTTAGCACTTGTGGTTTCCGTTGTGCTCTTAAGCCCCCAGTATTTAGTTGGCTTTTGTTTTTAGATTCTGTGCTGTGGGCGCGCGACAACAATCATAAAAAAAAACGGTCCACAATTACGGCACTGCTGCGTCCTGCTTGCTTAAGGGTATTCAACCGTCTGATCAACATGTTCTGAGCGTGGTCGTCTCGTATTTGCTTTGTTGTGCAGCTACATGCTCCATTCGAAAAGGACGAGGAGTTCTGCTTGCTCGCTTTTTGTTTTTATAGTTAGCTATCGTTCCTTTCATTTTTGTCCTAAAGGATTCTTAATGCTTTGTTTACGACATTTTCTTTTACTAAAGTCTGGGCCTTTGAAAGCGCAGGGATTTCCCGAAACGTAAAGAATTTCGGGTGACTCAGTTTCGTAGTAAAAGATTCTTTGGCTCGGCTCCCACCCTTTTATTTCCGCCTTGCGCTTCACGCTCACTTTCTCCCTCTGCTATATTCTCCGTACTCTCTCCATATATTCCTGTAGTCTTTACCATCGTCTCTCCGAAGCCTCCCGCTCTTAGGTCTGCCTACGTTCCCACGCCCGCTCTCTCCCAATTCCCGCCCCCTTCCCTCTTTCCCTTCTCTCATTTATCCTTAATGGATCTCAATCCGGCCGTGCGCGGGGGAGCCTTCACGGACTATCGCGCAGCTTTTTGCGCGCACAGACAACGAGTGCAAAGAAATTGTCGAAGCGTCCATTACGCGCCCGGCATATGGTCCACGTCCAGGCGGCGATACGAAGCTTGCCCCGCGGAGCGCTCGTGAAAAGGGCTGCCCCCTCCTCGGCAACGTCTATTTTCTAGTTTTATATTCGCCGGAGTGCAGAAATCGATTCATTTTTTCAGGTGCAGTTTTGGCTGTCTTGCTGCTGCATCTTCGATTTTCACTCTCTCTCACTTACGTTCCCATGTGACGATTATATCTTTCCTCGCATATATCGATTCCGTTCTGCCGTTCCACTTGTTCTCTTTCATTGCTCCTCTTACGCGTTCGATTCATTGCATTATATTTAGAAGTTTCCCTGTTCTTGCTTCATATTTTTCATGCGGCTTCTGGTCTTTACAACGAGCCTTATTCGGTCATACTACCTGCAAAACGCAAAATGCTCCTGAGTGCAGCTCGTATTTAGTAGGAAAGTCCAATTTTCAGTGGAGTTGATGAGGACGGCGTGAAAGCTGATGAGGCTTCTGTTTTAGCCACGTTGCTGCGACATTCTCTGAGGCCCATTGTTGGGAAACTAAGCAACGATTTCAGTCCTCGGTTGGAGATGAGTTTGTACTGCTCTTGATGAAATATATTTTTCATCCCATACAACATCTCCACAAGTGTAGCGTGAGAATGATAATTGCGATCTGGGCTAGTCGGTTGCTTAACATCCTTGGGTGGATAACAGCGCGAAAAAACAAGGACGAAAGAAGAGAAGACACAACGAGGGCTACAGCGCTACCACAATTGTAACGCGAGGATCGCTTTTGTTGAGGCGACAGTGAAAAAAAACCTGTTGGGGCAGCTTATGTGATGCAGTGCGGCAGCATAATAAATTTTTATTCTTTATCGGAAGTGACGTCACTTCCGCCATGGTGACCTCACTTCTCTCTGGCCAGTGGGAATTATCCGGTCGGGTCACGTCGCTTCCCTGCAGCCAATGGGCGATATACGAGGGTAACCCCAAAAGTAAGGTCTCCAATGGGCTGCGGCCGCAGGGAAACTATTTGCGTGTCTGGTCGCCATACTGCTGTCTTCATTGTTCCCCGTCTTCCAAACAAGCCATGACTCAGCACGAAAGGCATCGTCAGTCTTGGCACGGCAGCTATTTGAAATGGAGCTCCACTTGGTTGCTACCGCCAGGTGCGAAGTTCGCGCAGTTATTCGATTTTTGAACGCAAAAGGCGTTACACCAATCGAAATTCATCGCCAGCTGACGGAAGTGTATGAAGAGTCGTGCATGCATTTTAAAAACGTCCGCAAGTGGTGTAGGGAGTTCGCAGCTGGTCGTACTGAAATTCACGAGGAAGAAAGAAGCGGGAGACAGTCGCGAGGGTCGAGGAAATGATGCGGTAAGGTCGGAGGATCACGCTCGACGAACTCTGCATTTTGGTTCCTGGCGTTTCTAGAAGCACTATTCATACAATTTTGACCGCAAAGTTGCAATATCGGAAGGTGCGCGCTAGATGGGCTCCGCGAATGCTCACAGACGACCATCAACGGCAATGCGTTGACTCCTCCCGCGAATTTCTTCCGCCTTATGGAGATGAGAAAGAGACCTTTTTGGATTCTATTGTTACGGGTGACGAAACCTGGGCATTCCACTTCACACCTGAGACCAAAAAGGAATAACGTTAGTAGCGGCACTCCTATTCGCTCAGGCTGCGAAAATTCAAGCGAATACAGTCTGCCGGCAAAGTCAGTCTGCCGGTCAAACGCTTCCTCGATGGCATGGCGGCGAGCTGGTATGATATGGGCACACAAAGACTGCCACAGCGTCTGCAAAAATGCATCGACCGCAACAGCGATTATGTGGAAAAGTAGAAGAATGGTTTACCTTTTAAATGGTTTGTAAATTGCTTAACATAAACATTTCTTTCTATTTATAAAAGAACTGGAGACCTTAATTTTGGGATGACCCTCGTACATGGTCTGTTCTGAAAGTAGTAGGACTCATTTTTTTAAACAAAATTTATTCAAGAGAATAGTACAAACGATTACAATTTTTCAAGGTAGCACCCTTCCGCACCTACACGCTGCTGCCAATGATTTTTACAGTTTTCGTACGCCTCCAGGAACGCCTGGACCGGAATGCTGTTTAGCTCCCTCGTCACGGCCCGTTGAACCACCTCTACCGATCCGTGATGTTTCCCCTCGAGTGTCGACTTTATTCTCGGGAATAGAAAAACGTCTGGCGGGGCCAAGTCGAGGCTCTAGGGGGGCTGAGGCAGCGTTGCCGCCTTGTGCTGGGCAAAAAATCGGGGTCCTCATTCACATGATGAAGAAGATCCTACCGGTTGGCCTTTTCCTCCTCTGACAACACTCCCGGCACCAACTTCGCGCACGCTTTCCTCATGGATAAGTTTTCTGTCACGATCTCAAAAACTTGGGTTTGAGGAATGCTCAAGTCATCAGCAATCATTCTGATACTCCTTCTACGATCACTGTTAAGTAAATGTTTCACTCGCTACACATTTTCGTTGCTCTTGCTGGTCGAAGGGCGTCTGAAGCGGTCGTCTTCCTCCACTCTTTCCTTACCTTCTCGGAAAAGCTTGTGCCACTCAAAAAAACCCTGATCTACCATGGAAGCCTCACCGTAGGTCTCCTTAATCATGCTGTTAGTCTCTTTGCCCGTTTTACCAAGATTTACTCAAAATTTGATCGCGTATCGCTGATCCAGTAAACGCTCGACGATTCTGCGTGACGAGACGTTTCGACAGGGGTTCGCAGTACAAGCGACCTCCTCTCTTCAATGGCCGAGAGCCGACTGCCGATTTTCCCCAGCATTCCCAATATCCCCCTTCAACGATCCTGCACGCGCAGACCACCTCTCGTCCACCCATTCGCCCCGGAAAAAACCAGTCCTACTACTTTCAGAACAGACCCTGTATATGACCGACGACACATTTTTTTTCCCGATAAGGTTTTTAGGGCTATCGTATTAAAAAGTGCACCCATGTAACGCGAGAAACGTAGTCGCACTATAATGAAAGTTGAGTAAATGTTTATCGAAAAAAGAATATGAAAAAGTACCTCAAGAATGCTTTTTTTGTTGTCTCATCTTTGTTGTTATCGCTGCCACCGCCGCAATTCTCTTCATCAAAGCGATGCTAGGGCGGGAAGCCCTGGGGCAGATTTTGCTACGTACGATGGGTTTTATTACCACCGTTACTGCCTGAAGGTTTCATGTGCCCCTCAATTTCACAGAGCCTTACAAAAGATTCCAGTGCCGATTCAAAGATAAGTACACAGTCCCATCACGCCGTCAGTGCGTCGACTGGAGGCTTCGTCACAAAGACAGAACTTAGCTTCTCTCAGTCACCCAACCGCGCGACAAACCGAGCCTCCCGAACGTTGGTGACCCTCCTCGACAACGTTTATAAGCGAGCCGTAGTCTCATGCATCATCATCATCATCATCAGCCTGACTACACCCACTGCAGGGCAAAGGCCTCTCTCAGGTCTCTCCAATTAACCCTGTCCTTTGTCAGTTGCCGCCACTGTATCCCCGCAAACTTCTTAATCTCATCCGCCCACCTAACTTTCTGCCGTCCCCTGCTACGTTTGCTTTCTCTTGGAATCCACTCCGTTACCCTTAAGGACCAGCGGTTATCTTGCCTTCGCATTACATGCCCTGCCCAAGCCCATTTCTTCCTCTTGATTTCAACTAAGATGTCGTTAACCCGCGTTTGTTCCCTCACCCACTCCGCCCGCTTTCAATCTCTTAACGTTACACCTATCATTTTCCTTTCCATAGCTCGCTGCGTTGTTCTTAACTTAAGCTGAACCCTCTTTGTTAGCCTCCACGTTTCTGCCCCATAGGTGAGTACCGGTAGGATACAGCTGTTGTATACTTTTCTCTTCAGGGACACTGGTAAGCTACCATTCATGATCTGAGAGAACCTGCCATATGCGCTCCACCCCATTCTTATTCTTCTAGTTATTTCCCTCTCATGATCCGGATCTGCGGTCACTACCTGCCCTAAGTAGACATATTCTCTTACTACTTCCAGCACCTCGCTACCAATGGCGAACTGCTGTTCCCTTGCTAGGCTGTTGAACATTACTTTGGTTTTCTGCATGTTAATTCTTAACCCCACCGTTCTGCTCTGCCTGTCCAACTGATTGATCATGCTTTGCAGTTCTTGTCCTGAGTGGCTTAGCAAGGCAATGTCATCAGCGAATCGCAAATTACTCAGGTATTCTCCATTAATTCTTATCCCCATCTGTTCCCATTCCAGACCCCGGAATACCTCCTGTAAGCAGGCAGTGAAGAGCATTGGCGAGATCGTGTCTCCCTGCCTGACACCTTTCCGTATTGGAATTTTATTGCTGACTTTATGGAGAACTACAGTAGCTGTGCAATCGTTATAAATATCTTCCAATATTTTCACATAGCACTCTTCTACACCCTGATTCCGCAATGCCTGCATGACAGCTGAGGTTTCCACTGAGTCAAATGCTTTCTCGTAATCAATGAAGGCTATATATAGGGGTTGGTTATATTCTGCGCATTTCTCATGCATGGAGACGTCTAAATGCACGACAGTGCTTCAGAGTCTTGTGTTGCTGCGAGAGAAAAAAAAAAACGAGAGAAAAAAAAAAAAAGCTTTTTGTGCACTCGCACTAAGATGGCTTTACCACACAAAGCACCCATGAAAGGAGAAGCACGCTTTACAGGCATAACCATATACTCTCTCTCTCTCTCTCTCTGTGTGTGTGTGTGTGTGTGTGTGTGTGTGTGTGTGTGTGTGTGTGTGTGTGTGTGTGTGCGTGTGCGTGCGTGCGTGCGTGCGTGCGTGTGTGTGTGTGTGTGTGCGTGCGTGCGCGCGCGCCGGGTGTTTCAGCAAACACTCAAAAATTTTCAACGACAGGCTTTTAGGGTAAAATTATGGCTTTTGCGGCACTTCATTGCCAAGAGTGGCGGACACCACAAAACCGATTATCTTAAGTAGTAAGCTAGTTAACTAATATCTAATAATTAACTTTTTAACTATTAGAGTTAGGCGCCTGGTTGCAGTTAGAGATATGTAGCCGGTCGTCCATATCATTTTTAGAATTTCACTAACGTGGGTGGCGCTGATGAACACTCTAAAGGTTAGGTTATTTGTAAACATAAATACCCCCGAAAGCAGAAGATTTGACAGCCGGCGCCTAGCTCAGCGGTAGAGCACCGGATGCGTAATTCGGAGGTCGTAGGTTCGGATCCCACGGGCGGCATGTGGTTTTTTCTTCTGCTTTTGTAATCAATTAGCTTTAAGCGATAACATATTAAGTAATATTCTAAATCGAACAGCGGCACAAAATAAATAAATTAATTAAAAATACCCTGTGTCCCTTGGTTTCTGTGGCTGTTGGCTTCTATATATATATATATATATATATATATATATATATATATATATATATATATATATATATATATATATATCTTGTGAGGCAGGAGACAGAGCGCAGGATGGAGAGAGCTTTAATGGCACCCGCAAGTATGGCGACCAACCCTTCGAAGAAGAAGATGATCGATGATGATGGATATGTACAGATGAAGACGAAGGTCGCATGTTGTGCTTACACTTTCTCAGTAGTGACATACCGGCCGACGTGCAGGTGGACTCCAAACAGGACACATAGCGGGGCTCGGGGACACAGAGACCGGAGTTTGCTGGACGGGCTGTGGATGCGACGGGTAAACAGCAGCAGGAGGCGTCGCAGCAACCTGGGCATAGGTAGGCACAAAACGCGGTACAGGTGGTTCCGCAGCCAAGGGGCGAGTGACCGAAGCGAGCTCGTCTTTGATGAGATCACGCAAAGGCGAGGACGACGGGGCTGGGGGCGGGTGGGAATCAACTGGCGGTAAGGTGGAGCCGTGCAGTTCCTCCCGGATAATGGAGCGAATGAGGGAGCGTAAGTCCACGTCGGGTGAAACTGGGGTGTCCCAGGTGTCTTTTAATCGAAGCGACTGAAGGTCGTCAAGACGATGGCAAGTTGTTCGGATGTCTTGGACTGACGTTGGATTCTGAGCAGCAAGCGTGTTGAAGGCAAATGACCCAAGCCCTTTCAGAAGATGACGTACCCGATCGTTCTCTGACATAGCGCTGTTGACACGTCGACACAGGGCAAGCACGTCTTCAATGTAGGATGTGTAGGACTCACCGGGTAGCTGAGCGCGCGTATCTAGCTTTTTTTTGTAGACAGCGGGGCTTGCACCAGATGTGCCAAAGATTTGTCGTATCTGTGCCGAGAAGTGAGCCCAGTCCGGGATGGCATCTTTGTGGTTGACGAACCAAGTCTTGGCCACGGCAGTGAGGTAGAACGACACGTTTACAAGTTTCATCGCTGAGTCCCAACGATTATAGGCACTGACCTGGTTATATTGGTCGAGCCAGTCCTCGACATCGTCCCCACGAAGACCAGCAAAAATGGGAGGCTCGCGCTGGAGAGTGGTGATGGTCCAAGTGGGGTGTCCAGAAGATTGGGAAGAACCGGGTTGGCTCATCATTTCTGGCTCCAGACGGTTCGAATCGAGAGGAAGAAGAACGGGGGGCCCACCGGGAGTACGAGTGGTGTTGTCGCTGACGGTATCCATCGGTGCGGATGGTACGAGCAGGTGGCGACCGGAACGTAGCTGCAGTCTGGCGGCGGAGAGGACGCAGGGATCGAGAGCACACTCCACCACTTGTGAGGCAGGAGACAGAGCGCAGGATGGAGAGAGCTTTAATGGCACCCGCAAGTATGGCGACCAGCCCTTCGAAGAAGAAGATGATCGATGATGATGGATATGTACAGATGAAGACGAAGGTCGCATGTTGTGCTTACACTTTATATATATATATATATATATATATATATATATATATATATATATATATATATATATATATATATATATATATATATATATATATATATATATATTAAGAGAATTGGGAAAGCGGGCCGGGGTTTACTTTCCGGGCCATAACGCCGCGTTTGAAAACCTTAAAAAAGCTAGGAATAGTTTATTAGAGTTTGGCGAACAAGAAAAAAGCTGCAAAACCATGTGGCAACGCTAAACACATGAAGTAGAAAGATAGTAATATGAGATGAATTCGGATGAAAGGCGGGTACGCTGGTTTTCAGGTTCGTTTGCCGGCAACTTAACAATCCTCAAAAGGTTAACTTTTACTGGGTGAGAAAAGTTTCCCCATACGTAGTCTTTTAGTGTTACGTCACTCTGTACGTCAACCGCTAAAAGCATTGTTGCGTCACCAAGCGGAGAAGCTTTCTCCGGGAAACATCTGAACCGCACAAGCGGAAAGAACTCTGTGAAAATAGTTTAGTTCGTTGCGTGGCTTTGTTCCAGGACTTTACTGCTTCATGGTTGCCGGGATAGAGAAAGCGAAGGTGCAGTCGCAGCGGTGATGCCAGCTTTTCCTCTCTTTTTTAAGAAATCTCCCTAGCTCTTTCTGGCTTCGTTTTGTCCCTTTCTTGTCTCTTGCGCCAACACATGGATTGTGCTGTAGCCTTTGCTTTCCACTTCCCGCCAAGCCCAGCAGAGCTGTATTGATCGGAAGTTCTTTCCAGAGAAACGTTGGCAGGCTTGAAGGTCAGAGGTTGTGCGTACTTTACTGCTGCGCTTAAAAGGAAGCAAAAGAGAAAGGTTAATATGATTTTACGTGCCCCGCTTTGTAGTGTGGCGCCTCTGACGTGCTTCAAGTGTGGAATAAATGAGAAGGAAGCGAAGCGCGACTTGAACTTTGGTTGCACGTACTCTAACCACTTTCGATATTGTACCTACCGCACCCCTACCTGTGAACTCCTTTGACATATCAGCGTTTTTTTCGTAGCGGCCTGGTCACATGCTTGGTGCGACTTCCATTTGCTGATTCGTTTGTGACTTTACCTCTCCCACCGCTTTTCTTCTTTATTTCTCTCGCTTCACTTTCTCGTTAGAAAGCTTAGCCTCTCGCACGCGCGCAGCAACGCACGGCGTGCTAAAATCGACCTGCGCGCCCCCGCATGAGCCTTTCTCCCTTTCCCGCGTTTGGCCGCCCCCGTGCATTTGCGCCGCTGTGTGCGCAATTCGAGTGCCAGGTCCCGCTTATTACTGGCCCGTAATCTTCCCGCTGCCAGCGGCGACCGTGCGGCGATGAACAGCACGACGTGCTCGCTCAGCGGTGGCGGCGGAGCACGCGTGACGCTGTAATTACAGGCGATCGTCCTCAGCTGGCGCCCGGGCGCAATTATGGAGACTTGTTACGAATGCTGCGCGGGCTTGCTCCCAGGTCAGGCAGCGTGGTTGGTACTTCTTGCGAGGCTCGTTCGTTGGTGGCTTATAGCAAGGCTGAGGGTAGAGTGTAGCCTGCTTATTGTTTGAAGCCTCTGTGTCTTCGCACACTGTCCAGGGGTAAAATAACTAAAAATAAAAGAAAGGAGATACGTTCCTTGGGATGCGGATTGAATAAATTAAACGCGACGCATATTCATGTTCTCTTCGTGCGTCATAAAGTGCGCATCTTGAAAAGGAAGCCAATTTGTCAACGGATGACGCAAGATGTTCGTTGTTCCTTTATACCTGCCGCTGCTCTCAAGTGTTTGCATCTTGTGTTAAGGCGCTTGATAGTTGCATGGCGAACGACTCGCAGTTGCAAGCAGAAGTTACTTTACGGGTTGCCGCTATTGCGCTCAGCTGGGATGTATCTTCTCTGATTTACCAGATATTCAGTCACTGCGTATTCACTCAATCATTTTTTGAAGGTCATTTGGCTATAAACGAAGCAAGTGACATATCAAGCAGACAAGCTAGCTAAGTAAATTACTGTAGTGTGAAAAATATACTTTTCTTATATTGAGGGCGGTATCTTGACTGCAGCGGTTTCCGCGATATTCGCCTCAATTTTTTCTGCTTTCTTTTAGTAGCCTTCAAGAAATCATTGACAGACAGGCGGTCGGTGGGTAGGAGACCGTACCGTGTCATATTCTACGCATATTTCCTTTTCCAGTTTTTTTTTTTTCAACCTGTCAGGCGCAACTCGAGTGGTACTTCGTACACTCTCGCGGACTGTACTCTTCAAGCCCGCGGGAATGTTGGCGTTGCTAGAACAACGCTTGGCGCACTGCAGAAACAGAAAGGAAAAGAAAAGAATGCGAAAGACCGGCGGCATAAGAGGCACTTTGCAACTCTCAGAACCACCAGCTAGGTCTGCGGAGAACGTGCTTTCTTGTTTCTTCATATCACTTTGTAGGTTCACGGGCTCTGACGGCTTTTCTACATCTCTAGTCGCTTTTTTTTTTCATTCTCTATGCCCCGGGTGTCCGCTTTTTCTCGCGACGTGTTTGTGCAACGTCGGATGTGCGACAGCGGCGGCCGATCCCCGAAGCGTGATCGGGTTTACCCCGCGTGTCTGAGCCTATTTGCATTTTGGCAGGCGCCCGGTCCCAGTCTCGCGCGCAACTTTGCTTTCAGGACGGCATTGTCTTTCGCTCCCTCCGCCTTCCCTCCCTGTCTCTCTTCGTTCGGGCCCGTCACAAGACTCACTCTCGCGGGTCATGCGGCAGAGTCTCCCCCCCCCCCCCTTGCTTCTCTCCCCCTAGCCTTGCGTCTTCTTCCGGCGTACACTGTCGGCTCACTTTCAGTTTTCGCGGATGCTTTTCGGTGTCGAGCCGATCGAAGGTCCCCCCCCCCCCCCCCCCCCCCCCTTTTTTTTTTCGCTTCTGCCCAACGCTCTCCCGATTCTCTTTCCTTGTCTGGGAACAAGAAAATTGGAGAGGAACAAGAGGACGGAAGAGGGAAGAACAAAAGAAGGGGGAGGAGGAGACGCCGGCCGAGTGAAGGCAACAAAACCAAACCGACTATAGCATGCGCGACTTGTATCCCCTGTTGCCGAAGAGGAGAGCCCAGCGCAGAATCAAAGCGGCGTCGAAGTATATATACGTAGCACAATAACGCGGAGCGGACACTCCCGCCGGCGCCGTCTTGTCACGCGTTTGTGTGCGCAACCGGGGCTGAGTCTTCTTCTCGCCCGGTCGCTTCCACACTGTCGCCCCGGCCTGCTTTTGTCTTTCGCCTCGTGCTCAGAGCTGCGGCGCTATCGGCTCTCCTCCTTCCTTCTCCTTCTTTCCACTCGACAGGGTCTGCGGCGCTCGAGTTTCGCGCCCCCCTCCCTCACCGCGGGGCTGTTGTCGTGTCTCTCTTATCGGGGCTGCTTGCGCCCCCCACACTCGACAGGCGGCGCTACACTTGATGGCGGAGGCGAAGGGTCGTTGTTTCACCCAACGCCTTCCCTCGCTTCGCGTTGTTGTTCTTCTTCTTTTTGCGCCGCTTATTTGTGCTGGGGAAACTAGGGACGGACGCGTTTGCTGGTCGGATCGGCTTCCGTCTGTCTTGCTCTGCCTCCACATGTGCCTGCATGCTTGCATGCCGCGAAGTGTGCGAGGAGCGCTCCCTGTACTGTGATTCAGCGCTCATTTTGTGGTTGTGATACTCGCGGTCTCAAGCTGTTTTTTTTTTTTCCTTTTTTGCGTCCGCTCTCTTTAACGCCCTGCTAGATGCTCGAAGCGAGCGAACGAAAAGCATGTTGGCGCGTGCTCTGCTTATGCCATTGTCTGCGACCCCTGCACTGGTGTTGCAATCACGACCGATTGCAGGGATGTCAGCACGCGTGGTCAGTGAATGCCGCTCCGACTGTCTACCGACGCTTTGGTGCACGCCATGTCGCCGTGTTACACTTATTTTTTTTGGAGGAGGGGGGGGGGGGGGGGGGGGGGGTATTTCGCGCACGCACCGCACTGCTCTTTGCACTCATATAGCTTTTGTAACTTCTTTTTCACCATCTTGTGAATTTCATTTCAAGGAACTCTGAAAGTAGCCCTTTTCACCACATATACTTCGGTGCGTCTGCTCAAGGAGGGCGGATATTTTCACCAGCTCCAGCAAAGAGACCGGCGCCATTTCAAAGAAGTGGTACTCTCTCTCTTGTCTGCTGAGATGGAGTACTTGCTTCAGAGGTTAGTACCAACGTAACCTAGTGCAGTGTGTGTTTGTCCACCTTTTACAAGAGCACACTTGTGCTGCGACTTGCTGCGCCTGCGTCAGTTCTGGGAACTCCTCCGGGTGCACTGCCAGGCAGAAATATCTGTTCACCACTACAATGTGCCTGCGTCTCCCTCTAAACCTTCAAGGTACTCCGCATCTCACGCTTCTTTGGCGATTCCATTTAAACGCAAGCACATTGTCATGCTCCTAGATCGGTAATGCCTACCCTCCCTCAACTCTCACCCGCCCATCCTCACCCTCACTCTGCTGTCCACTTTCCATCCTGGTGGGCCCATTTGGTGAACCAACTGCCTTGGTAAGGTGGCGTATCCAGATCTGAGCGCCAGACTAGGCCGAGTTTTCTTGAACTGCGAACTTTTATCTTCTATACCCTCAATCGCTGGCGCATTATATACAAGAGAGTGGGTTGCATAAAAAATCACAACAGACAAAAATCAGAAAATCAAACAACAAACGAAAATACAATAATGGAGTTTGAGTGCAAAGCTTTCGAGTAAGGAACAAGAACAAAATGTAAGCTTTTTCAAAGGTGTTCATAATGGAAAGAGGAAGGAAAGGTTTTCACCCTGAAGAAAACTAAACCTACTCGCAAAACCTCAACGAAGACAGTGACTGGCGGAAAAAGATGAGGTCAGGTATTGCTACATTATCTGCAGGAAGTTCGGTCCAGTCATTTGAGGTCCATGGCATAATAAAAAGTGTTTGTGTGGCGAGGACTCAATTGAACATTGTACTGGTGATCAACTCGTGAAGTACGATACGTTGGCACTGAAGTAAATAGACTTTGCAAATGCTGATGATGGTAAACCTTATGAACGAGACAGAGACGAGACAAGTTCCTTCTAAGTGGTTGACAGGGCAGGGACAGGCTGGTCTTCATGTTAGTAATGCTGGCTCTACGGTTATAGTTCGCAAGAGAAAAAACGAACAGCGTTATTCTGATTAAGTTCTAGAAGCTTACATAAGGTCGCATTGTTTGAATTCTAGATAGACGCTGAGTGCTCCAGTTTGGAGCGTACAAGAGATTTGTAAAGCGGTAATTTTAGTGGAATAGGAGCTTTACTGAAGTTTTACCGCAAGTATCGCAAATATTCTTAGCATTAGCGATTATATGGAGAGTTTTCTTTTTTTTTCTCTTTGAAGTTTAACGTTCCAAAGATACTCAGGCTATGAGAGACGCCGTAGTGGAGGGCTCTGGATAAGTTCGACCACCTGGGGTTCTTTAACGTGCACTGACATCGCACAGCACACGGGACTCTAGCAGTTCGCCTCCTTCGAATTGCGACCATCGCGGCCGAGATCGATCCTGCTTCTTTCGGGCCAGCAGCCGAGCACCATAACCACCGAGCCACCACGGCGGCCGGTCTTCTCCGCAAGAGCGCGCTGCTGCGCTTGCCAACGTTCTAATTTATTCCTTTTCTAACTGTAAAACGCAGTGCAGGGCAGACCGCCCGAGTTTCAGTGTTGGGGGGGGATGGGGGGAGAAGTTTTTTCTAATAACTAACTTCTTTCTGGGTGGCACGTTAGGACACAGCATCGGCGGACTTCACCGCTTCTTCATTTGCCATGGCCCAGAACGGAGCCCAGTATTCGCATTTCATTTGCGGCTGCGTCGCTGCCATCACTACTTTTTTTTTATTATTTCTCCAGAAAACTGTCCGGCGAGTCGGGCGGATGGTCGTAAAGGCGAGAACATAATTTTCGCAAATCGCCCCGCCCCCCGAGCCAGCTCAGGTATCTATCGCTCGCGGGTGGGGGGAGGCCTTCTTAATCGTCGTCGCGAAATGAACGGCTTCGAAACTCAGAAATCATTTGCAAATGGCGCTTGCTCTTATCTCTGCGGCTCTTCCCTCTCAGCTGCCTGGGATTCCCACGTGGCCCGGCCTTCGAGCGAAGTCGATGCGAATCGCATAAACTGCCGCGCCGGCGCTCACGTCTGCCGAAGTCGTTAGCGCCTTCCGGCAGACGCGTCGCCCACATGATCGCCGACCATTTTTACGTCTTCGGATTGAACTTTCGTTCGGCGCTGCGCTGGACTTTTTCGGAACCATCAAACCGCGCTGCGCTCTATGGCAGCGCAGTGCCTGGCTTTGATGTTCTGCGCTCAGATCAAGCTGAACATGCAGTTCTTCCGTTCACGCTTTCGCTTCTCTGTGCGTTTTTGTAAAGCAAAAAATGCCAAATTGGGCGCAGCTTTAAACCATTCTGCACTAGCGTTCGCTAAAAGGCGAGCCGTGCCACACGCTTTGTGGAAACTCGACATTACTACGCGGTTTGTCTTGGATTAGGTTTTTGTCATGAAAAATCTTGCAAATTATCGCGCAATCTTCGCAATATTAAGGTTAACGAAGATGGTGGTAACTGCTTTCGTTCATTTATTTTTAAGCGCTAGTCCGTGTCTTCTCGTTCGTCCTGACTTTGTTTGTGCGCTATTATTTCTTTTTAAATAAGCACTTTTGTTTTTTGCGCAACTACTCAAGAGTGGCACCTCTAGCGAAAAGAAATTAAAGCGCTCCCTCAAACTATTACAGGAAACCCAATCTTGCAATTAAGTTTCTTTGCAGAAAGTCGGAATAATGGCCGGTTGGTCTGGTCGAATGTTGGGCACTTCACCTCTTCGTCAACTCGTCCGGCGACACGTTGTCGGTTGGCACAGCAGTTCCAACTTCTTGACAGAAAAAACTGATTTATTGAAGACTGGAGCAAAATACAAGTACTAAGAGAAAAGGCTGTTTAAAAGAAGGGCTGTAGAAAAGCGGCCGAGCTCGGCACGCTCCTCCTTTCGCATTTTAATTGTTTGCAGCGGGTTTTAATACCTTCGATATTTGGGCGGAGCTTTATTAAATCTGTTCTCACCCAATGTCAACCAATACTGCTGCAATGGCACTGTACATACAAGCGGGCGGGGCCCAGTGCTCGCCAGAGCCCGACTCGGCGGACGGCGCACTTTTCCTCGAACATGCAACCTATCGAGGCGCCAGCAAAGCAGAACTCATCCGCTTAGCTCCTCAGTCGGGTGGTTTCAGAAGTGGCCGACCTTACTGACCCCAAACCCCACTTGAGAGCTCATCTCTTTTCAATGGGAAACGGCCGTCGGCCCTTTGCGACCCTGACAAGGTTGTTCGCGGTCTTGTTCCCCGTTTTCCACGGCCTGGTCCAAAGCGGGCGACGCGCTGTCACAATCCTTAACCCCCCCAGACTTGATACAGACACGGCAGTTACCGGCGAAAAAGGGAAAAGGAGCTACTGGCGCCGTAGGCTTCTAGCTTAACACTTGCGTAGTTCTTTAATGACGCGATTTCGCATCCATAGAACCGTTCTTAATTACTAATGATTTAATCGCTCGCGTACAGATGAGCAAGCCTCGAAAGGAGTAACTGCAAGAACCGCTTGCATGCTCGATCGCCCCGCTTCGCTGCCACTTTCTTTGAGCGGTCAAATGAGTTCTTAATCCTTCATCCTTTCAACTTCACGGTCTTAGTCATTACGCGAGGAAATTAAAAACGCCTCAGTCTCAGCGCACATCGCGGTATACCAGTTACGGTCCAAAAGGTAGTGCCTGTCCTTACCGAGTTTACTGCAGTGCTGCTTTCAAGTGTAGCTACATTTTGATCTCAGAGGAGCTGTGCTGCTCATACAAGTGCTCCAGGACACCACCGTTCAGATGTGGACTAACTGGCGGCTTCGTTTTAGAGCTAAGCGCTCTCGTAAGAAACGTCTTCATCTCGAACCGCATGTCTGCAACGAAACGTGCTGCTGTTTGAAAGTCACGGTAGATTGTCTCTTTCCCTAGGAGCAGCAAGTTCCCTCGAGAATTCTGATTTCGTGAAAATGCACCCGTAAGAGTATCTGGTTTCCTTTAGCTGTCGAGAACAGTATATTGAAGTACTGACTTTTAATTACACTCTAAGAGAAGTTCATAACGGTTGCTGAAAAGGTCCTCCAGCGAGACACTTTTCGATCGCGCTCTGGACTATGGTTTTTGTCTTGCATATATCGCATGGAGCCATCAGCGAAGCCAATTAAGCTGCAAAACTCTGGATGGAAACAAACGCGAATAGTCTTTTATATTTCTTTCAAATTTTACAGGGTTCACGCTTTTCTTTTTCTATAAATTTCTTCGTTCCTTTTACCTGTCCATGACCAAAGAGGAACTCCTATAGCGTTACGCCGACGCCGTTACCAAGCTGCACGAAACGTGCGTAATGGGCACATTTTTTATTACTGCCGGGCACGAGAAAGATCAGTGACCACTCTGACGTAATCGTTTCAACGCCCCCGTCTAGCTCTTCCCTTCAGCTTTCCCGCAGTGGGCGCAACATTGCAGCGCATATTTTCCCACCGTTGATACGCAGCTACTACGCTCGCCTGTCCACAAATGCGTGCTCAGTCTCCTCGCGGACACACGCAACGACAGCGTCGCACAGCTTAGCGTAGCGGTCCCACCGGGCCGCGGTAGCGCATCGTCCGAACGACGGGGAACTCGCGGTTATTTACGAGACAGGTCCGGCACGAAGAAAGCCACCGCGCTTCGCCGCGGCACACGTCGGCGTCGCTTCTTACGACCGCCAGCTGTCCCGAGGAAAGCGGGTTGAGTGTCGACACTGAAGCCGGACGAGATGGGGAGGCGGAGGATTCCAACGGTGTCGGCTGGAAGGGACTGCGAACGTGCGGTGGGGGGAAGGGGGGCTTCGACGTATATCTTCATTTCTCGACTATTACATAGGCGGCGCTGCTGTGGCTCCACAACGAGTCGTAAAAAGAAGGGTGGTTCTCGCGCGAAGTCCTCTCCCGGCGTGTCTCCCTGCAAGTGCGAGCAGCGCCGGTGACTCTTGGCGTGTGCATAGCAGGCATATATATCCATATCAGTGACCGCGAGCCAACGGCGGCGATGAGCGCAAAGCGGCAGCGTGGTTTGCCAGCCTCTCTTTCCTCCTGGCCCCGAGAAAAATGGCCTCGTCATAAATCCAACCGCGCACGCTCGCTCGTCTCCTCTCTAATGGAGCGCCAGCGGGCGATCGCAAATGAGCGCCAGCCCAGACGGCGCAACCACCCTTTCCTTTCCCCACTTGCCGGAGGAGACGCGCGAATATACCGTTTTTCGGGCCGCCCGTGGTGAGCAGAAATGGACAGGCCGTAATAAGGTTTCGCCCCGATTTTTTTGCTCTTTCTTTCGTACAGCATTGTCCCCAGTTGGGCACAGCTTGTATCTATCTATCTGCGCGCTCAACGGCGTGTGTTCGCTTTTTTTTTCCTCGCTTTCCGCGGCCCTAAACGTAAGGCCTGGCTTCAACTTTAGTCTCTCATCCTCGCCTCCCGTCGTGGGGGAAATAGAGGGAAGAACTGGGAATGCGGCTACGGTCGGAACCATGCGTTGTAATTAGAGAAGTCGGCCGCATATACGCGGCGCTCGCCGAACTTCACCGCTAGAGCTTGATAGACTTTCATGAGTCGCAGAAGTTCGCTTGGTTGCCGTTATTCTTGCGCCTCCGGCTCGCACGTTGTTCTGCACGGCGCTTGTCTTGCGCCGGACGGTCTTCTTAAAGTATAGCCATTTACGAAAGCTTTCTTTCGTGTAGCCCTACATCTTTAGACAGTCAGTACTACGTTTTTACTTCACCAGAGCGGTGACTTTTGTGGAGAGCTTGCGTCTCGACGAGCGACTTCTTTTAATGGCGTCGAGCCATTGTCTTGAAAATGCCACGAAGATCACTCCTGCATTGCAAATGAAGTGAAAAAACAGCGTAGTGCATCACCATTGTGACACATGGTATGCCTGTGGATGTCTATGACACTGTGGTTTCTCATTTCTCGTGTGACAGTGCGAACGTACTCAGGTACAAGGGCGTAATCCGTATTCATCAATGTCAAGAGCATGAGCCATTTGTGACCAGGTTGAGACTTAAGCCTAGTTTATTGAATTCATATTCCGCTAATTCTAGTTCCTTCGTGCGCTTTCCCTGGAAAACAAGGAAAAAATTGTAGGGCACTTACTCCATCGCGTAACGACGCTATAGTACTACGCTTACGCTTTTTCTTATTCCTTGAGAGCGTGCCTGTGTAACTACTTCGCGATTTCGTGTGGCAAGCAATGGTTTCGGTATTCGTCTATTAACTGTCGCTGGAGAACAGTAACCAACTCAAAAATGCAAGCTGCATATCTGCTAACGTTATCGTTAAAGTCGGCTCATATCTGCATGGTATTATGCGAGTGTCAAACAATATGAAGCCAGATCTGTACGGAAAATAGAGCCACCGGTAGTGAACATGGGGAGCAAACACTTTTACTTGACAGTGTCTACTTTCAGCTGCCTTCCCATTCGGGTTCTCTTTTTTTGTTTTTATTTTTTTCAGAGGCTTATGGGTAATTCAGGTGATTGACTACTGAAAGTCGCGCGTCAATCGCAGGATGCGCGGGCTTGACTTAGAGTTCGGCATACCGGCACAGTGGGTTCACTTCGACGATGGGGAGGGTGAGAGGTGCGTTTGACATTTCCACACGGTGTCCTGTACTGCCTATTGCGACTTACGTATGGCAGTGTTTTTTTTTTTTTTTTTTCTTGTGGAGGTCGGGTCAGTGACGTTAGTAACGCGTGCCAGACTTCACGAACTGCGTATGTGCGTGACGCTGCTCGAGTTCGCTTTGATGATGGCATCAGTCGGCGTACTTCCTCACGAATGGTTCCACGGATGGTATCCCGCATGTTATCGTTGCTTCCAGCTATCCAGGTGGCTTAATGGGAGCACTTGATATGGCCGTTGGTACCAGCGGACCTGTGCGTCCCGGGTCTTCTAAATGGTAGATGTTTCACTCCTGAGCTCCGTGGCAGTCTTGGGTGGATTTCGTACTAGACCTGGAAAACCGTATCTAACTCCTCGCGTCAGAAACCTCAGCTATTCTCTACACTCATATCGAGGTCGACGCGTCGTAGTAGGCGCTGCATTTCTTCGACGTGTGCGACTACAGTCTAATTTAGATGTGAGACACGTGACTTAGGACGAAGTGCCGCTCTTTCTTTTAGGACGTGGCTCGCGAATGCGTTCGAGATTCAAGAGTTCCTTCCCTCTTAGGCCTTCCATGTGACCAGCCAAGGCTCATGCTTTTCTTGCCACGTTTTCACCGTCCAGCGAAAAGAGGGCGCATCACAGCTTCGTGTCTCCTTTCCAGCTCTTGAACGCACCTCACACGGCCGAATTTTTCGAGCTGATCGTCCAGTTCGTCGACAGGGGAACCGTTGAATGTTGGAGGCACACGGGTCACTGGATAATGAGGCACACGGGTCACTGGATAATGACCGGGACAGGAATCCAAGCCTGGTCCACGGCTAGGGCTTTCCACACTGCATTTTGGTGTTTCGGCCAGTTCGTACTACTATAGAGCAGGCGAGGCTATCAAAATTGCAGCATATGCTTTTATGTTGCACTCTGGACAGACGATCTTTAAGGGTACCTTTGAAATCAAAGGAAGGCAAATTGAAAACCTCGTGGCGTTGTGCCGCAACTGACTAACTTAGCAGAGCAAGGATTCTATCCTCACAGTCATATAGGCGTTCATCCCCCGACAGCTGGGGGTGATGTTTAAGATTAGGCCATGGCGAGATTGTTTCGAAAGTGCAGCGCCGTTTCATTGGTTCCCTCCTGATAATGTACGGACCCTCAGTAGTGAAGCGTGATGAGAGAAAAAAAAAAAGTGAAGTAGAAGGCTCTTTATTAAAAAGAGCAGAATATGGCAAAATTATGAAGATAAAATAAAAAAAGCACCATGACTTTAGTAGCATCGTGCTTAATGGCAGCATGCTCCCTTAACAGCATGCGGGGATGACAATTATCGGCGGACTCTTATATTCCGAGCTGGTTTTGGCTGTCCTAAGTGAACTAACGCACCTGCCCATCTTGTGGCGCTGCTGCTCGAGCCCCGTTTACTAGATGATGTGAATGCCGCCTTTTGAGAACTGCAGGCTGTTGGTTCTTAGGCCGGATTTTTTAACTGTGCGTTAACGTATAGTTGACAACGGTGAGCCCTCCTCTTGAAGACAGTACGAAGTAACGTCGACGGCAGCTTCTTTCGTAATCAGTGTCAAGCTCTTGGCTATGCGGTGGTCTAGCGGGGATTGAATTCGCAGTTCAGGAGAGAAAATTCTCGCTCACCGGAGAGCCTTTTGCAGTCTAAGAAGTTTCGAAGCGTTAGTGCCGAAACTGCCTTCAAGAGGGCACAGCGCACGGTGGGGCGCAGACGTCTCCAGGAGTGCAGATTACTATCAAAACGCAAAGTTTCTATATTTGCCATCGGCCCGATACCTCACCTCTAGAGGAGGTAATCGAACTCACCTTCTCTAAACGTGTGCTTGTTAAACCAAGCGTTCACTGGTGCACGTTGTGCTCATACGCCTTATGTCGCGAATCGCATGTCCTGGAGGCTTTCATCGTCTATAGTACATAATAATGCCTCGTCTAAACATGCAAACAGTCAGCCGTTATTGACGGTGTAGCCTGGTATATCGCTATGCCTATATGTTATTTGCGTCAACCAAAATGAATAAACAACTAAGCATAGGCAAATAAGCGTACGAAAACAGTAGTTTGAAAGAAAAACACTGCAAATTACGCTGAATATTATGCGAAGCTGTCGAAGAATACGTGTCAGCTGTTTAAGCCGAGAAGGAAGAAACGACTGCAAAACGACAACAAAAGATTGAGCCCTTGTTTCAGTAGCTCATTAACTTTACTTGCCGCCTCTGTAGCTGGCTCAGCGCACGCCGTCTATTTCGGGCGCGCCCGCTTGGTGCTTGTCGATCCCCCTCTTCCTTTTGCGTTTTTTTTTTTTGCAGAAAGCTATCTTCTTTCGGCTTTTCTCTCTCAGCCAGCCCCCTCCCCCCTCTTTCCGCTCTGATAACTGCGCTTCGTCTCCCGTGCTTTTATAGTTCAATACTTCGTTGTCACCGCTAAGTCCGCTGGATCCGCCTCCCGAACGCATCAGCTCCGCGGCTTCCAGCCGGGGACGTTTCCCAGATCACGAGTCCAAATTATCGCGCGCGATCAAGCATTAATTTCCATTTTAGATTAACCTTCTCCCTTCCACCTCCTCCTCTGCCTCAATTCGCCTTTCTTTTTTTTTTTTTTACTCTTACGCCGTCGCCGAAGTGTTGGTTTTTTTGTCGTTTTACTTGCTATGCATATATGCGTGCGTGCTTGGGTGTGTGTGTGTGCTTGCGTCGCCCTACTAAACGCCCGTCTTCGTCATGCGTGTCCTTGTGTGCGTCGGGGCCTCGGGGCATGTAAACGATGCGGTAGAGGACGAAGTAAAACGAAAACGGTCGACAGATTGACAGACGGCTAAAGAATTACGAAAGGAAAGCTTGCGCCACGCCGAAGCCGCTCCGGAGTAGCTGTTTTACTTGCGTAGGGCTTCCTGCCCGCCTTTTCAAACCTGGCTGTGAGAAAATAACGACCCTCAAGAAGAGGCGTTCTCACGTAACCTGTTTGGCAGAGACGACTGGGACAGCTGTGGCTAGCCTCGGAAGGAAAATGGCTCTCATGCTTACTGTCCTGGATTGGCCAATATACGGGCAGTGACGAAACAGTTCTCGAAGAGACGCGCTGGACAAAGACGGCACGGAACCGGGGATCTCGGCTTTCTCGCCATCTCGTAAAGACGTTGATGTGTGCTGCCAGGGAGCAGTTTCGGCTTTCTTGTTGGCGGTTTGACTTTTTTTTTTCATCGTCCTTCGGTCTTTATCTTGCGACAGATACGGAGCTGTTAAGGATCAAGTTGTCAAGCGATCGGCCTTGCGTGTTCCTGTGACATCTTCGTGTTGACATCATTTTTTTTCTCCTTCTTACTTTTGGTGAGCAGCAAAGCGTGACAACTCGCAGAACTGTATCATGACAGATCATAACCAATTTTTATTTACTGCTGTACTTTCTTGGCAAATACTTCCGTCTAATAAAAGACCAAAGATAACGTGCAACGAATATTTAATGAAAAGTATATTAAAAACAAAAATCGTTATTGCGGCGCGGCTCACTAGACCGATCGCAGCCCTTCGTGAGTTGAGTTGAGTTGAGTTGTGTGCTACAGGTGGAATTAGCCTTGCTTATTCTGCCGGAAACTGCTTCACCGTAGCGTCCCTTATATGTTAATAATGTCTTAAAACCGGTCAGATCTGCCCCGCTATGCACACAGTCGCTTATAATAGAACATAGGCCACTCCTGCAGTCACCATCTATGCACACGTCCACTCACAGTACATTATCCACTCCAGAAGTCACCATCTATACACATATTCAGTCACAGTAGAACAAAGTTCATTACAGAGCCACCATCTATGCGCACACTCACTCACAGAATAACATCGACCATCCAGAAGGCACCGTCTACGCACACAATAAATCACAGAAGACCATAGACCGTCCCTGCTGTCACCACTTAGAGTCAAGATCAGTGTCCTGCAGGAATGTTAAAAGAAGGGGTGAAGCCTCTCTTCTGCATGTCTCGTTTCCACTCGGGTAGAGAATGTCCTGAACTGTACTGTGAAGGGCTCCTGTCGTCTTGAAGGAAGCGAACGTGCTCTGGGCACTGACTTGATGCTGCCTTATGCGTCACGTCAGCTGCAGCCCCAACCTCGCCAGTGGTTGAGCTCGCAATCAGTGCCGGACATTCACGAGGAAAGCTCCTAGGGCTGGCTAAATCAACTCTAAACATCTAAATATTGCTCGGCTCCGCAGCATCAGACTGTTTTGGCGCGCACGCCAAGTTTTTTGTTAGTTCATTTCGTAAGCTGTCGTGGTTGTTGTCTTCTTTTGTTTTCCTTCCCCTCAGTCTCTAGCGCCAGCCACCACCGCAGAGTAGGAGAGCGGAGGGGGCGCTCAGTTCTCGCGTAGATCGGAGCGCGTTCTTGCACGCGTCAGCGGGCAGCGCCTCCATTACGGCGGCCGCAGAGTCGCTGCTGCGTTACGGGCGCACGGATGCGTACAAGGGAGTCGCCCGTGGCCGCACAGTTTACGCGCCCGGTTCGACTGCGTTGCCGCACGGAAAACGATCGATGGTCTCCCCCGCGCAGCAACTAATGAGTTCCAACGAGACGCAGATGGAGCCGCGACGTAATGCTCCGGCCGACGCAACGCGCACGGCTACGCAACGCCACTCGTGTGTTCCGCACTGTTCTAATAAGCGTTTCCATTATTCCCCTCCCGCGGAAGGTCCTCGCAGGTCTTCTCCGCCGCATGAACTCGGAATGAGATTCGATAACGCCAGTCCGTATTAATCGCCGTCGTTTAATTATCGAACAGCCGCCGCCGCCCCTCGCAATCGCAGTGCGATTCTTCATCAATCCAGTTGTTGCGTCCATCTCGAACAGCTCTTGCGTCATTTGCGTCCTGGAGAAATAATTCCAGTTTGTGACATTCGTGGTTGTTTTTTTTTTGTTTTTTTTTTCACAACGAATCACCTTTTTTGTTATCGGTGTTTCTTGGAAAAATGATGAATGCGCGAATTTTTACCCCTCTTGTCAAGTTGCGGCTTTTTTCAACAACAACAGGCGCTCAAAATTTGTTGCGGATTCTCTAATATGCGGCCTTTTATGGTCCTAACGCTTTTCTTGCAGGTACATCCTTCAGGCAAAATTTTACTGCAGAAACGGACATAGTGTAACTCAGGCTCCTTGCAATGCTGTGTGGTTCCAACAGAATTCTGTAGGCTATTTACACCTGGCAATGGTAGCCAAATCCTTTCGTCAGCCTAGCGTGGTGTCGTGACCGGTAATAAATGGCCTCTTTGGAGGGGAGAGTGGCAACATGCGGTTTTGTTTTCTTAAGACTAGACCACGAGGTTGGTTATGGTTCCAGCTGATAGCGCGGATACGCGATTCTGTGCCACCTCGTTGAAATGGGTGCTTTTTTTTTTTTTTTTTGCGGTGCTCGTTCCTAGCTAATCTGTCCATATATTAGGCGCTGTTACACGGCGTCGTAGCACCTTGCCGGCATTTTGAACTTGGACGTCTTAAAGACCAACTACGGGGCGTCCGGTGCATCATGCGGATATCTCGCACGAGGCCTACGGTTGTGCATCTTGCGTCAGCCAATTTATTGAGCTCCCATGGCTGCCAACAGAGGCACACGGACAAATCAAATGACGCACATAACGGAGGCCATAGCCCCAAGGCAAGGCTGCAGCGGAGCACTTGCAGAGGCGCGCCCCCTGTCTGAACCCTCGCGCAGCGCTTCATCCACATTCTTCGAGCGCAGCGGGCAGCACCGGGGATGGCGCTGCCGCGCTTTTCCGGAGCAATGCACCGGAGTGCTGGCAGAAAGAGAGGGAGAGAGGAAACTTTACTCTCACACGTGGACCGAAGCGCGAGGGTGTGCGGCCAGGGAGTAATTTCCTGTCAGCACCCTGTCGGGGGTCCCGCTTGAATTACAAGGCGCGCGCCGCATCTCTCCCCACTGTTCCGCTTTCTCTTTCCTTCCGCGCCCATTTGTTCGTCCGTACTTCACAGTCTCATAGCGCGCCCTGCGGTTGAAAAAGCCGCGGCGGCGATGGAGGCACCGCCGCTGGGCGTGCGCTGGCGTCAATCGCGGAGCAAGTGGCGCACTGCACCGCACGTTCGATGCAAACCCGGCGGCGCGTCGTCGTCAGCTGGAGTCGCTCGGGTCCGCGTCGGGGCAAGCGGAGCGTGAGCGACCGAGGGAGCGACGCGGAACACGCGAGGGGCTGTCGGCCCTCGTCTCCCAGTCTAGCGGCTGACGGCGTCGAAAAGCGAGTTCTGATAACCCTTGCCGTTTACAGAGCCCCCGAAGCCGCTCTCTCGTTCGCTCTTCGTGGTGAGACTTCTGACGCTCCGTATGGTTGGCTTTCACGCGTGTCATCTCTTATTTCCTTCTGATTCTCTCCTTCCCCGTGATGTAGTTACGTGCCGCGTGTTTATTTATTTATGGATACTGCGACCTTGTGTACAAGATCATAGCAGGTGGAAAACGTAATTTGAAAATACGAAAATACAGGCACATGCCAACCATAAACAAGTGCAAAGACAAGCTAAAAAAGAGAGCAAAAATACCGTGGCAAGTTCAGTAGTAAAATCTGTTGAGCGATTTGGTTTGGTTTTGTGGGGTTTAACGTCCCAAAGCGACTGAGGCTACGAGAGACGCCGTAGTGGAGGGCTGTGTATAACTTCTGCCACCTGGGGTTCTTTAACGTGCACTGACATCGCACAGTACATGCGCGTCTAGACTTTTGCCTCCAAATAAATTCTACCGCCCCAGTGGATTTGAAACCGCGTCTTTCGGGGTCAGCAGCCGAGCACCATAAGCACTGAGCCACCGTGGCGGCTAAATCAGTTTATGTTCTTGAAATAAATACAATGATTCCTGCGAGGCAACATGATCGGTGAGGTTATTCCAATTATGTACGGTGCTAGGAAAAAAGCTTTCATTTCATCTGCGCACGCTGTTGCGATCACTCTGAGTAGATTGTTCCCCGAGCGCTTGGTGCTTTCGGGGTCGGGTGGAGGTCCGTACATTTTTTTTTCCGTTCCTTTATAACGAAGCATTTTATCTGCCACAAGACTTGCTTCCTACTTTCCACCGATTGAGGGTAAATTCAAGGATACACTGCCTTGTCGCTGGCGTCTTTGCCGGAGAGGTACACTGAGAGCGGATGGAAACGCAGAAGAGAAAGAAAGTAGCTGTTCGAGAGGCTGTGGCATTACACGCCTATTGCTTCCATTCTCGGTAAATGAAGGCGAACACCGCCCGCGAAACGCGGCGAACCTGAAGCCGAACGAAAGGGCGAACCTGGCACGGAATATGAGCATGGACTCACCCGAAATATTTCTAAAAATCCATGCGAATGGTGTTCTGCGGAGAGAAAAACAAACTTCAGCTCCTAACAGCACTCCAACTAGCTGTGTACATGAGTGCGTTTGTATCCGCTATGCACCCCTGGCCGATCCCCCGCTGTTGGTATGTGCCATTTAAGCCTGGGGACATCATCGTCGTCATCACTGCCAGGATGCCTTCCTATTCTTGGCCGATCCCCGAATGTGGGTATGGGCTAAATTTTTTAAGGCCAACAACAACAACACTTCTGGACGAGCGCTTCTAGCACTCTTAGCTGCCACTACATGGCGCATGGCTTTCAACATTAAAAAGCAGAGGGATGACATCATCCGTGCCGTAAGAAGAAAAAGGGAATAACTGAGTGGGTGCCACTGAAGCGCTATAGGCGGCTTCTCTATGCGGCACTAGCTGAGCGCTGTGCCGAATTCCTGGTAATGGTTGCAGTTGAGGTCAGCCTTGCTAGACCTGGTAACGTCTAGTTTAGTAACGTTGGTTGAGGTTGATTACACAACTGTGCAACTGTACGACCGTGACAACATTGATTGTACTTGCGTGGAAGTTGACCCCTTCTCAGCCTTCTGTGTAGCAGAGTGACTGGAAAATTTTTCCAGTGACTCTACTGTGTAGCGCCTCCTGGCGCCACCTCGTCATGCGGGTCTCCGAGCACCAAAAGTGGTGAAGTATGCCGAGGGCGCTGTCCAGCTAAGAAAAGTAGAGTCACTGGAATAAAATTTTCCAGTGACTCTAAAGCAAATTGCTGTTGACAGATACCCCTCAAGACTCTAGAGGTGGTACTGCTCTAGAAATTGAAGGCCAACAGCGCAAACGACGCAGACAAAGTAGAATAAAACACAGGACAAGCGCTGACTCACAACTGAAATTTTATTCAGTTGTGAGTCAGCGCTTATGGAAGTCAGAGTCAGAGAGAGTCATGGAGTCAGAGATTATGGAAGCATATCACATGAGGAAAAAAACAAGGTTATGCGTCAGTAAGCCATCTATTTCATTATATGACAGTGAGGTTGCATTCCTCGATGCCACGTAGAAACATGGGTTTTGTTTACTAGCTGATAAGTTGGCCACTTTTTCTATAAAATGTACTACTTTCCTTGAATAAAATTTGAGTTGTGAGTCAGCGCTTGTCCTGTGTTTTCTTCTACTTTGTCTGCGTCGTTTGCGCTGTTGGCATTCAATATGTACCACCAACTCGCCCGTTTGGCTATAGTGCTCTAGAAAGCGCTACGCCTTTCCTGCAATGCATTTCACGCTTATATCTGCTCCCAACGATCAGATAGTCCGTAAATTTTTTAATGCTGTTTTCATTGCATCAGTGCGTAAAAGGAAGCGATTTCCTTCCTATTTGTAACAGGGCCTGGCTAACCGTCTTCGATGCTATCGTATTTGAATCATTACACAAAATTATGTAATAATTTCCGTTCGGAGACATATCCTTTTAGACTGTGATTCCCAGCTTGCTCTGGGAATCACAAGATTTGGAAAGCATTCGTTGGTTCATCCATGGTTTTGAGTAGTGTAGTAGTCGTAAACGTGGTTATTTACCGAAGAGGATATGTCTTCAATATTGACGCAGGTCGTCGCACCTGGAGGGGTGTTTATGTACTGTGTAGCAATGGCGAGCTGCCTTGCATTACTCCTATCATTTTACATACAGTCAGTGTTTCGTTATTAGCTTCCTTCGAAGGTAGCAGAAAAAAGGGATTTTATCGGACTTTTAGAGGAAGACTGAATTTTGAGACCCTTTAGATGCCCTGGTGAACGATGCGCCAATGGCTTGTTCAGTATTTTTCTGCCTTTGCGCAAAATAATTCATGCTTCCGTGTGCATGTTCGTTGGGGTCTACTTATTTGGGGAATGATGCTTTCAAAGACATGCGTCGATTCTCTCAATTACAGTAATTTCAGCACCGTGTCTCTATATTATGGGCGCCCAATTTTCCCAAAATGCGCTTCCTTTTTCGAGCAGAAGGAGAGCCGGGGAGTGCTTATAGCGGTGAATAGGTCTTGCATTTGCAGACAGTGTTTTCTTCTTTTCACTGCTGCCCCCCCCCCTTTTTTTTTTTAGCGCTGCTGTGAAACGTAAGTGGGCTGCTTTGTATCGCCGGAGGCTCACATTTCCGTTAGCGCCGTCACTTGTATTCCGCTATTTTGCGAGGTCGGGGGTTTCGCATTTTAAAAACCCTGATATCACGCCTTTTATGCAGTTCCATCACAGTACACGACACTGTATGATGACTTGCAATTAGCGTGCTTGCGTATTGAACCTACACTCTGAACACGAATTAGCGTATATGGGAGCAAAATAGGAATAAGCTGTTCTCTAGCCCAGTCTCTAGCCCAGGGGGTACTACAAGCCGTTTGGTAGATTTCCATCACTAAAAATACGGGATACTTACAGTTGGCTGCGGAAACAAATTCCCTCTTCAAAACATGTAAAGTTCTAACAGTTTTAAATGAGCTTTCAATCTCCTCTATTCGATAACCTCAAGACCTCCGCTGCTGTGTATAAAAGCCTCCTTCCATCGCTAACTGAATCAAATTACTTTGTTTTGAGGAGAGAATATTCCTCCGTTGCCAAGAATAAGCATTCCGCATATTGGACCGCCGCGGTGGCTCAGTGGTTACGGCGCTCGGCTGCTGACCCGAAAGACGTGGGTTCGATGTCGGCTGCGGCGGCTGAACTTCGATGGAGGCGAAATTCTAGAGGCCCGTGTACCGTGCGGAGTCGGTGCACGTTAGAGAACCCCAGGTGGTCGAAATTTCCGAGCCCTTCACTACGTCGTCCTTCATAGCCTGAGACGCTTTGGGAAGCTAAACCCCAGTAAAACAATAAACAGCATTCCGCATATTTAGAGATCGAAATCTAGCGCGGGACTTGAGCAGCATATATCCAGTCCCTAAAAGGGATTGCGCTGGAGGACAAATTACATCCTTTTCACTCCCGTACAGGCTAATTCGTGTGTACAGTGCATAGCCCGAAGCGGGCACCGACTTGGCGACCAGCTTATGCTGCTGCATTGTCCGCGGGCACTCACTCACAGCGCGCGCGCAACCCTTTCATTCGCAGAGGCGTCCCTGTGCGTCGTCGCGGGTGGGACGACCTGTGCTCCGGCTGAGCTGGCCCTTCCGACAGACAGGCGCCTCCTGCTGCAGGCCTCGGTGCGGCCATCCACGGAGAGGACGCTGCGCTTCCTCTGGTCCCTGTCGCCGGCCCCCAGGGAGCTCTACGTGTCGCACGATGCCGCAGTGCACTTCAGGCCTGGCCGGCCCGGAAGGTACTGACTGGTTGTTTCGGGTCACGGGACGGGGTTCATGATTTCGCCGGCATCGAAGCGTTACTGGGGTGCGGAAGTGAATCACGGCGGACAGGATAAAGAACTGAGACGATCGTTGGCGCGCCGTGCCGATTTGGAGTTTGTAATTTTTCCAGCGCTTAAGTTGCCGTGTCGCCCACACCAACAACTGCGTCGCGAAGTAATGGCGCGCCGACAGAAAGTTTTGACGTAGTTTATACCGCTTACGGTAGCCGCCAGCCGCCTGTGTGCATGCGCAGATGACATCGACGGGCCTGGCACCGGTGTCGGCAGCTGCGCGCGAGGAGGTGCGGCTGGCAACCGTCATAAGCGGTGACGGTATAACGTTCACCCTCTGTTCCTAGTGATTTGAGCCGATTTTAGATGGTGGTCAACGTTTGGCTGCGTGCAGGTGCGCGCACATGTCTTTGACGGCCTGCTGCAATACATTTCTCGCTGTTGGTCTTAACAAAGGGCATCAATTTCGTCGCTTGACTGCTGTTATCGTAAGCTGTTTCATGTTAACGACCGCGTCAGTCAGTGGTCGGCTTAGCGCAGCGATTCAGGGAGCTCGTCTTGGACCACTGTGTAAAACTTATGCAGACATAGAACACTGCCTTACACAGTGCCACGCAGCCTTCCAGTCCCCCGCCTATCCTTTCCCCCCACCCCCACCGTGGCCCATCTGGCTCGCCTCCCTGGATCTGAGACTGCAACGCGCCCTCGTCGCCTTGGCCCAGGACCTATTGAACGCCTAATAGAAAGGGTGTTCTAATAAAAGTGTCACACCACCACCACCACCACTATGTAAAACTATGCCGCTGGAAGAATCCTTCATTTGCCGCTTTCTACTAGGTGTGTAATACATAAGACCAAGCACTGCTGTTTTTTTTTTCCTTGTCGCCTTCCGCAGGTACATGATCGGGGTGGCCTGCCAGAACCACGTGAGTGTTGTATCCTCCCCTGCCCTGTCGCTCCAGCTGGTCGAACGCATCACGGGCCTGACCGGCATCCGCCCCGTGGGACCGGTGCTGGTGGGTCGGCCGACGCGACTGCGCGCCGTCTGCTTGCGTGGGAGCGACCTCACCTTCGTGTGGGACTTCGGAGACGGAACCTCCGTGGTCAGCGGAGTGCCAGACGTGTGGCACACTTACAATAGGTGCGAAGCCTCTCGCTGCATGGTTCGCAATTCAGAGGCTCCAGTGACCGTCACGAAGGTTTATTTTACATTATAGTGGTGCCTCATCTTTCCAGTAAAGACGGCCGACGAGCAATGCATCCACGTTCGTGAACCGTCCTTATGTATTGCAGATGCAGTGAATCGCGCCTTACTTTCTTTTTAGCGACCGCATTGTTACATCCTTTATTGCCGGTGGCAGGGTACAGACTGGCGGGAAAGCCGCCAACACGTGACACATGTTAACACAGGGTTCCTTGGCCCCAAAGATTGTCCCGCTATAACACGCATTTAGCGCGTTTTCTTCGCATCTTACTCCTATGGGTGCAAAGGGACTTTCTCCGGGCTTCGTGGCGCCCATTGTCTTCCTCGTAGCAACCGTAATATGTCGTGCTCTCGATGGTGTGTTATCTCCGATCAAATGATCCAGATAACGGGGCCATGATTGATTCACGATGCAGCCAGAAAGGTGGCCGAACAAACTTGGTGAAGTGAGACAGGCGAGTTTAAAAGCAGGCGCACTCGAGGCATTGGTAAGGCATTGGGCAGTGCTGTGGCAGTGACTTCGTTTCCAAGGGAGGGGCCGGGAACGAGGGGAAGTAGTGATTTTTTTTGTGTGTGTGTGCGGCAATATAGCGGCCACAGAGCAGGTTCTCGGAGTCGTAACAGGTATTACCCGCATGCCACGCCATCACGTGGCCACTTTGTATTCACCGAGAACAAGTTTCTATCGAGCCAATCAGCGCTTGCTCTGTGGCACCACAGCGCCATGTCACCACCACGGCTGTAGCGACAGTGGTTTTATTTGATTCTGTGCGAATATTCGTTGCCACGTCGCCGGAAGCCTGGTCGTTTGAGCTTCCGCCTCGCTTGCGGGAGATGCGGGGTTCGATTCCCAGTGCCTCCGGGTACCCGACATTGATACAGTAAATACAAGCCTGGCCTTTTCTTCGGCTCATCCAGCGCCCGCCGTTATTTTGTTTCCTACCCGCAGGACTGGAGAACACTGGATCAAGGTTGTCGCCTACAACGCCTTCAGCCGAGCCGAGTTCGAGACGAACCTGTTTGCAATGCGCAAGCCCTGCAGCAAGCCTGAACTGCGTATCAACCCATACACAGAGGTGAGAGCCGTGCTTAACGAATGGGCTTCTGACTTCGCGTTGCATCCCAATCGGCTAAAAAATGGAAGGTTCTTTATCATCACTGTCATCATCCTAACTGCGTACACTGCGTGACAAAGTCCTCTCCCAATGACCTCCAGTTAGCCGTGCCTAGCGCCAGCTGCTGTTGCACTATTCCGACGAACTTACTAATCTCTCTACCGACTCAGTTATTGGAGTTGAATGTCGTTAATCGTAAGATTCCTTTTGGCTGGCATTTGCAGTTTTTTCACTCCCTCGCCATTCTCCCCGCCCCTCTACTCGGATTGGCGACGGCGGTTTCCCTCTCGCCGCTCGTTGCCTCCCACCAATTCGTCTTCTCTCCACTTTCCCTCTGACCGCTCCCTTCTTCCTCTCTCTTTCTATCGCCCTTTCCTTCTCTCTACTGTGCCTCCTCTCTCACGAACCTTCACACGCCGCCAACGCCGGACGCTTTTTGTGCTATGGAGCGGTTCTAATGCTAACGCATTAATAACGTGTCGAGGGCGCATAGTCGTAACTTGTAAGACAGGATGAAAGAAAATTTATTTTCTATGGGTTGATACCTTTAACGATAACCCATCTTATCGCGTCGGGCTTCCGCAGCCTTATTAACGCGCCTCTCGCTGGCGCTTTCTCGTCGGTTTCCTCCGAAGGTGCGCCTGAACGAAGACGTACGCGTGGAAGCGGCCGTGAAGACCGCGTGCCCCATGTCGACGAGAGCCACGTACTCCTGGACTGTGCTGAATGCGACGGGAGGACACGTGCTCACTTTCCACGGCGGTGGCGCCTTCTCCCGGAAAGATTTTGCTCTGCCTGCAGGAACGCTGCCTGTGGGCAGGTACACGCTATCGTTGAAGGTGAGACCACGAGTGCGCGAGGTGCATCGCTTGGCGCCCTGCACCAACGTCGACCATTGAATTTATGGCGCTGCCGTCGAGCTAGCCAAACCTTTTGCTTTATTAACTTTTTGAGTTTACTGATATTAGCTTGCTGTTGTTGGCCGGTTGTTTGGGGGCTGTTGGTAGGATGGCTCGTTTGGTGTAAGTGCTGTTTTCTGTTGCTCCACGCAAGAGAGCGAAACAATAGCTTATATTTATGCAGTGTATGGCACCGTGGCCCCCATTACACGAGGAACCATAGAGATCTGAAATGCTTTGGGGTTTTAAAGCGGCCGGGTTGTGCTCAGTTTTCAGAAAGTGGGAACGTGTTGTTTCGAGGAAGAAGGGGGATTCGATCGTGGAGATTTTGGATGGAGCGCCGTCGGCAGCCGCCAAGCGTTGTGGTCAAGCTTCCGCTGACATGTCTCAACGTGCACGCAATGGAATAGGCATTTGTTCAATTGCGCGCACGGTATTGGTAACCGCCGCTGCCTAGGTAGAACTGCGGTTGTTTCATTGGGCAGCAAAAAACCGTACGCCACTTGAGTCGCGAAAAAAGCGAGCCTAGTGGAGAATAAAATCGAAGATGTAGACAGCCACGAAGCAGGCAGAGCGGGAAAAAGCGCTTAGCAGCGCTATGATCAGTGCAGGTATACCAACAACTGATCGATTTGAAGCGCAGGTGTGGCACGACACATGCCCGGAAGATTTGGACACGAAAGGCTATCGGTATAAGTAGCCTATTAGTTTTCTCTCATTTTCTTTTGTAAGCCCTTCATCTGTTAAAGGCATTTTGTTGGGACACTTCGTATATGCCCGTTTATTTTCACGGCGCAGTATACACGAGGGCTCCTATAGGAGCGCAACATGTTTTTAGTCATTTGGAGCTGTTTCGAGACGTTTGTAAGACGTTTTATGTTTCGTGGGTATGGGCATCGGCTGTGCTCCCCTGTCGTGTCCCCACCTTTTTGCCAACGCTGTTGTCGTCCCGAGTACTTGGTGTTGCATTCGCATCTTTTTGCAGGGCCAAGTTCCGAGACTAAACGCTTACATGAAGAGAGAGAAAAAAATACCTAAACGGGCTGTAGCGCAGCGAACCTGGCTTCGTAATTTCCGTTCCTCCGCGTCGGCTCGGCCTTCGTCGAAACGACGCGAGACTACTTCCACGACGTGGTCATTAACACAGACGAGGGCAAAAGAAAGCTGACGACCGCGGAGAGAGAGACCGCGCGATTCGGCTTGCACTAGCATACTCGAAGACGTGCCGAAGGCGACAGGGAGGAAAGGAAGCAAATTACGAAGAAGTACAATGGAAGAGAAAAAGCCGCTCGCCGGCGAAGCAGCGGCGCGGCTCCGGCCGGCACTCGTCGTCGGCCGCGGACGGAAAGCGCCTCGGGCGGCCGCGGAGGCAGCGCGCATACACTATCGCGCCGCGTGGCACGTGATTAATTGTGTTTGTTATTAATTCAGCCGTTTCATTCGCTCCTCACACCCCGCCGCGCTCTCCTTTCTCCTCCCGGGGAAGGAAATGGCGCATCTCTTCATCATTAATCACGACGATGACTGTTCGGTTTCGTCTGCGCCCTGCTTTCTCTTTTTTTTTTTTCTTTTTACGACCGCTATATTTTCTGGATGCCTCGGGCCGTTCTCACTATTCTTTACTTTCGTGTTTTTTCCCCCCCTCATCGTTTATTTTCTTTTTTTGCAGCGTTCTTTATTAGTTGGCCCACCAGCCTTCTCTCCGCCTTTCTGGTCCGGATGGCTGCCGCTGGGACCGTCACTAAGTGCGCGTTTTTACGCTACTGTGTTGCTCGGCGCGTCTCTCCCTCATTCCTCGCCGTCGTCTCGTTATTGACTTTTGTCTTGCGCTTACTACTGACGCCGCTCATGTCGCTCCCAGTGTGCATCTTATCTTCCTCTTCAGCCTTCCGTCTCTCGTTCCAGTTGATCCGCTCGGCTGAGGCTCGCCTAAGCCGCTCTCCTCTCGTCTTTTTTGCTGCCGTATTTTGCTCTTTTGTTTCCCGCAGCGTTTAGCGGGTACAGATGCGCACCCTTATCGCTGCCAGCAGAGTTTATGAGGCGTGCGCGCGGAGGGCGCATGCTTAATGCGCCCGGCTTTCGCGCGGCCCGGCCCAACGTATCGCTCGGCGGCCATCGGGACTGCAGCGGCGCGCAATTATTACGGAGCGTGTGCGTATACGCGTCGGAGATGCGCCTGCCTGTCGATGTCGCGTGCTGCGATTTCTGCAGCCGGGACAGTTTTTCTTGCTGTCCGGCCTTGCTACATTTGTCACCGCGGAGAAGAAAGAGCAATGCGCGCGTGCTACAGACAGCCGGTCTCGGCAGAAGAGCCAGCTAGGCTCGAGCACCGCGGGCGAAGTGCGCCAACGTTGTGTTTGTGTTTCTGGGCTTAGCAGTGGCTCCCCTATCGCCGCTGTTATTCCTCTTTTGTCTGCTTCGCTTATTCTGTCCTGCTTATTCCCTGGCGGTATCTTGTTTGCCCTTATCGCGGCTCTTATTGTCCAAACAGCCGCGCGTAAAGGGCTGACGAGCGGAATGGGCGGCGCGGCTTTAGCAATTAGGTCCATGTTTGTCCTCCGTTTAATGTTTCGCCGGTATGCATGGGGCGACTGTGGCGTGAATGACCGCGCTGTCAGCTGCGTGAATTGCGTCGTCGATAATGAAGCATTTGGTGTTTCTTTATGCGTTAGTTGGATTTAATCTGTGGGGCGTGTAATGTTTAAAGGCCAGCAAAAAGAAAATGGTTGAGCTTATATAGGATGTTTTATGAGCGTTAGCAAAATTAGTTTTAGCACAGGCAGCAGCCAGGAATGGACACAGATCAACAAAAAAATAACTTGAGGGGACTCTTAAAGGGGCTCTGAAGGTACTCCAAATAAAGTTGCGGTATGCCTAGGATGTTAAAGGGCGCCGCTTCATAAATATCCTCCAGCAAGAATTTTCTTATTGCGTTTCGTGGAAACTGAGTTATTTCCCGTCAAAATTTGAATTTACGCGTCTTCGCGCCTTTCTCTCTCCTCTCGTAACTTTTTGCACGCTGACGTGTCAGCGCCTCCGCCGGCCCCACCCACTCGGTCCCTCGGCCCCTCCGCCAGCTGCCAACGCGCCCGGGAGGAGAGGGGGAGGGGCGGAGCTTGCGGCCGCGGTCATGGAGCTGCGTGGCGTCAGAAAGAGGCGTCACGGCGAACCAATGGCAGCCCTGCGCTGCTGACGTAAAGAGCACAGCATGACGAGTTGCGCGCGGTTTCGGCCGAAAGCTTGGCACTGCAGGTCGCCGCGAGACGCGGAAGCGCGAATTTTAAAATTATATAGTAAATGATAGGTTCGCTTTTGAGGTCCAGTACGCAGCATGAACATTCGACGGTGGCCTGTACTTTACATAATGCAAGCGTATTATAGGCAATCTCGATCATCCTTTTCAGGGACATGGAATAACGCTAATGGGTCCCTTCAGTGGCCTGAGGTCCTCTTTGCATATCACTTCGCAGACACGGACACTTTTTTCATTCACCATCGCACAATGTTTATCTAAACTCCTGAAAAAAATCTAAATGCAATGACATACAGATCTGTCTCACGCAAGTGCTACCTCTCTGTTGCCTAGGTTCTACCTACATGCCCATATATATGTGGAATTGGTCATTCTCTACTTTGCATTCATAGGTAGCAGGGTGTCTTCATACCACTTCTGGCACGGCAGGTGGCTGTTTGCAGCACAGACACCAGTGGGGCTTGTGAGAACCAGGCATGCTTTTCCTGGGCAACCTCTCGCAACCAATCATTAATTTAACTGCCACCTACCACGGTGGGCAGTTTGTTCACAATCCGGTGGGCAAGTGCCCACCTTCACAAACTGGATTTTCCGCTCACAGCGCCGCCGGATTTTCTGCAAAATGCGAACCTTGACACTACCGTGTTAAAAAAGCATATAAAGCATTATCGGCATGTTATTTTTTAAAGGTCGAAGTTGGCTGAGCTTTCTGGTGAGCCAGAAATCTTCCATAGCAAAACTACACTGATCCTCCCCTCTGCTATCTTTTTATGGTAAAAGTTTCACAATACGTCCTGCAAAGTAGGACCACCCCCTCCGAGGCTCTCTCCCATAAATCCGCTGGCGTTGAGGGTTGGAGCAGCGTTGCCTGAGCCCTTGCTCGTTCAGGGATTATTATTAATTTGAAAGGGATGGGAGAGGTGAAAATAAGGGTGATTGCGCAGTGCTTTAATTGTCTCTTCGCATGCCAGACAGGCGGTTGTGGAAGAGGAAGGAGTGTATGTCGGAAGTGCAAGCGCCGGTTACGTGGGCGCCGGGGCGGAAATATCTCTGGGCAGGGGATGAGAGGTGCGAGAAATGCCCAGGGAAACCAGCATCGCCAAGCACCCTTGAGCTGCGATAGATGCTGCTGTCTGTGAATAGAGGCAGTTTGAGGGACCGAGTTGTAGGAAGTAGCATACCCTCTGGATCGTTTAACTGCATGCTTCTCAATAAATGTTTTCATTGCACGAGGTTTGCCTACAGACTTCATGCACCGTATGGCTGCAGCAAATGCATCATTCCTCTTATTTCGCTTGTCTCAACAACTGTACGCATCACACCCGAACGCCAGTATTCTGATTTCTTGCTGGACATTCTTTTTGGGACAGTTCATGGTATGCTGCTTTCAGGCAGCCTATACGTTATCGAGGGAGAAGCTTACGAGGTGCTACATTGATTAGTTCTGCATCTGTTATGTCTCAATTTCATCGTGGTTTCGCTCATTGGGACGTGACATTTGAATACCAGATGCTTTCCATAATACGTCTGTGCGGAAGTTCTCAGGCTGCCACAGCTCAGCGGGTCAGTGGTTTCCATAATGATAAGTATAATTATCGAGCACTGAGAGCTTTCAGTGATGCATACTGGGCACGAGGGGTGTGCACAAGCTGGACAAAGGAATTCACCTGTCAACTTTTTTTGAGGGGAATAACGCGCTACACACGGACCATGTACGACAACTGAAATGACAGACACAGGACAAATGCTGTCCGTCGTTTCAGTTGTCGTATTTGGTCCGTGTGTAGCACGTTATTCCCCTCAAATGTACAACCAACTAGCCCACATTGCTGCGTTGCTTGCGTCTACTTCTTTGTCCCACGTCACTGTATCGTGCGGGTTCTCCGCGCTTCTTACATTCAAGGATCCAATTTCCAGCATTCAGTTTGTTCATGTGCAGTCATAGTAATTTTTGCTTGTTGTGAAGCGCATTCCCCCACTCAGATGCTGAAATCGAGTAGTTGCGCTAAGTGCTCAAACCTCTCTCCCGCAGGCCCGCATGGTGCCCACAGCTGTGTACGCTGTAGAGAACGTGACCCTGGCTGTCCTCCCGGCTCCACTGGGCATCAGCATAGCGGGTGGCTCATGGCGTTCAATCGGCCCCTCCGCGGTTGTCATCCTCGAGGCAAAAGTGAACCCGCCGGAGCTCGCTGGCTACAGGTGTGTTGGTAGTGAGCTGGCTGCTCCTTGCTCCTTGGAGAAGATGTGGCGATCTCCAAACGCGTCTGTGTCTCTCATCTGAGCAACTGACGCGACGTTGTGATCGAACTCGGACGAATCACCAGTTTCGCTATGCTTTGCATTGAAAACCATTTTCAGTACTGGGCCTGCCAGCTTGACGTAGAACAATGTAGAACGGAGTATTGATGTTGTTACGTCAGAGATACAGACAGATAAAGATACTTTTGCGTGTTTTTGAAAGCAGAAATCGGCTTTGCTTTGCATTTGATGTGAAAAGCAAAGAGAAAAGGTGTAAAGCCTGTTTGCAGACTGACATGCAGGCTGACGGTCTGCATGTAAAAAGAAATTTTTAATTATGGTTAATGGGCATATTTTGAGTCTTTAGGGGCCGTATCTGCTGTATCACTTGTAGTCCATGCACATTCATTACAGCTGCATGCTCGCCAATAGGAACGAGCGTTTATTTATGCATTTCCCTTGGAACAGACCGCCGTTTTCATTCCATCTCCCTGTATGCACCAAATTGCCTTCGGCGTCGGCTCAGGCACAGGCGCATATTGCACAGCACTAAAGCATAAAACTAACACTCTAGTTCACCAACTTAAAACTAAACCCTCTGTTAAAGGAGTGTCTTTTCAGCGTAAGTTTTCGTTTGTTTGCTTGTTTCCATCTTCCGGACATGAGCCTTACATACCATGTCCACTTTTGCCTGCCTTCATTTGCAGGGTAACATGGAAGTGTGAGCGCCTGAGTAGCGATGGCGGCGCCGACTGCTTCACGGACCCAGTGCCGTCGTCTCTGGCCAAGAGGAGCAGCATGACGCTGCGTTTCCCCGCGTCGGCTCTGAGACCCCTGTCGGGCGCCTTCCTCTTCACGGCTACGCTGGCGCTGGGCAACACCTCCCGTGCTGCGCACCAGGTCCTGGATGCCTCTGCCGGTGGCCCTCGATTCCGGTACGCCACATACAGCGAAAAGGGCTAATTAGCTGTCACTTATGTTGCAGCTAAGCCTAAGCAGGGGGCATAGTGGTCATCATTGTGTACACTATCCTACGTAGCGTGTTTGGCCAGCAGTTTCGCTGTCACACGCCGGAGAATAAATGCGAAATGCCATGTTCCGTGCAGTCAGGAAATGTTCTAACGTTCTAAAGGATTTGATAAATCAGTCCCTGATTTGCTTGCGCAGACTGTAGTGCATGCAGTAACATTCACTACATTGCCAGCGGAGATGGTGAAGACCGGGTTCCGTGCGTGTGTTTGTCTCAGCTCATCCGCGCTGTTTTTGTCATTGAGGCACAAAGCCAGATCCTAAGCAGTTTGCATGTGCGCAGGCGACACCATCCGCGACTCTCTCTCCGGTGTACCACTGTAAGCATTTGTTTGCTGCACTAACTGCTAGTAAGACGCTGGGCTGACGTTCTACATAGTCCATGTCGTGAACTTTTACCTACCACATGCTGCGAAAGCTGACGCATTACTATAGTGCCTAGAATATTCTAGGCACTGTAGCGTTGCCTTGAGTGAGCACCTCATCACTGCTTTGCCCGTGGCACTTGATTTGTAAGCGCACAGTCACTCACGAATCACTATATTTACAGAAACTTCTTTAGACAGCCTATAGATTGTCCATAGAATTTTGTCTATAAAGTCTATATACTTTCTGTAAAGTCTATCTATAGACTTTCTTTGGACATATTTTATGGACTAGTCTGTACACTATACAAATGCTATGAACAGCATATAGACAACCTGTAGGTTTATGACATGCACTTGTAGTAGACTTTTCTCTATAGAATGTCTAAGACTAAGAAATATAGACAAAAGGAAAATCTAATGAAAGGTGAGGGAGCACCTACTGGCAGAAAAAATGGGCTTACCGAGCCACTATCCGGGAGAACTCAATGAACGTCGTAGGTGAACGTGAGTGCTGGAGACGATTACTTGATACTCCAGAGTTGCGCACCAGTAAAGCAGAGAGAAAACTTTAGTGGCGAGGTTCTCCCAACGCGTGAGATCGCGACGTCGAGGTCATGAAGCAACCGCGGCATGATCAGGAAACGCACGTCTGCGAAGCCGAGGTACTTTTGCCAGGATCACGAGACCAACGAAACATGACGACACCATCTGGGCACTCGAGAGTTAATTCAAATGCAGCCCAGTCGGCCTTGCCTGTTTGGTTTGCGACAAACTCGATTGCATATTTGTTGCTGAATTAAGGGGTAGCAGTGCTCTTAACCACCTCATTTATCAGTAATTTCAGGTTTAAGCTACCAGTTCACGCCGAAGTTCATGTCATCCTTGGTGATAGCGAAGAACTTTTTTTTCTCCTATTCCATCAGCTGCCATTAACTCCATAATGGACACATTTTTTTTCGAAAGTGGCACCAAAATGGTAATTTATTTCTTGTGCTGCCATCTGTCGGCAAACCAAAGAAGTTCTTTGGATGAGCCCTACCCCATTAAACCAGACACCAAGTGCCGGAAAACACACGACAAGCTGGACTCGTCATGATCCAGAAATGACAGTTGGCTTATGACGAGCTTGGCTCATCCAAGCCCCCTAGGGGGTTTAATTGCTTTCTTTGGAGAGGAAACTTGGATCACTGCGATAAAGCACTAAATTTAGAGGGAAATGAAGCTAGAAGTTTTAATGTAGTCTGTCATCAAACACAACCTTCTGTAAGATACATCCATACACAGGGGCCTCCAATGGCTGTACTGGTTGGCAGGAGTGGTGTGATCTCCAGAACTGCTGGGTATGCCTTGGCAATTGATTCATTTAATGCGTGTGTTTTTTGCTAGGCTCATTGAAATAAGCTGTCGATCGTGCGAATTTGACCAGCGGGTGAGGAGCCATGAAAGAGTCGTCCTGAGAGCATCATGCCAAGACTGCGACCGGGAGGATGTGTTGGACTTCGAGTGGTCACTGCAGCCCCTTCTAGACGAGAACACGCAGCAGCAGTGTAAGTTTAATCTCCCTCCGTAACTGATCTTTAAAGGGACACTGAGGAGAAATTGAAGTTGGCTTGTATCGACAGAATACCAGCTCCTGATTACAAAAACGCCACTCATACCGACAGCAAAGCTCTTGTAATGTAGAAAAGAGCAAGAACCAAAATACAGGTATCGCCGCCACAGGCCAAACTCGCAAGTACAAGCGTGATGACGTCATAGGACAAAACAGTGTTGCTAGAACCAATGGTGCTAGCAACACTAGGACACGAGAAGCCACGAATCACTGAGGCGTAGCCAATGCATGCGCAAATCTCCTTGACGTCGCCAGATGGCGCCACGTACCCGGCAGCTACGCGCGCGCCTGTAGCATCGGGACCAGTCAGCACCTGCTCACCTAGGGTAGGCGGGCTCCCGGTATTCCGCTAGTGGTAACAAGGTACACGGTATGCTAAAGGTGTCTATTTGCGAGAACTTGTTGACGACTTCGAGAACGAGATCCATCGTATGCTGGCAAAACGCCGGTACAAACGTAAACGAAGCGATGGTAGCGACGGCCGCAATAGCGGATAGATGCCTTCAACGTGCGGCCGGCGGTAGCTTTCTTTTCGGCTGCTGCTAGGCCGCACTGCTGGCCGCCAGAAATCATGGAGTCTGCGTTACGTCATGTTTCACGTCACTTTGTCCTGTGTCATCATAAGAGAATCCCAAGTTTGAATTAGAGCGGCGGGAAAAACTTTTTCAACTTCGAATCCAAATTTCTTAGAAATAAATGCATCTTTCGCTGCCGGCCAAGTGGCAACAATGCCATGAAATGCCGAACTATCGGATTTTGCTGTAAGAAAAATATTAATAGAGCTCTCCTCACTGTCCCTTTAATGTAGACCTGCTGTTAAAGTTAGTTCCTGAAATTTGCCTCTTGGGTCGTCTGGAGAGTGCAAGCATAGCTTAACAGTGCCTGTCATATCTCTCATCAGAGAGGACAACACAGGAAAATGTATGTTCTTAGGAAACTGACACATCGATTCTTTTGAAAGCAGTGGCTATCCAAGCAGCTAGACGCATAATTGCATAAACATATTCTTATTTGCCTGAATGAATCTATGGTGGGAGACTGGCTGGCTATGGTCTCCATTTTTGTTTGATGCTCGCTGGAATATTTGAAACTATTTTGTGTTCTCCTTTGTAAAGGGGAAGTAACTAAGAATTCTTTTTGCTTGTTTTAGTGGGCAGAATATGAATCGCGAGATCTGGGTATCTTAGTAATAATCAAATTATAAATGCCTCACCTTCGAAAGAGCAAAGCCAGATCTGAAGTGTGCACATTGCTGGTAGAGTAGTAAACTCTGTAATTTCGTGGTTTCTTTCCTTGGTTCGTGCAAAATGGAAATTGGGCTATAGGTTCTTAGCCATCAGCGTATCAGTAGAGACATTGTGGTCTATGCACAGCTGACAACCACTGCTACAACGAAGGCGGAGGTACACAATCACGACCACATGATGCCGGCATGGAAGGTGCTAAGGGGCCCCAGAAGAGAGTTCCTGGTCAACAAGGCTCTGCTGGTAAGCAGATTTTGTCAGACAAATAGCGTGAAGAACCTTCACGTTTAACGACATAATTGCATTTACAGGTTTACTGGTCGAGTGCAGTGTCTTGCTTTGGTGAATCAGGCTCCACAGTAGGTTATCTGATATAGTGTTCTGAGGAAAAAAAAATGAATTTTTGCAGTAATATTCATTCATAGGTAATTCATCGGCGCCTTGCATTTCCATCATGCATACATTTCCAGCATTCATATGTGATGTCTTACTGTATCACTGCTGTCATTTAGCAGAGCAATTAGGCTTGAAATAATCAACCACATAGCTCTGTTATCGAGATATAGTCAAACCCGGATATATCGAAATTGCAGGGGTTCACTAAATAGTTCGATATATTGGTAATTCGACATATAAAAATAGCAATAAATATGCCTGTCCGCACCCTAAAAGCTAGAATGTATTGCACCCGCACTAGTGACTCAGTTCTTGCAGCAACGTGCCGCCAGCCGACAGGCTCTCAGCGCACTACTTGCTGGGTGTTGCTAGGCCTTAACTTGCTTCGCATCAAAGCTGCAGAGGACGGTGCTTTGAAACTGGCCACTTCCTATCATAAGGTGTCCGATACTGTTTCCAGTGCACTATAAATGGAATTATGTCATGAGAATTGAGGTACAGTTGGTTTCTGCTGCACCTCTTGACAGAGAAGGTCACCACTATGGTTTACTTTGGCTGGCCTCTACAGATGACAGCGATGTGGCAGAGAAAATGAGTGCAAGAGACCGACGGTCACTTTTGTGCACATCCCACTTTCATCCCGGCACGCGTTTTCACAGTGCTGGCTCTGCCAGCTGCTGTCCAAGGCCATCCGCACAAAGTAATCGAAGAGCACAGTTAAGAGCAGTCCCAATTGCAAGCACACACTGTATCATTCGATATATAGAATGTTCTGCTGAGAACAAGTTCAATAGACGCGTGTAATAGTGCTGTTCTTTTACACGGGATGTTTGGATTGTTCCATATAAACAATAATTCGATAAATCCGGTCTGGACTGTATTCTTGTGGAGCTGGGTAGAAGACAACGACATGATTGAAACTCTAGCTCAATAACAAAAATTATATTGGAATATTGGAGGGTAAAGCCTGTTGGTAAGTGTCACTGATATACTGAAACATGTGAATGCATACATGTAATGAAAACAGAGTGGTTCTTCTAGCTGTAGTGCAGAAGTGCATTTTTCTGACATCTTCAGTGTGCTGTAATAGTGACGTTCACTTTCTTTTTTTTTTTTTTGCAGATAATCAAGTTCCACCGTTTCCACCTTTCCCAGACATCACTAACACCAGTGCTCTTCACCGGAACGGTATGTGTGTCCTCACTGAACAAAACTATGTTGTTTTCTCTACCTGATGCTGTTCACATAAGTCTGATTGCAGCAATTTGAATATTCATGATATAGTACCATCCTCTGGGGTGTAAAGCACCATTTTAGAGTGCCAGCTGCTAGGCCTAATGTTCCCGATTAAGACATAGTAGTTTTTGTAGTCAGAAAATGTCGACGGTGAAACAAAAAAAACGGAGGCCCCCCACGCTTTTTCCGCCGCCACGCCCATGCTGTAAAAAAAATAGATATAAAGCAACGACACACAAGCGCTGCGGCAAGGCTTCTAAGAGAAAGGAAGAATGCTAGAAGAAATGGTGAAGAAGTGGAATCTAAAGCTATAAAACAGTCCTGGCACTCTTGGCAAAGGAACGCCCATGAAAACCCCTACCCTCTCAATGGTCGGTGACTCAGCAGGGCATCGCGAGCTTTGATACTAAGTGTTCTGCTTTTTTGAACCGGCCGCCACCACCATGCAACTGCGATTGAGAGTCTATACGCCGACCATTTTGTAGCATCCAAAGATGTTACAACACACGCGGCCAGGCATCCATATGGGGGCTGTGGGAGGAAGGAATGGGGCGGAGGCAGAGCTTCGAAAGAAGACATGAGTGACCTCTCTATCCTCCTCCGGATAGATCACTTAGCTCGGCTGAGGCCTATGACTGGAGAAGACTCCAAGCTAGAAACTTCGCATCCCCGCTCTGGAGGAGCTGGACAGGAGGTGACACGAGGGAGGATGCGGAGGTGTGCGAGTTCTGCGGGCATATCGCTACACTCGAACACATACTATGGAGATGCCCCAGTGCCCCAGGATATGGCAGAATCAATAATGCAGAGGAATGGGAGACCATACTCAGAAGTGCCGACCTTAGCATACAACGATACGCTACCCGCCTGGCAGCAGAAGCTGCGCGACTATACCGTTGCTAGTCTTCCAGCTGCGACGCTGCCCCTCCCCGAACGCCTGCGTGCGGACCCGGAGGGGCACGGGTCTTCTTCTGGCGGAAATAAAGTTTCTTCACTCACTCACTCACTCTAGAAACTAGCTCGTTCCCCTGTTATCTTCACTCCCCGTGCGCTGTCTTACGGGAAGCTTTAACCAAGGCTGTAGCAGCCTGCTTGAGTGGCATCGATGATGAATAAATTGAATTGAAATGTGGTTGTGTCTCCATGGTTAGCATCATCGTGCACATTAGCATGTGTGTAATTGCAATGAATTTTTCTTTCTTTTTGTGAAAAGGGAGCAATGGAAGGGCTCAGAAAACTCCTTTTCTGTACTCTATATTAGCTCACTAACGTATTGTTCCTTTCTTGTTCACCTTGGGTGAGAAGGCCAAGTTGAAGTGGTCAAAACAGCACATGGCTGTTATATGCCAGATATTACACGGCTAGAGAGGCATGCAGAGGCTAGTGTATTAATGATTTCTTGGCAATTTGGACTGAGGGGTAGCTCCTTTAAAGAAAGGAGATAAACATTTATGGGAAATATCTTGGCAGCATGAATGAAATTGTGGAAGATCAGAAGAACTTATACTCCGTGGTTGATAACTTCTTTTTTGCAGGCTCCTACAGTGAAGCCTCTGCAGTTCATTTTGAGGCGTACAAGTACCGGCGCCGAGCCCGCCATGGAAAGGGCACACGTTCAAAAGGTACGTGCTGTGCACAAGCTTGGGCCTGTGACTTGTGGGCATAAATTCATTCCTTTTGTGGGCACAATAATATCCACCATTGTTTTGTAGATGCCAACCTTCGACTGCCAACCTTTGTTATACTTCGACTCTGGCGGTCGTTAGGGAGTCGATTGCCTGTTTAGAACTTGGAATACAGGGAAATCCTCCCTGTCCACACACACGCACACAATTTAATAATCGCAACCTCATCATCATCAATGGAAAGTTCTGCTTGCAATCGCATAATGATGGGGATACTTCTTCACATCTGCCAATGGCGCATATTTTTGAGGGTAAAGGCTTTGGACACCCTGGCTAGTAAGCTGGAAGGACTACTTTAATTTTATTTCATCTCATTGTTAATAATCTTCTCTTCGTGGAATAGCCAATCTTGATAATAACTATGCTATGGTGAGGTCAGGCACATGGCAAATAGTGAATATATTTGTGTTGGATTAGAATTTCGACAGATACTATAGTGTCACCCCTGCTGTAAATGCTGTTTCATTGAATCTGACCTTGGTCAGTGGTCCTTGGAGAATGAACAGAGCTGTGAGGAAAGTAGATGCTTTCACGTCTACACCTACTGCAATGTTTCGTATGGCCTAAGCATACAAAATTATTGGAATAGGCAGTGCGCATGATATATAAAATATACGACTGTCCTTATACTTTCTGTTTTAAGCGTCACTGTTTCTACATACATTCATTGTGGTTTTCGCATTATTCGTCTGATGTAACATGAAGTTTCGGCCTATGTCGAACATTTTGTACTTGTCCATGTAGGGAGTATTCACCTACGTCACTTTTGGCCATGAGCCCAATCAGTGCAGAGGCCACCATGCTTGATAGAGGTAGTTTAAAGAGACAGGACAGGGGATGAGCGTGAAATTTTCAATGGGAAAATCAAAGTAGCCATTATTTTTGGACGCCATATCTTTATGAAACACATTATGCAAATGAACTGCACTCACAAGAGTGAGCTATAAATCCTCTCCTCATGTCCCAGGGGACCGTTTTTTGCAAATGTTGAGTATTGTGCTAGGTTTCACAACACTTGCCGTCTTCAGTAATAGGAAAACAAAAATAAAAGCAATGAGCTTTTGGAATGGCCTAACGAATTCTGCAATGGCTGCTGTGGCTGTTGTGCTGCCCCTTTGCCACACCATGGTGCTTTAGCGAGGCTGGTGACGTTACAAAACACCCCGCCCCCCCTAGATTCATGTAGATTGCATATGTTCTGTACCAGTCATGCAGAAAACATGTGGAACTGCGAGAATCTTCATGCGGGCGAACCACCGATAAAGCAAAGGTGCCTGCAGAAGTTTTGAAAGCGCATCACAACTCTTGAAATTTATTGTTCCTTATAAAAAATCTGTATGAGCCGTGTGCAAGAATATATATATCAGAACACGGCATGCGCGTAGGGAAAATGTAGAGAAAAATGCCTGCCTTCCATTCATTTTTTCCTAGTATGGTGTCCGGTTTACGTCTGCAAAAATGTGTATGATGTGAAACGAGATTTCTTTTATGCGCACAGAAAGACTACACAATAAGACAAGGTAGACAGGACGGAGCGCTCCGTCCTGTCTACCTTGTCTTATTGTGTCGTCTTTCTGTGCGCATAAAAGAAATCTGAGTATGAACCAACTAGCCCTGCAACGTATATTACTGGATGTGAAACGAACTCCATATGTTTTCCAGCCTTTCCGTATGTGTTGTCCGTTTAGACCTGCATGTTCTGTGTGAGTCATATACAGGACGCTTCGTTACAGTTGTGTGATCTGGACCTGGACTCAGGTTCTGAAAGCATGCCCACGACTTAAAAGGGAGTTCTGCTTTCATATCTGAACACAATGCTGTCAGGCCGACATGCTCAGTGAATATGGCCTGTAGGTGCTGAAGCCGATATTGTGGGTTTTGATCCTGGCAGCGGTGCCTGTATTTTGATGAAGGCGAGATACGAAAAAAGAATGATTCCCACATACTGAGATTGCAAAAGGATCAGTGAATTACTGCACTTATACTTTCTCAGTGCATGTCTGAGAAAGAAGATCCAGCGCGAGCATCAGGCTTTTATGATTGGCCGGGGAAAACTGTGGGATATGTTGCCTTGGTTAAAAAATTGTTCGCTTACCCAGGTGAAAATCTTTCCCAGCTCAACTGGTTTATGAAACAATTTCCAGTTGGTTCCAGTTGGAACCAACTGGAACCCAGCTGGTTCCAACTGGAACCAACTGAAAATTGTTCCATAAACAATTTCCAGTTGGTTCTGGAAATTGTTCCATAAACAATTTGGGCTGAGCCCATTGCAGTGAAGCAGACAAATTTTTTATGTTGGTTGTGAAAAAGAAAGACGCAGTAACTGTCTCAGTTCTTGCGGCACCGTGAGGAAGGTGGGAGTGAAAGATGAAATAGAGAAAGAGGTGCCGTAGTGGACGGCTCTGGAATAGTTCAACGTGAACTGGCGTCACACAGCACACGGGCGCCTTTTGGGTTTTTGTATCCGTTCGCAGCCACCGTTTTGATGGAGAACAGTTGGTCAAAAATCGCGAGCATATTGCAGGAGCCGCCACTGTGCGCCTATACTTTCCAGACCGCTAGTGATGAGATGAGAAAAGGCCTGCAAGGACTGCATGCTCTATAAAGCAGCGTTACTTGCCGTTCTTCTCCCTCTCTTATTTCCTGCAGCTCGGAAAGCACCGGGACGAACAGACAGAATGCTTCCTTCTTCTGTCCCCTCGAACTCTGCACCCGCGTCATTGCGTCATTCCATGCACTTGGGGAAACGACTGGAAGCGAGAGGCTTCGAGTGCTCATCAGAGCAGCACAGCGGATGGCTCGTTCTTCGACCCGGAGTGCTCATACCTGGATCTTCTTACGCAGTGCTTGCCAGCATCCGTCGACAAGGTATGCCTGCGTGCTCATTTTTGAAATTTTTCTCCCAACGATAACTGGTTGTAGAGAAATCAAATGAAAAGAAAAGATGTTGCTTGTCGGCGTCTTAATTCTAGACAGAATACATGGGCTTCGACAGAAGCTTTGACAGAAGCCCATGTTAGGCGAACAGCAGAGGAGAGGCGTGGTTAATGTAGCGAGAAGTGCGAACTGTGCTCTTGGGCACTTCAGTTTTGGGGTTCTTAGTGTTGTGAGTATCAGAAGGAGGTTATGGAGAGAGGAAAATTAAGATGCATCCATTTCTCCTAAAGTCTCGCTTAAATTCAGCAGGACTATTAAACAAAGACTGAAAAATACAAGCATCCCGGCTTGTGCCACTAAATGCTATAGGCTTTCGTAGATATGTCTGCACTTCTCATGGGAGAGGAGTAAATGAAGACATTAAAGTGCTAGCTGGACACACAGGATGATGAAACGCATTAATCTAGTTTCCTACAATATGTTAATTCAGAGGTAGGTATAAGATTTTTGTTTTATCTTTCACTTGATCCTTTTGCTTTGAACAGCTTTACTAGGAAGCACATTTCACGTGAAGGGAGTGCTGCTAGGTTATTATTGTTTTCCTGAGATCATCATAGTCTTCTGCTAATATCTGCAGCATAATTGACACCATCTTAGAGCTTTACAAAAGTCTTTCATATTCAGTTACAGGTAACAATGTCATAGACTTTCACTCACGCAACATTTCATTCATGCGATATTTGTTTTTTCTTTGCGCATAATTAAGTTTAAACGCTGGGCCTCAAGTGTTTGTAACCTTTTTGATTTTTTATTTTAATGTTGCTGTCTACTTTGTGCTCTTTGTGCTGAAGCCAGGCTCAACGATTTTGTTTCTTGATAACAGCATGCACTTTAGCTGATTAATTTTGGCTGAAGAAATGGGAGCAAGCGAAGAGGCTAACGTGACATGAGACATGTACCATTTTTCGTGTTCTAGCGTGGTGCGAAGTTTCACAGTTTTTTTCCATCGTTTACCATGTTATTTACCAAATCTGTTTCTGCTTTTTAACATGCACCCAGGGTCGAAAGACATAATCGGAGAAGCCATGGAAATGGTAACGGTGGGAAAAGGTCCTTTGGGAGGCCGGTGCACTGTCCAGCCTTGCACTGGTGTTGCATTAGAGACTGTTTTCAAGGCGGACTGCTCTGGCTGGAATGGTGGCCGGGAACCGTACACCTACTCCGTGGCCTACAGTGTGGTTCCTACAGGGTTCTGGCGACAGCTGTACCGCGGCTCTCACTGCACGTCTTCCTTCTGGTTGCCACCCGGTCATACGTCACAGAATTACACTGGTGAGTTTTAGTGCAAGACCGTAGAGGGTTGATAGAGAAAAAGACGTGCACAGCACTTCCTCATCTTTTGTAATTTCTTTGCATTCATAGCGTCCACAAACATCTATTGCCTATCACAGAGGTGAAATAAATTTGAGGGTGCACCTTTTGACCATTTATGCACTTCCCGCAGTGATTTTTAATGATTTGGCTTCAGGAATCTTGGTGTTTCTATGAGCACATCGTGAATGGTGCTGCAGGCATTTGGCCTGATGCTAATCTCTCTTCTAGTGATACTGTCGCTGCGAATCGACTGCTGGCTAGTTTGACTGTAAAGTGTTGGATGAGTTTCTAATTTTTATTTTATTTTTTTGTTCTTGCAGTTTATGTGAGCGTGATGATCCAGGATGCAGATGGATTTCAAATCTGTGCTCCCATGATCAGCACTCTGCAAGTGTTGAGCACCGTGAATCTCCCTGAGCTGTAAGCTTACTTTTTTTTTTTAATATTACTATTTAGGAGACGTTCTTGTTTTTGTCGTAGTGTGGCATCTGTTTAGCAATCTGTATAATAATTTAATTTTCGGCTTTGTTTTACTGTATTGCTACTTGCGCCACCATCTCGAGCAACCGGTTCTAGCACCTATTCATTTTCAAGCAAGCTTTTTAATATAAAATTCATTCAGTGGCTACATTTTAACCTGTCCTTGTGCACATATTTTTGTCCATCTGTCCATCCATGTGACAAGAAGCTCGAAAAAATAAAACACTCACAGAAAAGTATAGGTCACTCAGAAAGCACCCCTATAGGGCACTTTCTGACTCGCCAGTAGGCAATTGTGGATCATTAAATTAAAATCGAACCTAAGAGCTGTACAGAAGAAAAAATAAGTAACATATTTTGGGCAAAAGTAGGTATACATATTGGATCTTACTCTCTCGCAGTGGTGGTAATTTGCGCGTTTCGTCAACTTATTTTATCCCCAACAGAACACGCATAGTTCCTACCTTGTTGCCAAAAATAGCGCGGCTCTTTGGGGACCAAAGTTACCAGGAAGCACTCAACCAGCTTCAAGTACTACTCATCATGCTTTGCCGACTTGAGGACACCCCAGTGGGTTTATCGCGGCCGTCGGTCCACGACCTGATGAAGACAGCATGGAAATTTTCTGTGCGGACATTGCGCAACATGGATCGGTTTTCTGTGGTAAGCGCGCTAAAGTCAGCTTTATGCATGTGCTTTTCTCATTTCAGCCACATTATTCCAGTTCCCCATGGTAACGGGTGTTCTGGTAACAGGATAGACCACTCCTCCAGCTAATGTGACTAGTGCTCAGCATTCTCATGATAATGCCATACGCACTGTATGCTACGCTTTCGTGTTATGAAATATTGATTTCTCCTGTCTTGTTTTCATGTTTCTGCAGGCCACAAGAAAAGCTTTTCTTCAAACACTGAGCGTCATCATGGAGCCCCCATTTCCGGTAAGAAAGTTGTACAGAAGCAGTTCTCCCTTCATGTAACATCTCTTTACATAGAAGAGGATGTGGTAACTTTTCAGTATCTACGCATTTCAATCCGCTTGTGGAGATTGTTTTTCTTAGGGTACTAGCAATGGTTTCTTTTAATGACAATCCTCTTCACCTGGTCGACTCTCTGAGCGGGGTCATCGAAATATAAAATATATTTACTCCTATCCTCCTTTGCATTGCTTGGCATTGTTAAGCCTTTAAATTTAGAGTAACCGGCAACATTGGTTGGTGATTACACTGCTTTCTTGTGACAGGGGGAAGAACATGACCTGACCGTCGCATCACAACTGTTGCCCTCCTTGATTCACGATGTCCAAATCAATAACGCTGCCACAACAGAAGAGTCTGAAGCAGTAATGCGGGATGTTGTCACTGCTGTGGGGCACCTCTTGAAGTCGGCCCAGGCTTTCAATACCCGCACCTGGCACATCTTTCACGGGTTGGCGCACAATGTTGAAGCCATGTTGAAGGTCGGTACCAGCGCCTGTGTTCATACCTCTGTATAGCTGCATGTTTGGAGTTTTGTACCTACATTAGTTCTAGCTAAGAGCAGGTGAGGGAAAACGTGATAGGGGATAGGAGGGGAGGGCAGTGCTATGTAGCTTCAGTTCTCGCATGGATGGCATTCGCAAATGTCACACGAAGTTGCAAAAAGTTTTACAACGAGCTCATACAACGCAGCTCTCGCCGAGTTTGATGCATTGCTAGACATAGCTTAGCCACTGCATAAGCTTTGTACAAGTTCCTTGAGCAGACCTGATAACCAATTTATTGAATCAAACTTTTCCGTATGGAATGATCATGTGGTATATGCAGAAAGCTAATCCAAGTGGTACGGTGAAATATCCCTGTTGAAAAACACAACAGTATTTTCTGCCATCACAACAGAACCTCCTGTCGTCACCGCAGAATTGTCTGCAGTGTCCTGCTGTCTCTTGTTGTAATGATGAAAAAATAGCGCAAAAGCGACACGAGGGACAGAGAGGGAGCGACACAAACAGGCATCCCTCATGTTCCTTTTGCGCTATTTTTTCATCATGAATGTTATCCAACTTGCCCAACCTTCAGCTTTGCTTCTTGTTGTAATGATAGAATTACCAAAAAATACTACAGCAAATGCTACTGTACTGGAGAAAAATTTGTCACGACAAAATGACTAAACATTTTGTAGTGTTTTGGGCATGATTCTGCCATTCTTTTTCTCAACCAGGATTACTGCTGAAGGAAGTTTCTCCATTCAGAATGGTGATAACTTTTGGTTCGCTATCATTTATTCATAATTATCTATTACAGTCGGCGGGTGGTGTATGCCAATAAAAGTAAAGATATCCTGAGAAGAATGATTGGGTTATGAAAGGAAACAAGCACAAAGAAATTTGAAAAGCACTTTTATCCTAGGAGGCCATATAATTGTGGCATTTACTATAGAAGTCTCTTTTAGTCATACCGTAGATAACATAAATTTTTTGTAGATGATTTATGGGGGACTTAAAACAAATGAAACTATTGAAACGTGCATGAGTGACTTTTTTTGTAAGCATCTCTGCATACATACGCTTAAAGGCTGTGGAATAACGTGTTATGATTTTTTTGCAGGTGTATTTTCAGAGCAGCTGCACCCCTGAAGAGAGCAGGCATTTCTTCTCGGCATGGCTCAATATCTCAGTATTCATTGCTTTCAAGAGGCTACCCCTTCACTTCAGAACTTCGCCAATGGGCGGTGCTTATCCAGCAGGCCTAGAAGCTTCTCACAGTGTCACTCCTCCAACTAGGTGCGTACCTGACGTTTTCCTTGGACGTTTTATGGTGCTTCTACTTGGTTGCCATCACTTCATCACTTGGTTGCCAGAGGTCAGCCAAGCAGCCATTCTGGTGACCCTTTAGAAAGGCCGAGAAAATGAGTCACCCTTTCTTGGGTAGGCATCACAATGCCCATCACAGAGATGGCAGTTATCATGATATGCTGCTGCTTAGAGATGTTTTTAGTGTGCTAGAGCTTATAGTGACCATTCCCCACATTTAGCCATTGCGCGTTTCTCTGTCTATCTGTTTTCTGAAGCCTGTTTTGCGGCATGCTGTTCACCTGCCCACCGTGTCAGGTGGCAGCTCAGTTAATCATGAGAGCCTGCTTGGGAAAACAAAAACCAACCTGGGTCACAACCAAACCCAAGCCCCACCGCTGGCAGCACCTGTCATAGAAGGGCAGTGGCGCATCGCTTAACCTCTGCACCAGGATTGGTAGGAAGACTCCCGGGGATGTATGAATGTAGAGAATGACCAATTCCACATATATGTATAGTCTTTGTCAAAAGTAACCAGGCTGCATGGTTTGCTTCTCATTCGTATGGTAGAGCCCTCACGGCGTCTCTAAAGATCAAAAAGTTCTTTAGTTCTTTAAGGTGAGGTCATGGGTTGTCCTTACCACACAGAGGTTTAGAGCTTGGGGGCTGGCGTAATAGCCTTAATATACGACTGAGAAGCAAACCGTGCAGCCCGGTTACTTTTGACAAAGACTGTGCATTACCCATTATCGCTATCCTAACAACTGCCATCCGTGAACACTGGATCTAAACACCAGAACCAAAGTGAAAGCCGAACTGCTAGCGCACCTAATTCACATTTGGCCTAACTATGCAAATCGACCATAATTTTTTTTTTTATTGCCTCACGCTGAGTCTCGTTTGCTCACTGTCTTGAAAAGCACGACCGAGAAGTTAAATGATAGCTTGAGAAGGCAGAGACTGCAACCGAGGATGCACAATTCGGTGTGTCCTTGATTGCACGTTGAGATTATGGATGATCTTCATTGGGCGTAACATTTTCATTAATTGCAAATGTTGCAAGTGTCCAGTCCGAATGGCGCACCTATGTCTCCAAGTACTGGGGCAAAAAATGGAAGCTGTGTACTGGCTATGACATGCCGATGGCTTGTTTGTGCGTTCTCACTGGCCAACTCTCTGAATGATCACAGCTGTCTCGATTTGCACTCTGACTAGAAGGTTTTACTGTGAGCAACAATTTTGTATGCTTTCCTCTTGCAGGGAATCCACACTGCCGAAGGTGCTCCCAGTTCTCGTGGGTTACACGTTTCCCTTCGTCGCATTCAGAGGCCGAGCAGCGCTTCCAAATCGTCGGCACTCGGACATAGCATCTACATTCGTTTTGAACCCAACTGATGTGAGCCTCCAGAAGGAAGAAATGTTTGAAGTGAATTTCACCAGACAAAATGTGAGTAGCACTGTTATTCATATCACAGTGAGGGAGGAATTAATCATTGGCATCCACCCAGTTGCAGCCATACAAATACATAGGAAAGCTTGCAGCTTCCACAGAAACTTCGTAGTTGAAGAAAAATGTGTCCTTTGGCATAGTTGAAGTGTGTCCTTTGTGTGGGGTTTGAACCCCGGGCCATCATCAGTCTGGGGCAGTTGTTCAACCTACTGAGCTAGCTGGATGAATGCTACTGAGTAGTTACTCCTTTTTACAAATCTACTCCACCTTGGGGGATCCCCCTAAACATTGGATCAACACCGTTCCCACTTGTTGATGAATTCGCTCTCGCCCTACAACCTGCAAGCCTTCCTGGTTTACTCGGTTGGCAGAGCAACTACCCAGACAGGTAGTGGTACCTGGTTCGAACCCCGGACAAGGGCTAATTTTTCTTCAACTACAATGTTTCTGCGAAAGGTGTAAGCTTTCCTTTGTAGCCGTATGGCTGCGCTTGGGTGGATGCTAATGCACAGCTGCTCCCTTGTTGGAAATCTACTCTGGCTTAGGGGATCACTACTCATGTGACGCGCTACTTCTTCCCTATATGTGTGCAATTTTTTGTGCATGAGATGCTTATAGCTTCCATTTTCGGCAACCTTGTCTAAGAACCTTAGCAAACAGGAGGGAGAACTTGAAAACAACTTTCAGAAACTTTTGTCTATCTGGTTATCACCTTGGCGCATACTAAAGTAACCGGCGCGCCGTGAATGGAAAGGTGCTGTTCGGGCCTTTGGAGCCTCTGTTATCACTGCGATGATGAGGCTCCCAGGGGCAGCGTGTAGCGCAGCGATGCCATCTCACTGCTCGCAAGCCTCGTATGAGAAGGATGTGCTTGTGGGCACTCCAACTTGAGGCTTGAGGATAATAAGATGCGGGGCTTCATAAAAAAACTGTGTGGATGCTTAAGTCACCTTAAGAGTGGAATGCAATAGCACTAGATCTCACATCTGTCGCAGCTTCAGTTGCAACTTCTGTGTGTGCTTGCGTCAGTTTCTTTGTAATTGTCGATCCGTCAACCGTCATAATTGGGCTGCTAGCTGCACAGGTATCCGCTATGCTGTGATGGTGCTAACATTTGCATGCATCGCATTCTTTTCTAATTTTTTTTTAATTATCTATCAGTGTTGCTGTTCAGAAACTAGGTTGCTCACAACCCAGTGGATGGGCAGTTTGTGATGACGTCACAAGGTCACATGACCTTGCTCGACCAATCATTAATTGTCACCCGCCACTGGTTATGATGACATCCAAAGGCCAAGGGACCTCTGTGGACCAATTAGGGTGGTCTATCAGGACAGCTTGGGATGAGGTCACAAGGTCACATGACATCTCTCAACTAATCAGCGAATTTCATGCTGGACATCTATTAGGTTTTGGCATGATGACAGCTGTAATGCTGTCACATTATGTCACATTAACAAGAACAGTGAGAACAGTGGAAAGGTGGGGGCACTGGGCGTGCTCTGCTCCTGAGTGGTTCCCCGGATGGTATGGTTGTATTTGGCAGTCGCGATACCCTGAAACGAGGTTGTTTGACTCGAGACACAGTAAAGTCACAGGTTTTTGTCATTGGCTAGTGAATCCTTGCTTGCTCTACTATTCAAGGATATAGATGGCAGTAGTGCATTGTAGTGTGGCGTGGCATGACCTGAGCGAGACGCATTTCAAGAATGCTGCTGGCACGACTAATCGTAGACGGTGCTACGCTGCTTCTGCTGAGCATCTTATGCTGAAATCTACTTTCAACAATGAGAGAAACAATGTTTTTCGCATAAGAGAAACACAATTAACATTCGTAGCTTACCGTTGACTGTTCACACAGAGCTGTGCTCTTTTCTCAAAAAAGGTAATTTGAGGAAAACATTTTCTCTGGGGCACAGTGCCTGGTACATAAAAGTCATCTCTCTCCCTTGCACATGTAGCAGATGGTTGCTTGTTGTTCACCAGACATGAGGAAGGGAGGCTTTGCTGAAAAGAACAATTCATGGTTCATTTGTTCAGATTTGATTATGTTCACAGTGAAAAGAGATTTTATGAATGCTTTGTGGAGAAAGAGCAGAAATGATTTACGGCAGTGCCTGTCGAAACATAAGGGACGTCAGTTGCGTACCATATGTTGATTGTTTAGAATAAAAAATAAGATGGGCGGAATAAGAAAAGTTTGTTTGGCCAATAATTCTGGCACTGCGAGGATAATGTTTTGTGCAGAAGCAGCATGGGACGAATCTTCTCCTGAAAGCTGGCACCGTCCACATGCACAAATTGCAAGACCTGCAACGTATCTCAGAGTTCCACTTGTACATCAGAGTGAAGGCTGAACCTGCAGCCGACAAATTGCAGGTCTATGTAAGGTAAGTTTGTTGTTGAACAAGGACGTATATGGCCTTCACTCATATACGCCCTTCCTTCATATAAGGGTCATCACATGTCCATTATTCTTATGTGTATATGACTTGCATAAGGTTCTCGGGGAAGTCTTATCGCTGGGCTTAAAATGCTATGCTCTGGTCCGCAATGCGAGCTACGACAGAAAGGTCACTAGCCACGTTTGCCTAAGTGTCAGCGGTGTGCCCGGAACTTTGTCTCAACCTGGACTTTATACGCAGGTGAGCAAAGTTTCAGGTGTGTTGCAGACACTTACCGTCATCGACGCATCTGCAAGCAGCTCCAGGGGTGAAGACGACGCAGCTTAAGAGCATCGTTTGTCTTTGCCATGGCGCGGTTTGTCAATTTTTCTATTGTCACATTTCCCGGGCGTTCTGGCAGTGCAACATAGGTGAATCCTGTGAACACCCCCAAGTGAGCGTTTACAGGTGCGTGTAGACGGTCACCTTGGGGTTCACGTGCATGCGTACACTGCCAGAGCCCATTTCTTGCCAGCATGTTCAAGCTGAATGTTAAGGCTCGCACACCATTCAAGGACCGGCATTGGGAAGCGCGACGAGAAAGGCGCGGAAAAGAGGGGCATGAGAAAGATGTCAAAAACTTTATGCAAAAAACAGCTATCAAAGCAGCTATTAAAAGCCTACATTAAGGAAGAGCTAGCACTGTTGTTCGCTTGTCTTCACGTGACCTTCTACAGGTTTTTCTCCATGTTGTATCGCTATCATAACTGCACCAAGGGCAAAGCCTGTAGAAGCTGTTTTTTCTGTTTCTTTTTTTTTTCACTGTATAAAAAATATAGTTTCTTTACATTTTTCTAGCAATCAGCCATGCCTAGTTCTTCGTCCCGGTGCCATTTTTGCTGAGCGCAGTGGCCTTGCTCCACAGCAATCTGCCTGAAGGTTTGTCTCAACCTTTTTCCGTCTAGGTGAGCAAAGTTTCAGGTGTGTTGCTCAGGATGCAGTATCAGCAGCTTCTTCTGAGACCAGCTGTTACGTGGGGAAACTTACTCGCGACATGTGTGTACATCATAAACGTTTTTATCGTTCCCTCAACCTATTCATTTCTTTCTTTTCTTCACTTAGCTCCAGTACTGGAGATGCTGTCACACCCAACGGGGTAACTATTCGTCGTAGTTTGGACGCCATTGAGGTCGTCATTGAGAAATCCACTCTGCAAGGTGAGCTTACCACTGGGTACAGCCTCTGGGCTGCCACTTTGTCAGATGGATGGCACAAAAAATCATTATTCCATTCGAGGCTCGTATCATGGGGCCCATTTTAGTTTAGGATGTTTGAAACTAACCTTGGAAATCATCCCAGTCAAAGATAATGACGTCACCTGTTAAAAATACAAAATGTTTTGCAGTTTTGTCATACTGAGATTTTTTTTGTGTTGTAGTGTTTTGCTTTTGTATTAGAGTTTTTTTCTGGAGCACTTTTATGTAGTCTGTAGATCTGTGTACCTCTCTGCAATGACTACACAAAATTCTGTTGTTACTACAAAAATTTCTATTGTTAGTATGTGTTTTTGGTCAAAAACATTACAGAAAATCTGTTGCGATGACAAACTTTTCTGTTGTGTTTTTTTACTGGTATATAATTATTTTCTCACGTACCATGGTTGGCTACTTGGAACATATTGTTCAGGTTCTATGAACAACGGTACGTTTGGGGTCATGTGGTCGAGATGGACCAGGCCAGTTTGTAAATGAGAGTGAGCCCAAAAGGCGGGGGAAGGGAGAGCGGTTATGGAATTGAGGAAAAAGAAGGCTAAAAAGCGCTTCTTGCTTCCAACCCTGAACAACCTTCCTTGTTGGCGCCGAAACATCGGTTCTCTCAGGAGACTTTGGTCGGAGTGGCACAGTTTTTTTCTCTCTACAATACTGTTTTACACTCCCCCCCATACTAGGACAGAAAGCTTAAAAGTAGTTTGTTACATTTTTATTTGGATCTCGCCTTCAGCTGTATGCTATATGGCTTTAGAGTCATCACTTTTCTTCCTTTGCACAATGACAGCTAGGCATGTTTTGTTTTGTTTTATGCTTTGGAAAACAAAACGTGTTTTGTTTTCTGGTCTTTGCTATTTATAAGAACTGTGTTTTCAGTGCAAGAAGTCTCTTTGTTGTTAGAATGACGTAGTCCATCAATGCAGGCCAACGTCAGTTCGACCTCAGGGGATCCCTTTAATAAAGAAAAGAATTCACTTTAAAGCAATTCCCAGTAGACATGTCATCATTAGTCATTTGGAGGGATTAACCTCTGACCCTTGGATTGCAAGTCGAGCAGGCTACCTTTAAGCCTCCAAGGAATGTTCGTTAAGTAAGGATAAATGGAGGCCTTGTACAGGCACGTTACTTCACATCGCGTGTACATTACAGCACAGCAACGTGTACTTAATTGGTGTTGCTAATAGCGCCGGACGATGTTCGGACAAACGCAAAGAAACTGATGCAAACACACGAAGAACATGCAGCTATAAATTTTAATACTGTTGCATTGCCTCTTAAGGAGTCTTAAGTGGTGTGAAATTTTCCATATCCTTTAGTTAGAACTTTTCCATTATGGCCTAAATTTCCCTATCCACATTTAGTTTCTCCTTGGTAGCATCTTCGGGTGTGTCCGGCACAATTTGGGATGATGAAACTCCTGCTTAATTATGTTTAAGCCGGTGAGCAGGATGGCTCGTCTTGATCAATATTACCGCAGGGCGTAAGTCAGGTAGGCATCGTGCTAAGTCAGTGCTTTGTTCTTCTGCTCATTTCTCTTGCGTTCTGTCCACTTTGAGTTATACTCTTACGAGTATGGTGCTTTTTTGGAATATTATCGTGCGATCGAACCTATCATGCATGTTGTTTTTTCTTGTTCTTTGCAGATGATGAGGAGTACCACTTGATTGTAGCACGAGAACTGGAACGTCTCGGTGAATGGAAACTAACCTATGGACTGTCAAACTTCCCCTATTACCTGGAATGCTTTTGGCAGCGATGTATGCAGTTCCAGCCAGAAAAAGATGCCTGGGATGGTTCTGGCTGCGTCGAAACTGAGGCGACGGATGCTCACTATGTTGGCTGCAGGCATGTTCTATTTCCATCTCCGTGGCCTTTCACAATTCAATTCATGCACTCTCATAGAAAGGAGTAAATAGAGAGTAAGTTGTGCTCTAGCACACTCTCTTTTATTAAAGGAGCGCGCAATAGGATGTATTACTCTCTTTTTAACTCCTATATGTGCGGATCCGTGTTGAGTGTGTGTATGGTAATTGCTTTGCTGAGTGCATTGCAAAGGAAATTTTGGGAATAACGTGCATGTCCAGCACGTGAGCTATAGGATGGTTACGTATGTATACGGTCATTTGCAGATGATGCTTCATTCACAAACTGTGGACACTGAAAAACCCACAGTAATAACAGCAACAATCTGCGCACTCCGTGAAAGTGTACGTCTTTATACACAACAGCTTCTTATCTCTCTTGGTGTGATGTGCTACATACGTCCTCCACTGTATTTTAAAGCCGTCAGCCAATGCACATTTTTGTCTGGGGTGGTGTGAAAATGGCAAGCGGAATTTTGCAGCGAAAGAACTGGCTGTGCCAGTTGTTGGTGACAACAAGAAATGGCCAGGAAGAGCCAATGTAGTCAATAGAAACACGACAAAAATTTAGGAAAGGATACTGGACGTTATGTTAAGTGTTCGAGCTGTCGTCGAAGGCCTGTGAGGTTTCTTTCTGGCAACACTATGTCTTGCTGTTGTCTTGTGGCTCGAGTGTTTGTGTGTGTCAGTGTCAGCTAGTGAAGTATCTGTCCACATCGCTGCTCCTCGGACTTGAGGACGAAAGAGGGAGTGCTGTGGTGGCTCTGGGCGTGAACTCCTTCATTCGCATTGCATTAGCAGCAATGTCCGCAAGCACTCGCGGATGCTCCTGAGCGTACCCAAATTAGTTGCTTCAGTAGCTGGGGCCTTGTTCTTGCAGTGTGGGGCAAGGTGGAACACAGGGGTAGAAGATCGATGTCTGCTCGCCATCGCAATTTCCGCCACTGTGGAAGTGAAGCACACTTTGCCTCAGAGGACAGCAGTGCGTGGTGCTGGACTCTACTAGAATGGGAGTGGTTCTCAAAATGTGGTGTCACCACAGAAGGCTTCTTGTGAGGCGAAGCCGAAAGTGGGTGTCTTTCCTTTAAAAACTTAACTTTCATGCAAGTCAAGGGTCTACTGTTCTCGAGATCAGATATACAAAAAAAAAAACAAGGTGGGCAAGCTGGACGTGCTTCTTAAAAGGCCATCCAATCCTCCACAGGAAAGCCATCAGCCCTACACAAGCGCCACCCATCAACCACCTCCCCACCGCCTTAGCCAGGGGCTTCCCACCCAACCACCACCACTCTCAGCCCGCCTCCGCTTACCTACACCCTCCAGAAAAATTCTATAGCGTGTGTGGAGCCTCAGCTTTCTGAAAAAACAGCAAAGTAATCATATAGGGTAAATCCTACTGCTTTTGCTGAATTGTCGCATTAGATGTCTAACCATCCCCTAATTTTTTTATTTTTTTTTGTGAGGCAAATTTAGAAGAGTGACTGCGTGATTGGCATTGACAAGGCTGAAGAGTGCCTGCAGTGACAACCGACAGATCCCGCGAGATGTTCTGGGCGTGTTTTCTCGCTGCCTGCCTAGATCACATACAAGGACACTTTCACAGGTGTGCCTTGAATAATGCGTTTCTTCATTTTGGTGTCGATCCTAACAAATCACTTAAAGTGGCGGCAGAATGAACGACTATAGAAAGAGCATGTGACAGGACACATGCGGTCCATGTGACCTGTCAGAATCCTCCAAAGCGTGGATGCCTCTAACAAAAAGAATTTTTAGCGGCATTAGCTTGCAAATTTAAAACAGACCGGTGTATACTGTTGCCTTCGCTTCCCGAAGTTTAGGCTCTCCATTTCAGTTTTCGCTTCACGCGCAGGTCTCGAGAATACTCGATTTCGCCACACAAATTGCTGCCAGAAACTTTTGCTCCCGGGTGCACAGAGTCAATGAGACTTAGCAGGAACACTTGGGAGCGTGGTTCTATGGCTCACGCAGTTCCAACTGCGGGAGCCTGGTCAGCTTGACTTACATTGTCGCAATGTCGAGACAATATGACAGGACGTCAGCTTTTCGAGCCCCGCTAAGTGCAATTGACCATGTAAGCACATGCTTTTTGTCGTTTCAAAAGCAGTCACTTATTTAAGCAGGTAGAAGTCATTCCTCACCATATAAATTATTTTGGATAACAGACCACGCATGAATGCTGTAGCATCAGGGGTAAGAAAAGGACAGTAGCGCAACCAAGACGAACACAAGAGAGGACCGCACAGGTCTAGCGCTAAACTTCATCTAACTTTATTCACTAACAGCGCAGCAAATGTAAGGAAAACCAGGACACGTGCAGAGAGATACCAGTTTCCACACAACACTATCTACAGAACCGTTCAAGATACGCCATTTCCGATTTCAAATCGGAAATGGCGTATCTTGAACGGTTCTGTAGATAGTGTTGTGTGGAAACTGGTATCTCTCTGCACGTGTCCTGGTTTTCCTTATATTTGCTGCGCTGTTAGTGAATAAAGTTAGATGAAGTTTAGCGCTAGTCCTGTGCGGTCCTCTCTTGTGTTCGTCTTGGTTGCGCTACTGTTTTTTTCTTACAACATGCACCATCTAGCCCAACAAAAAGTTCTTCTAAAGCATCAGGGGTCTTTGCAGTGCCGACATGCGATACGATTCTCTGAAACCGTGTGGTTCAGGTGCCAAGCAGGACGTCCCATCATGTCGATGGTCTCGGGTGTCATCGAAGCCACGCTCGTCGAGCTGCCTGCGCACGAGTTCTTCGGGAAGCCGGTGAACTGGGCCGCCATTTCCTTTCTGGTGGCAACCGCCGCTGCATACGCCGCCGTGGCGTACTGGCTACGTGTGCACTGCACACCCAAGCCGCGGGCCCGTAGAGACTGCGGCCACCTGTTCGCACTGAAGACAGCACGGTCAACAGCGAGACACCTGTACCTGATCACAGTCCGAACAGGTCCCTTCTTCGACGCCGGAACGTGTGCGACTGTAAGCACTGATTTCTTTGTTGGGGTGTGAAGTGGCGTATTTGTAGTTATGATGAAGCCAAAATTGGAAGTTTGCCGCCGCGGTGGCTCAGTGGTTATGGTGCTCGGCTGCTGACCCGAAAGACGCGGGTTCGATCCCGGCCGCGGCGGCTGAATTTCTTTGGAGGAGAAATCCTAGAGGCTCGTGTACTGTGCGATGTCAGTGCACATTAAAGAACCCCAGGTGGTCGAAATTTACGGAGCCCTCCACTACGGCGTCTCTTATAGCCTTAGTCGCTTTGGGACGTTAAACCCCATAAAACCAAACAAAACAAAACCAAAATTGGAAGTTTAAGGTTCAGCTCACTCTGACCTGCTGTTCTCTTATTCAAGCACTCCGGAATACGGAAATGCCTTCCTTAGGCACTTTTGCAAGGCCCTTGGCTTGATTTGCTTCTCGTCAAAAAAAAAATTGAATCTGTGGCGAGCGATCAAAAAATAGGTATGAAGTGGTCTTCCTACTTCTTTAGTAAAAACTCTCAAAACTTGCTAGAATTGAAGATGAGGAAGTTTCGTGTTGGCTGCATCGTATCTGGGTTACAAAATAGATATTGAGACACTGCAAATTACACCTTTAGCATTATTACACGCCGACAAAATTTTCAGCTGGAACTCAGCTGTATATATTGTGCCGTCATTTTGAGCACAAGACATGCTGAAATTCGTCTAACCTATGCACTAGTGCATATACTACTAATGTTGGATGTCACCGCTCTCTGTTTCACACGCTTGAGCAGGTATACTTCACAGAATTTGATACTTGCTTTTGTGACTGCCCTGGGAAGCTGGGCATAAAAAAAATTTATAGTCTAGAATTCTGCAATCTTCGACTGCACATTTAATGAAATGTTCACCGAAAATGAAATTATGAGCTTTATGCACTCACTATGTTTAAGCCTTTCTAAAGGCCACAGATCTCACCCAGTTGGGTGCAATTTTTGCCTAATGGGATCATTTCTCTGTTCCTCACATACCTGAATGTTGAAGCTGCGAAAAATGGGCTTTAGGCCAGCAGAAAGGTTAATTGGTGCTACTATGGCTTGCAAGCAGTACTGTACCTAATTTGACAGCTGGTTGGCTCTTAAGACTTTAAAGATAATATGAAGAGGTCATTGGCTAGCAGTGCCTGTGGCATCGTTTTGGGTTTATCACATCTTTGTAATGGTCGCAGATAAATGAAATTAGGCTTTTGAGATCATGATATTTAAACACGAATTAGCTTAAAAGGCGCTCGTTCATTTCTGACCTCTTGTTTGCTGTAGGGTTGCAACATTACTGCCTGCTTAGAGTAATGGAGAGAATAATATTACTTCGATAGGTGTTTATTTTCACCAAATTTTTTAGGTGACTCTTCTCAATTTGACTATTTTGTGATGCCTGTATTTCCTGATATATACTGTATTTTCATCACAGAACCTTCATCTCTTATTGGTCTTGATTTATTGGAATAACAGAACTCACCTTACTGAACCTGTCTCATCCGAAGATCACGTCGTTTCGCTTGTTGGCGTATAGTAGCTATTTGCACATACTTACTGTGCAGTGTTGATAAATTTTAACGGTGATTCAAAGGGCACAGCGCATAACAGGATCCCCTGAAAATGCTACAAGCTACTAAGCAAAAAAGAACGCCCGATTTCAACAATACTCAACACACTCGTTCTGGTGGTTTACACCAGTCTTGTTGACATGTAGTGCAGGGGCAGTGTAGACTTGCGCAATTCCGGATGGTCGCATGGTTAACGGGAACTTTCTCATCCAGGTCTCGATGATTCTGCATGGAGAGACGGGGTCAACGGATGTCGTAAAACTTGCAGATAAGAGGAGCAGCCATCGCCAGGTGTTCCACAGAAGCTCCAGCAATGCCTTCTTGGTTGGGTAAGCTACTACCAACCATGTTAGAGTTTTCCCGCACCTGAAACTTTGCTCAATTTGAATCGGGTCTAGCTTTTTCAGAGTATCTTCTTCGTGTTCCTCTCTTCTTTGTTTTAATGCACTGGGGTACATTGCTTCCACACTTACGTGACAGTATTATTACTGCCAAGATCAAGCTAATGGATATCAAGCTAAAAGGGATTAGACCCAAGCAACCAGGCTGTGACAGCAGAAGCAACAGCAGCAATAGTGTTTAGAGATATTAAAAAAATTGAACTTGTCCAGAAGTTGCATTGCAAATTGCGCAAGCTGTTGGCATTTGAGTGAAGAGTGCCCTGAGCTCTGCTGTGGTGAACGCGTGGCTGTCAACAGGCATGAAGCCAGTAACGACACGAGCGTGCAACACCCGTTCAAAACAGCCATCCCATTGGAACAGAACAGTAGCCTTCCCAATCAAGGCGTTGCTTTCCACACGCACTTTTCTGAAAAATATAGTGCTTATGGTGACCAGTAAATAAAAGGTCCGATAAAATCACTATTGGCCATCCTGCCATGTTCAGTGCATTTTGATGTTTTCATGGGCCAGATAAAGACGAAAAATACAGAAAAACCAATTGGAAGCCGACTTTCCTCATTTAATGCGGCATTCGCAATGCGGTGAAGCCCAGTGCGGAGGGATATAAGGGAATGACTTCCCCTACCGGCGGCGCTCCCTTCGCTTTGTTGCATTCTGGGAATCCAGAAGAACCTGACTGCTACCACAGGAACCTCCAGCTAAAACGAGAGGCCGCCTTGGGCATCCCACAAAATATGGGCTGCGAAATTAATCTCCAGGTGCGAAAAAAAAAAACAAAAAAAACGCCACTGAGCCCCTGTCGGATACAGCTTGAGGCTGCAGTGGAGCCACCTCGTTGGGATTTAGGACTACCGCACAGAATTCCTCTATGACGAAAATGTAGTTTGTTGTTCAAACTTTTCTAAGATCTTGCCTCATGGCATATATATATATATGTTCCACGAGGCATCCTGGCAGCGTCGGCCATTGTTGTTTTTTGCTGAACAGGAGGACATAGGCTAAAAGCTCTGACACAAAGTGATTAGGAGGAACATTGTACATGACAAGCTTTTTTGACTGAGTACTCAGTATACCAGTAAATGGATTCGGCACTTAAGTTTTTCTGGAACGCCTACAAGTAAGCAAACCATGCTGCACGTTGTCAATGAAAAGACATCTGCAAAGGTTAATTGCAGGAAACGTTTATTTACAGTATGCGCACTATTTGAGACAGTAGCGTGTGCACTTTATTGCTCTTATCCCCACTTATAATATTTTATGATTGCTTGAATACATACCATATAGCTCCCTCTGTTCTTTGCCGCCTCAGGTACAAACTTAAGGATGTTTTCTGCGAAGTGAAAGCTGCCCCCGAGTTATACTCTGTTCTGCCTTTCTGCAGCCTCGTCATTACCATTTTCGATGAACCTTGCTAACAAAACGCATTGCTAACGTCATGTCGAATAAAATCTAGGCACAAAATTTAAAAAAGAAACGCAATTTTTTTGCAATCGAAAATATGCAGTTCCAGTCAGCCTTACAAATACGCTTTTACTTGGTTATGGTTACGATGCATGTTCACGAAAAGGAAATGAAGCTCTGTGATAATTATATCGTAGCAAAAGCCACGGAGTCCAACAAAAGATGAAAACGCACAGATTAACTCAATTGCTGGTAGTCCGAATCTCTTTTTTTTTATATAAGAGGAACACTACCCTCACTCAATGGGGAATTATTCATATGCCGTAAATTAAATATACTTGAAGCGCAAAAGAAAAAGCTTTTCATATACATTTCTTTAAAGCATTATTGGCCCACCTCTCCCGACACATGCTGCAGTTCCTGATGTTTCGAATGATCTTTCTGGCTATTGTGCCAGCACATCTAACCTTAATGTATGTGTTAAGAAATTCGTCGTTTATATGACGCTGTGCGGTGTGCTGCATCAGAAAATTTGGACATGTATGACAGGGCACGAAGAATGAGCATAAAACTTGTGAATGTCGAATCTGCATTCTTTGCCCGCCCCTTGCCTTTACCGCTAGCCATTCCGGCTTGAGTCATCGCTAGCAGTTTGCCTACAACCACTAAATGCTATGAGGGATCAGGAGTGCAAATAAATTGATCGAAATCTCTTCTTCCATTGAAAGCTCAGTAGGCCTCCTATACTCTTTCTAGTGTCGGGAAATTGGAGGATCATTGTTTTTTATGTTGCTTTTAATGCCAAAAATTTCAAAGAAAATATCTGTCTTATCGTTGATAATGAAATGCAGCAACCCTCTGCCTTTTATTTTTCTTAATTACGCTATGCCGCCTCTCACGAACGTCCACGCAAAGGTACGAACCAAGGTGCGCTCTACCCGTCGCTAAATAAGTGAGCACCAGAGCGCAGGCCGTAAGAAAGCACGTGCCACCGCTGAAGTCCGGTTGTGGCTTATTGTAAGAAAAAAATTATAAGCTCTGGAGTTTTGATACAATACCTACAGTACTAAAAGTTTATTTGTTTTACTGTTGTGATTGGCCAGCGGTGTAATACAGGATGCAGCGGACCGTGGCCCAGTATTAGTAACTGCTAGTTTTTAAATCATCGTGGGAGGGAACAGCGCGAACAAGACGACAGATGAAGCAAGAGGACACAAAGATGAGCGCTGACTCGAAACTGAATTTTTATTGAAAAAAAAAAACATATATACATCACAATCACGTGAACAAACACAGCAACGAGCATTGGTCTAGTGGAATCAAGATCACCGAACGCTCAATATGCCACGTGGTGAACTCCGAACAAAGGCACCCCTGAGAACCGAAATGAAGCAAGTCACGAATTATCTAAAAACGATACTTCTTTGTCAACTAATGCCAAAGAAGGCTGGCTGATACACTGTGATTCTTTTTTCCGTATGAAATAAGCTTCCATAATCTCCCTGGTCAATTTATCCCGGTGTCTAAACAAAATTTCAGTTTTTGTGACCAAAGGGCGGCACTTTTTCTGTTTCCTTTTATCATTTTCCTTCCCACACTCGCGGCAATGATCTTTCAGATGAGAGTATCTGGTGTCTGATAGTGAGTTAAGATGTTCCCTCAGGTGAACGTTAATACAGCAGCCTGTCTGACCAATGTAGACTTTTTTGCACGAGAGTGGAAGCTCATAGACTACAGAGCATGCGCATTCCACCAACGGTGACCTTTTTAAACGGTGAGTTTTTAAAGTTGTATCCTACTGTATAGAAGCGTGAGGGGCGGCGATCATTGCGCCGGTCGAGAAAATAATGTCCTTCTCACCTCTGGGGCACGACGGGAAGCTACGTCACCCCTTCGCCTCTCAAACTCATGACTTTGCACTCACGCAAGGCGTGGTCACCCCCGCTTGGGGAGGAATTCGTCCTCCATGTGAATACCACTTCAACTGCGACAGACAGCAAGTGTGTAGCATTTCGTACCATAGAAAAGAATGTCATTGAAAATCATGAGAAAAAAAAATGGCTGAGGCTTAACTTGGTTAAGCCTGGAGAATGCGAAGCATCATCGTGTCGCGTAATTTGGAGGCGCACAACCACAGCGACGGCGCGAGGTGGGCCCCCGTTTCTCCACTGTCGTGACGTCATCGTGTCACGTGGTGTGACGTCATGTATCACGTGACTTGGAGGCGCACAACCACAGCGACGGCGCGAGGTGGGCCCCCGTTTCTCCACTGTTGTGACGTCATCGTGTCACGTGGTGTGACGTCATGTATCACGTGATTTGGAGGCGCACAACCACGGTGAAGGGCTGAAGTGGTCGCTAAAGTAGTATGCTTCGCATAAAATCGATGCCATGGTTCCGGCAATATGATGCTTAATTCAGCAACAGCTCAAGCACAACTGAAATGTGGACACCTTGAGAGACGAAAATGCCTTCAGCCATGGAGGAAGGAAAGCTAAGGAGAGGCCCTTGCTATCTGAGCTGCATGAGAAAAAATGTGCTCGAGCCACGTGGTTTCTCAAGGGCCGCTGGGAGTCTGGCCAATGATGCTTGGTGCCATCTCCGTCATTCATTGTATCTGCTGCGCATGGGTGAACATGCTGAGACAGGGGCCAACAGGGAAAGGGGAGCCCTCTCGTTCGACTTAAAAAAATGGGGCCTCTCCCTAACTCTTTCCTTCCTCCATGCCTTTAGCATTTTACAGTGGCAAGCCGGTGGTAATGCCATGACCATCTAGTCTCCTTCTCCTCTCACTTGCCTCGGGCGCCTCCTTGCTACAGCTTGTGCAGCATGCAATTCGGATGTTGAAGCTGTAGCCGCTTCAACTTAGCTTTGGTGGCATGCACTGCGAGGCATTGGTAGGCTACCAGCATTTGCAGCGGTAGCTGTTAAAGTCCTGTTCCGTTGTGCTTCACGCCATCATAATAGGTCGTGTCTAGAGGGTGGTTGCCACGGGAACCAGTCGGTTGTGTGAGTGTAGTGGTTATTATGGAGAGAATGTGCAATGGCGCTGCTTAGGATTGGGAACAAAAGGGTCAGAGGAGAGAAGGCTAGGGGCGGGGCATTTGTGAGATCGCTGTTCAGTGGCGCTGGAGCAAAGAGTGGTGAAGCGCGCACGGTCAGTGCAAGGTGCTTACATTTACTGCCTCTAAATAAGCTAGGAGTAGCTTAAGCGAGAGGGGCCAGGTGTGAGCTGAGGGTACTAAAGAACCATATGGAAGGTGGTTATCGTAGAAGGAGGATGGTATGGCGCGAGTGTATATCCTCATAAATCAGTTTTCCTTTTGCACATTACAATGTGTTAAGTTGTAGAAGTATTCATCCAAGATCCTAGAGCATATTATTCAAACATTTAGCTACCTTTCTCAATGAACGTAACATATTTTGTGAATATTTTCTGGGTCAAATAACTGCCTGGCCTAATGGGTCCAATTGGCTAGTCCAGTTGGATCCAATGGGTCGGGGGCTAAAAACACAACTGGAACAAATTTGTTCCAATTGGGAAATTCAATTGGAAGCAATGGAAATGTTTATTTAGTTCCAACTGGAATGACCAATTGGTTCCAATGGTTTTTTTTTTGACTGGGTAGGGATGCGTAACAGTAGGGTAGTAACTACGGGAGTCATTCGGAGGATGGTTACTGTGGAAGGAAGAGGATGTGACGAGAGCGGAAGAATGCGTGAATACAGGGTGGCCACATCAGGAACCGTCTAGAGTGTGATTGCAGTGGAAGGACGAGGGTGCAGCGAGAGCAGAGGGATGTGCAACCTGAGTGTAGTTGCCGAGGTATGGAAGGAGGAGGGTTTGGCAAGCGTGTAAGTGCGTGAGCACAGAAGGCTACTACAGGAACCACTTGGAGTGTGATCACCATCGAAAGAGGACCATTTGGCGAGAGCGAAAAATGTGTGAGCGGAGGATGGCTGCTACAGGAGTCATCCGGAGGGTAGTTTTTGTGGAAGGAAGCGAGAGAGTGCGAAGAGAGTGGTGGAAACCGAGCAGTGTAGCGGCAGTGGTGCCTCGTGCCCGGAATGGCAAACTGGTGAGAAATGCTTGTCGAAGAGGTAGTGTTTGTAAAAAACTAAAAAGAGTGCTTTGTAACTCGACATGTATGCATATCGCTCTCAACTTCTTTACCTCAGTATATTGTGAAATGAAATACCGCTACAGCTGCCACTGAATCATGCGCTGTGCAGTGGTAACTGTCCTGTGTGAGGGTCTTTACTCTAAGGGCATCATAACGCCTCCACAGCAGGAGGGTCAATTATAGCCGGTTTTGCCGCACATCTGAGAAAGAGAGAAGCTAGGCTATACAGTTGGCCTGTCACATGTGCTGGTGCCAGCCTGAGTTAAAAAGTGTTGCGAGCAGCACTTTTTGATTTGGGCTACCCCTGCTCTCACCCCCCCCCCCCCCAACGTGTGGTCTCCATCACCTCACCTCACTCATATGACCACCAGTGGCACAATCTGAAGGCTGCCACTTGCCGCCCAAGTATTTTTCACGACTAAACTCTGATGGAGGCATCACAACGCTGTTGCACCTTATGTGAATTGTTGTGGTCACTTAATTTTTATTTGTTTAGTCATGCTGCAGGCCAACACTCTGCAGGCGGGGTTTGGTGGGAAAACAAGGCAGAGACAAGTGAAAAACCTATACCACGAAACGTATGCTATACGTGAAATATGAAGCAGCAACACACACATCTGCATATCGCCAAAAGTTCATGAAGGTAATTTTGCGACGCTGCCCTCAAATCACGTGGGCAGCGCACGAATGTCGACCACAAACCAGGGACGAGGTTGTACATGCAGCCTCCCATGTCAGACTTTCAGATGTTCACTAAAGGAAAGAACTGGGGGTTTTGAGTGTACTGCAAGAATGCATATTCTGGCGCCCAATTTACACCAGTCTTTTGTATTGCCCAGAACAAATCTTGACTTGGGAAACCTGTTGAGCGTCGAAGTTTGGCACGACAACGTGGGGGAATTTCCCGCTTGGTTTCTGGAGGACGTGAACGTGGCACTTTGGGGAACAGGTGAGTGCTGGTGACTCTCTCTCTCTCTCTCTCTCTCTCTCACACACACACACACACACACACACACACACACACACACACACACACACACACACACACACACACACACACACACACACACACACACACACACACACACACACACACACACACACACACACACACACACACACACACACACACACACACACACACACACACACACACACACACACACACTCACTCACTCACTCACTCACTCACTCACTCACTCACTCACTCACTCTCTTCACTCTCTCTCTCTCACACACTCTCACTCACTCACTCACACTCTCTCACTCACACAATCACTCTCTCTCACTCACACGTGCATGACTCAAGGCCATTATGTGACTAATCAAGTTTTCTCTTTTCGAGTAGAATGGAGTCCTTGCATGACCACTGTTTGTTGGCACAGTAGTGTCACAGACTCATAGAAGCCCAACTATTGCCTGTTAATAGAAATTTGATAGCCATTTATGGAGCAGTATATCAAGGCCTCCAGTGGAAATGCAGCGGAAACGTAGCTTTTGAGTTCCCTGGAACAAACCTAAACTTTTTATCATGCCTGTATGTGAGTGCCACACTTTGAGCTAACAGGCGAATTAGGCCATTGTCTGCGTGCTAATGGCCAAAAAAGACATTGATTTCAGCCTGAACATTGCCTCAGCATCGCAAAACTCATTTCTTTATGACTTTGAATCATTCAAAATGACTGTGTGCTCATTTTGTTCTGTATAATGCTCATCGTAAACTTTGGGGACCATGGCTAACGATAGTGTACAATTTTGGAGCTTGCTGTCACAGTCTCATCCACAAAATAAATGCTGAAGGTGTTCTGTTCACTTTTTTTTTTCCTGCTATAAATTTGTCACACAGGCAAAATGTCCCTCGAATGACAAGGTGAATGTTTTCCTTTGGTTTTTACAGATCGGATTTGGTACTTCATTTTTGATGAGTGGTTATCCTCAAGCAGCCACGATGGGAGGATTCACAGAGAAGCATCTGCTTCTGAGCTTGGCCCATCTTTCTTGAGGGTAGGTATCATGGAAATGCCTTTCCTGCTGTAAGAACTCAGCAACACATCACCTTACACATGCGTTGTTTCTTCAGCCGCAAAGCAACACCATCATTTGAAGGGTCAGCTTGAACACTGGGAAGTAGAGAGACACAGAACACATTGCTGACCGCAAAGAGAATCGCGCAACTAGCCCCGAAGAATGCCAGCAACAACACAGCGCGAAACGCTGTGGTGATGACCGAGTGGGCTCAGGCATTGGGAAACGAGGCTACTTTGTTTGCACCAACACTGGTTCACATTGCGCTCTGTGCTGTTGTATGAGAAAGTATTTTTTCAAGCCAGATGCCGCTCACACAGAAAACTCCAGGAAAGTTGGGGTTCATCTACGGCTTCAGGGTTGCCTCAGTTAGCAGATGATGGTCGTCTGAGCTTTCCGACAATGGGAGAGAGAAGCATTTCAAGCTTAAAGCGACTGAGTGCAGTGCTGCTCAGAAGTGATGCGCTGATGCTCGTGTAGTCACCACGTAAGTCAGCCTGCGATATTTCACACATGTAAACAGCCTTCCTTGTAGTTCACTTAATGCAGTGATAGTGATTACGTTAAGAATTGTAGTGTGTGTGTGTGTGTGTGCGTGTGTGTGCGTGCGCGCGTGCGTGTGGGGCAATTCGCATTGATTGTGTCTTTGAACTGAAGACACTGATGAGCTTGATGAGACTGATGAGCTTTGGTTATCTGCCCTTTAATGCCTCTTGTGTTACGTATGGTAAAATACGCTAAAGTGGAAGTAATTTTCACTTCTGGTCACATCAGTTTTTTAAACGATATCTATAAAAGAAATGGCAAAATGCCAACTATCAAAAGTGCAAGTGGACTGCATAAAAATAAATGCATGCAAAGGCTTACCCTAATGATGAAACAGCAAAAGAATTGTGTAGCCGTAATGCTGCATTGGCAAGCGTTACAGGAGTTTTGAATTGTCCTCTTGGTTTACTGTAGGCACCTGTGTGTTTTGTCCAGTTTTATTCTGCTCACACATTGAAAAATCATCAAAATTATCATAATTTAATTCTACTGTAGTCATCATTTTCTTATTAAAACTCCCTGTTTTTGTATTTTTTCATTTAAGGAACGATTAGTGATAAAATTCCGGACATTCATAATTTGTTTCCTACATTTTTGATGTCTGGGCATTCCAGAATTAACTGTTCTTGCCCCGGAGCAAGGAATCACCTTATTATATCAGGCTGTAGTCAACTGCATTCAAACTCAGTGACCGCTGACTTCGGTCACCTTGGTTTGCTAAGCCAGCCGCCCAGCAATAATGATTACTAAAGGCTGGCATCTTGCCGTGATGAATGTTGATGTGCTTAATTCATACTGCTATTTTTGGTTTACTGCAGTCACTGCTGGCGAATAATTTGACTCCGCTGAAGTGCCCTTCTCATGACTACATTTGTTTTTGTTCGTGAACACTTTGTTTGTAATGCAGCCCTCGTGATATATCATGCCATTTTGGTTTTCGCCTCGCAGACTTTGAAGCAGTCTTTGCTTCGTGCACTGAACGAGCATCACCTCTGGAACTCCGCTGTCAACGTCAGTGTGTGCTCGCACCTCTCACTTGGCCAGAGGCTGCTGGTGGTCCTTTCGACGGTGCTGCTGTCCAGTGCGCTGAGTGCACTACGTGTCTTCTTCATGGATTCTGAGGTACGGATTGTGCTGCCTGCATTCATCAACTTTTATCTGTTGTAATTGACAGTGGAAGCCAAATGGCAAATCACAAAGCCAAATAGTCGTCAGCACAAAGCTTTAGGCTAGACTAGTGTGCGGCCAGCAAATTAGTTTCTGATAGGTGGGATAGGGATTCAGCAAAGCGGAAAGTTTGGCAAGTTGGATAACGTTCATGATGTAAAAAATAGCGCACAGGGAACACAAGGGACGGAAAGTAAACGACGCAGACAAGCGCTTGTCTGCGTCGTTTACTTTCCGTCCCTTGTGTTCCCTGTGCGCTATTTTTTACATCATGAGGATAGGGATTCGCCTCATATGCACTCAACTTAATTGCAACTCAGAACAAAGAAACCAGAAGTGACCTTTTGTTCGTGCTGCATTTGTTTCGTCGCTCCTGCAAGGAATTGTGAAGAAAACAGAGGCACTATGGAGTAAAAGAGTTCGCACATTAAGCTAACACCGTTGCAACATTTCTTCAGTATGGGATCTTTACTGAGCTTGCGTGCTTGTAGAGGCTGGACTTTACTATTGTCAGCGAAAGTAAGAGAGCCTCGCTCCGAATTCTGACCCGAGCCACTCTGTGAGGCAGTGCCGTCTCACAAAGCACTTCTGGGGTCAAGACTGGCAAAGTGGGCCCGTCTTGACACGAGAAGTGCTTTGTCAGGTGGATCCCCAAGCAGAGTGGCAATGGCCGGAACTTGGAGAGCGGGTCTCTCAACTTTGCTTACGATGGTACCTTAAGGCATTGAGGGTCCTGTGTCAGGCACTGCTCTCATACTGCTTCGAGGTTGCCAGGCGACGAGGGCGCGACTCCTGGTCTAGCTTCTCAACTGTGCGCAGCATGAGCTTTGAGAGCTTGCCCAGCCTCTACGGCATCTATCGGGTGCAGCCCCGAATAAATGGGCTGAGCACTTAATGTTGGCTACCGCTAACAGGGTTGACACATAGTACGTCGTGTTCACTGAAAGCAGCATTCATGGTAGTGTATTGAGCGACCCAACTGTTTTCAGAAGTTGTTTTAAATGATCGGGTTGCGGAATGTGGAAAACAGATTTCTCCCGGGCTACTGAAGCAGTTTTATGATTTGGTAAGCTTAAAAGGATCGAATACATGAAACATGCAAGTAGAATATGCGAAGGTTTTTTGTGCTGGCGTTTGAAATGATGATGTAATTGCCTAATGAAGTCACGATGGCTTTCAGACTTCTATGCTGAGCACAGCGCTGGTTGAGTGGCACATGATGACATCATCTATGGCGGCGGTGCATTTTCAAACCAGAAACAATTTGATTTTAGGGAAGAAAACCAAAACTACCAAAGGCAGATCCCGTGGAGTGTTGTTTGGCATCATACGATGAGGGGCAGAAGGGTGTGGGTGAATGGAGTGAAATTTTGGAATCTGAGCTTCTGTTGCATCATCAGCGAGCCTAACTGCACTTCTTTAGTTCTGTGAGGAGAAGCCTGAGCTACATAATCTGCGATTACATTGCCATTTTAAGTGTGAGCACAAAACTAAAGCTTGACATGCTTCATTCACGCGCTTGATGCATTCGAGTCCTTTAACCTCATGGAACTATAAAAAGCCTGTCCAGGTTTCCTTCAACACCTTGTGGCATCTGTCGGGCACGCAGTAACAAAGATGGCAAAAACACAATGTGGTACTGCTAATGGTCATAGTTCGCATGAAATCGCCAAACTGAAAAATTGCAATACGGATTTGTTGGCTGTGCCATTCAGCGCTCTGCTCTCGGTGGTGTTTGGGGACGTCACTAATCTGAAGCCTCTCGTACGTCACAACCTTAAAGGGACAGTGAGGAGAGCTCTATTAATTTTTTTCTTTACAGCAAAATCCGATAGTTCGGCATTTCATGGCTTTGTTGCCACTTGGCCGACAGCGAAAGATGCATTTATTTCTAAGAAATTTGGATTCGAAAAAGTTTTTTCCACCCTCTGATTCAAACTTGGGATTCTCTTATGACGACACAGGACTAAGTGACGTGAAACGTGACGTGCACATGACGTAATGCTGATTCCGTGATTTCTGTCGGCCAGCAGAGCGGCCTAGCAGCAGCCGAAAAGAAAGCAACCGCTGGCCGAACGTTGAAGGCATCTATCGGCTATTGCGGCCGTCGCTACCGTTTCTTCGTTTACGTTTGCACCGGCGTTTTGCTAGCGTTACGATGGATCCCGTTCTCGAAGTCGTCAACGAAGTTCTAGCAAATAGACGCCTTTAGCATACCGTGTACCTTGTTGCCATTAGTGGAATACCGGGAGCCCACCTACTGCCGGTGAGCAGGCGCTGATTGGTCTCGATGCTGCAGGCGCGCGCGTAGCTGCCGGGTACGTGGCGCCATCTGGCAACATCAAGGAGATTTGCACATGCATTGGCTGCGCCTCAGTGATTGGTGATTTCTCGTGTTCTAGTGTTGCTAGAACCATTGGTTCTAGCAACACTGTTTTGTCCTATGACGTCATCACGCTTGTACTTGCGAGTTTGGCCTGTGGCGGCGATACCTGTATTTTGGTTCTTGCTCTTTTCTACGTTACAATAGCTTTGTTGTCAGTATGAGTGGCGTCTTTGTAATCAGGACCCGGTATTCTGTCGATACAAGCCAACTTCAATTTCTCCTCAGTGTCTCTTTAAATAAAATTAATGCTATTTTTCTTTACAACCTGTGTATGTTGACAATGAGTACTCACTCAAAAGACACAGTGGACAGGTGTAGAAGGCACACATAGCATGGGCTTCTGGGCTGTGTGTACCTTCTGCATCTATGCGCTGTCTGTGTCTTTTGCCCTTCAGCCTATAGTCATGAAAAACCAACACAGTTTAACGTATTTACTTTAAATATTTACCATATTAATCTGCCATTGATGAACACCCAAACCAAAAAGAAATTGCCTATTCTTCATGGTCTCAGTGACTGTTGGTTTCCGCCACATACCGTCCTCAACTATGCATTTCTGTGCTGAAGTTTGCTCAGGAGTAGGCATACGGTGCTACATTCATTTTAACCTGAAGCTTATGTATTCCTCTCCATCTTCATTTCAGCCCCCCACCACTGGCGTCGCCCCTGCTTCATCGGCGCAGTGGATAGGCGAAGCCCTCCTCATCTGTGTGGTAGCGCACCTCGCTCACCAGATACCCACAGCGATATTCAGGCAGCACAGCTGTGCGTTGTTGCCACGGGATGTGTGGGTCCTGTGTCAGGCACTGCTCTCGTACTGCTTCGAGGTTGCCAGGCGACGAGGGCGCGACTCCTGGTCTAGCTTCTCAACCGTGCGCAGCATGAGCTTTGAGAGCTTGCCCAGCCTCTACGGCATCTATCGGGTGCAGCCCCGAATAAATGGGCCCCGACCATTTTGGCCGCCACAGAATGTTGACGAAGCTACGAGGGGCTGTGATCACAGCAACCGTGATCATCCCGAGGACGATGAAAACGGCTCCATTTGCAGCAGCAGTACATCGCCTGCGGAGGCACAAGCAAACCAGCCAAACAAAAGTGTAGAGAGGGCTGATACTAATTTCAGGTAAGTAGGCTGGCACACTTCATACACCCCTCGGCACTATTGGCTTTGCAGATGTGACGCCACAAGGGATTAAAAGGGCAGGCAGGTCTATATGCCGTCAATAGAACTTTCACAGCACTTGTGAGGACGTTGGATAGGCGAAATTATTGCTTAGGTGCACCCACAGCTGTCTACTGGCGAAAATCTTTCCCAGCTCAACTGGTTTATGGAACAATTTCCAGTTGGTCCAAGTTAGAACCAGCTGGGTTCCAGTTGGTTCCAACTGGAACCAACTGGAACCCAGCTGGTTCCAACTTGGACCAACTGAAAATTGTTCCATAAACCATTTGGGCTGGGAAAGATTTTCGCCAGGGATCTGCTACTGGTATATAAAAAGTCTCAAGAACACACGAATTTGCCCAAGTCTTGGCCTTAATTCCTAATAGTTTTGAGCTTGAGCCCTCACAGACATGTTATTTGTATGATGGGGCATACAGAGTGTTTCATCTCTAGCCACGTCATAGTTATATATTACGTTGTGAAACTGGTGATGGCAGCAATTGCTGATTTGTAATGTGTTTGTAGCAGTGAAACTTGACATTTGCGCACCTCTCTTTTGCCATTTTCAGGGACTCTATTTCGCCGCTGGAGGCAGCATTGGTTAGTTTGGCAGCCTTTCAATGCCAGGTCAGAAGCAACAAAAGCAGTGTTGCCAGGGACAGACCTCTGGATCCTGTTGAGAGAAGCCGCTCGCCTTCGCTCGCAGACTCAGATCTGACCTGCCTCGATTTTGGTAAACCACCTTTTGTGACCTGTTTAAATTTCGTGCGTGTGTCCAGTGCTGGTAACCTCTGTCATGAAGCAGTGGATTCAAGGTGCAGCTAAAAATTACCCCACCACTTGTACCATATACACATGTAACCTTTGCAGCAGAAATTGCAATCACCTTCGAGGGAGGAAATCGGGCCCTATGAAAGCTATGCTTTGTGCAATATATGATTGAATTACAATTAATTGTTTACCATAGCTTTACTATTTATTTCCCAGGGGTGCAATTTTCTCTGCACTGACAGTTGCTGCTGAAAGCGACCGACATGCGAGCAACATGTGTTAAAAGATTATTGCTAGGGGTGTGCGAATATCAAATTTTTCGGATACGAATCGAATACGAATACTTGGTTCCGAATATCGAATCGAATATCGAATAATCAAGGACAGACGCATTTAACCACTACAAAACATTATTTGAGCACCCAAGAACATTACAGTGCAACTATCAGTGATGAAATAAACACAAAAGGTTGGTGTGGCTGCACAAAAAAGTATCAAAGGATCGAACATAATTCTTAGAACAGTGGAAATATCAGAGGAGATACAGCATTGATTAAGGCTAGCTTCCCATCAGCACAAAAGCGCGTTGCTGGGATGAATATAAAAGGTTGTCGTGAAGGAAAACCTGCTGCTCCACATGGTCACGCAGAAGTAGTTCCTTTCTAGCTGGAACGGCTTCTCCAGCCACAGAAAATGCCCTCTCACTTGGCACTGACGTGGCACGTATTGCGAGGCATTTTGTGCACAGCTCTGGCTATACCAGCTTCGCAGGTATAGCCACAAAGAAGCTCACCAGTGCAGTCAGCTACTGCATGGCCCAACGTTACGCATTGCTCTGGGCGCCACCATGTTGTTATGTCTCTGTGGATAGGACTTGCAGACCGAAATGAACGCCAGTGCTCGCAATAGAATATTCGGCTAGATACGAATATTCGCGTCGGATCGAATATTCGACACAACACGAATACTTGGATTTCGAATCGAATACGAATACTAAAAATATAATATTCTAATTATATTAGAAAATTTCGAATATTCGCACACCCCTAGTTATTGCTTATGAAAAGGCACTACCATTTGTTGATAAAGTCAGGCTTGATGTTACCTAGGAAACAATGAATTGTAAATCTAAGGCACCAGACAAAATTGTTTGAACCTGGATGAGATGTTCTGCAGTGAAACTGGTATAATTGGTGTAGCCTACAACATCAGCAGCTGTCCCTAAGCCTAGCTGTTCTAGGTAAGAAGGTATGTGGGGTTTAATGCCCCAGACTGCTTGCCTATGGCAGATGTTTCAGTTGCGATTGATTATAGGGACGTTTCGCAAAGATGCCTGTTATTAAAATGTTTCTGGGTTTGGTGCAAATGGGTGCCCATTGTCTAAACAGCGCTTCAGGGTGGGAAAAAAAGTGGCCACTAAGTGTGTGCATCCGAACCCAGCTATAGTTTGTGCAGTGCCTTTTTTTTTTTCTTCGATGTACTCACAGCAGGTGGTGGCTTTGCAGTGCCTTCCTGGTCGTGACGCCCCTACGCACTGACCGCCGTGATGCGAAACTCGGCGATAGGTGTCAGGCCTGTTTGCATGAGGGTAATAAGTCGCAGGCAACAAAAGCGTCACACATGAGTCTCAAAGCGTCACAGGCGCAGATAGGCTTAACAGATGTCGCCGAGTTCCATGCGTCGCACAGCAAAGCAGAAGTGCGGTAAAAATTCTGTCTCGCTGCCATCGAAATGCAGCCGAAGCCTGTGAGCACCTAGGTTAGTCGAAAATGGGCTGTTCACACTCTTGCTCGATAGGCATGCCCATCATAGTGCTCTCTCTCAACACGCTGAAGGGCATGCATGCTGTATCGCTCCTCTAGTGACTTATATCGTAGTTTGATTTTGTACTCCTGCAGCATGAGACCATATACAGTATAGGCAAAGTACAGTGGCACTAAACAATTATCTCTTTGTCCTCAAGCATATTTAACAGGTCCAGTGCCGCCGGTCACCCACCAGTGATACAATGGGTACCAGCTTCTCCTGGCCTGGTGCTCGGCTTAATCTGGGTGAAATGCTTGGGAAATGGGTCATTGACCCCACCTTGAGAGGTCGAAAATACCTTGCGCCATGGCACTCTTTGGCTGCAGGTGCCCTTGCGCCATAAAAATTCGCTATCATCATCATCATATTTAACAAGTGGCAGCATGGTGGGGAGAGTTGAAAATGACATCTCAGGAACATGAAACTATCTGCCCTGCTCCGGGATTCACACAAGGAGGGGGGATGTGGTAGCCGCGAAGGGCACCCATGTTTCCAGAGGAAGCACCAGCGAACAGCATGAGGCAATTTTGATGCCACCGCTGGCATCCCGCAGAGCACAATTTGGGAAGTTGCCTGACACACAAGGAAACACCGCTAACAACAAGGACAACCTCTGTAAAGGTGGGGACATATTGTGCAAGAAAGTCCTCCCGTTGCCCTCGTGGTGGTGATAGTCACCTTGACGCCGCTTTGAGATATGACGTTTTTCTCATGCGGAGCATGCTCGCTTAGGAGAAGGGGTTTCTCTTTAGCGCAAATATACCTTCTTAGCTGATCTCAGTACCAGATTAACAATGTTTTTCATGCCGTTCCGTGTAGTTTGCTGCACAGCTATGAGCGAGAAATGCGCGAGAAAAGAAATATCCGATAGTATACCTTTCCTCGTTAAATGAAAAATGCCTGTGGCTGTGATGATGTGCTCCACTATGCCGCCTGATTCTCGCAGCCACCGATTCTGAGGATAGCGAGGATGAGAAGAACAGGCCTGGAATGGTGTACAAAGTGCCCGCGCCTGCACGCATGGGGAGATACACCCGGCTGTCACTGGTCATGGGCTCGGTTGGCTGGCTTGTGCTCGCTGCGCTTATTCTGGTCTCCATCTGCATCCTCCTTTGCTGCACCCAAATGTGAGTGGAGCTTCCATGTGATACACTCGCTGTTACCTGAAAGTGCACAAGGAGGATGTCAGCTCCTTTCGAAGTGCTACTGAGGCTCTCTTTGTGTCGTTACTTCTGATACTCGAGGCTCCTTAATTAGTTCTTGGCTACAGCTTTTCCGGGCAATGGAGGAAAGGCTTCAGGGGCAGAGTGTCCATAACTGTGTTCAATCTGCCTAATAGTTTTGCCGCACCAGTGCACTTGGCCACCTTGCATGTCGCTCTCACTGCGGTACTGTAGAGGGCATGGGGACGAGACGTAGTGATGCCTCGCGACTTCAATCGTCACCTGAGACACCTCGCATAAACCGAAGCCAGCTTCATCAAACACCTACAGCTGCCCTGCGCCTTCAGCACTCTCTCTTGTCTCCTCGCGCTCTCCTCTCACATTTGTTTCATTTCTGTGAGAATCAAGACAGCGGCTGCTCTGAATATCCGTGTTGGCATGGTGTGTCTCATTTGACTTTGTGTCCCATTTGAGCCGGACCAAACAGTGCTGCAGTACCTTCGCACGATCGCTGGGGCAGCTGGTGCCATCTATGGAAGCACCTTGTAACTAGACTTGCCTAGCAAATTTGTTGTAATCAAACAGTTTTTAGTGTGCTAACACTTATAGAGACCATTCCCCACATTTAGCTACTGTGTGTTTGTTTATCTGTCTGTCGGTCTGTTTGTCTGTCTTTGAAGCCGGTTTTGCGACAGGCTGCTCACCTGCTCACCGTGTCAGGCAGCAGCTCAATTAATCGTGAGAGGCTGCTCATGAAGAGCAACCTGGATCGCTACTAAACGCAAGCAACCCAAGTCCGATCCATTATAGCACCTACCATAGACGGGCAGTGACACATTGCTTGACCACTGCACCACTGTGCCAGGATTGGCAGGAAGGTTCCCGGCGATCTATGAGTGTAGAGAATGACCAATTCTGCATGTATGGACCTTAACCCACTATCGCTATCTGAACAACTGCCATTCATGATTACTGAATGTGGACACAGGAACAGAAGTGAAAACCAAACTGCTAGCGCATCTAATTAATGGAATAATTTACCAGCATCTCTCTTACAGTCCAGTACATTAACAACTTTCGAAAAAGCTATCTCAACTTCGCCCTAAAAAGTTTTTTTTTTCTTTTTTGTGTGTGTGTGTGTCATACGCCTAATCAATTCACCTAAGGTGAAGGCCGGGAATGTAGAAATTTTTGTTGTTATTTTTTCCTTTTCTGTGTGAAATAACTGTTTTTCAAGTTAATATTTACTAACACTGCTTCTGTATAAAAAGTGAAACATTACGCGATAAGAAATGATTGTATAGATGAAGATTCACTTTGTATTTTTGTATAATCGACGAAACCTTTTTGCTTTTCAAGTGTCACGCCCCACCACTGTAACGGCCCCACGGCCAACAGTATTTTCAAATAATAATAAAAAAATAAATTCGCATTTAGCCTAACTACGCAAATCGACCATCATTTTTTTTTCCTCCACTTTAAGCGTTGAAAGTTGGCAGCTGTGTTAGAAATGTGCCTTAAATTACGAATGTTGACAGTATACTGTTTTAAGAGAACACTGATATGGTCAACTGGGAACTATATTCCACTGCATAGGTAGAGAGAGAGAAAGTTAGTTCCAAAGCTACTATGCACTTTCATGTCCCAGCTGCCAAGTGTGCATTCACGAGCGATGCAGTGTGGCTGGGCTGTGAGTGGTAGAGATGTTCTTCGGCCACACCACAGGCAACATTATTTCAAGCATAGACTGCCATCAAAGATTTAACCACACTGTATGAACAGGGCCATGTTGCTTGACAACAACGTTATATTGTAGTTTAAATGTTTAAAAATGTTTAGAATTTGAAGTTATGTGCTTTGCAAACTATCCATAGGTGGGTGTTATGCAGTTTTCTTTTTCAGTAGCACTGAACATGGCATCATTTTCGACTGGCCTTCTATTACGAGGTTATTTGACACTTACGAGGGGGTACCCAAAAGAAACCGGACTTATTTTTGTTTGAGCTTATTTGTTCACATTTTAAGCACAGACCTTCAATCTCCTTCAAAGTATTCCCCACTTGCAATGATACGCTTGTCGAATCTTTCATTCCATTTTTCAAAACATTGTTTAAATTCATCTTTTGTGATGCTTGACAGTGCCTCCGTCGTTTTTTCCTTCACCTCAGCAACATCAGCGAAACGCTTTCCATTCACCTATTTTTTCATTCTAGGAAACGAAAGTAGCACGGGGCAAGGTCGGGAGAGTATGAGGGTCGAGGAATAGGGGTCATGCATTTTTGGTCCAAAATTGTCGTAGAGACAGGGCTGTGTGAGCAGGGGCATTGCCATGATGGAAAAACCAGTCACCCGACCGCCACAAATCTGGCCGCTTCCACCGCACACTGTTGCCCAATCTTTCCAAAACATCCAAGTAGAAAGCCTGGCTAACTGTCTGACCCTGCAGAACAAATTCTCAATGGACGACTCCTCTCACGTCGAAAAAACAAATCAGCATTGTTTTGAGGTTTGGTTTCACCTGACGAGCTTTCTTGAGGCGAGGTGAATTTGAAGTTTTCCATTGGCATGATTGTTGCTTTGATTCAGGATTCGATTCAGGAACACTTGAGTTGTCCCCATAGCATCGTCCTTGTACGTCTTTCTTAATATTTAAAGAGTTTCCATTCAACTTTTTCCGACAAAAAATCAGAATTTCACAGGCGCACGCTGTTCACGAAAATCAGCCATTGCAAAAACGACATTCACACAAAACAGTCGTCACTCTAAAACTCTGCCTAAACTAGTCTGACCTCCTTCAACGACGGCACTCGGCTTACTGACTCTAGAATGTTCGTTCTAAGCGCTCCTAGTGGCAAAACGCGGTACCACAGAAGCTTTGCCGACCAAAAAATTTAGTCCGGTTTCTTTTGGGTACCCCCTCGTATGTTGTGCTTTTACGTACATTTTAATGCGTTTGTTGCACACCTTGCTCCTCTGGATTTTGTACCTGGTGCAGATAATCTAGCAAATGTATGAAAATTTGTTTTGAGCTAAAATTATGTCCTTTCCATAGCATGTCTGCAAGAAGTCTGCCACTGTGAGCACTGACATTGTCTTCATTGCAGGTTCCTGGTTTACGCAAACTCCTTGTGTTTCCAGATGACGGCTGTGGCTGTCTTGCTTTCAGTTTTCGTGGCTTACCCTGCTCAGGCAAGTCGCTTAAATTCTTTGTTCGTCATTTTTAAAGCCGTCTGCTGTATCGAGCGGATGGCTTTATAAATGACGGGGTTATTTCATGTATCGAAGTTATTTCTGTATTGAAGTACGGATAGGAAAAAGAAAATGGTTCGCAGTGTCATAATTATCATAATGGTTAAATGTGACCATCTTTATGAGCCCAGTGGAAAAAACGACTGAGCCTTGCCCAAATTATGACTAAATGTTTATTCCTTCTGTCGTAACGATAGATTTCCTGTAGCCTTGTAGTATTTTCTGTAGTGCTGTAGGATTTTTCTGTATTGTTTTTCTGAAGTTATGTCTCTACAAGAAGAGACAGGGTAGTACTACAAAGTATTCTGCTGTTACTACAAGAGCTGGCAAAAAATTTGTTATGTTTTTCGACATGGAGTTGTTTGTTACAGCATTCCTTCCATCTTGCTTTCGTTCTCCATGCTATAACAAACAAGTAGTCGAGACGCATCAAGATGATCATGCACAAAAATACTACAGGCATGTATCTCATGCGTGTTCCTCTCATATTTCTTATACAGCACTTGGTGTAAAGGATAAAATCTTGTAACAATAGAGACGGTGAAGAACGGCGACGAGAAGGAAGGCAAGAATGTATGTGATATATTAGTTCACTTGGGCGATTGAGGATAAAGTGATGAGACATTAGAAAGAGAACTGTGTGTTGTGTTGTGTTGGATTTTATGGCACATAGGCAGCTAAGGCCATCGTGCGCCAAGCTCAAGGTATAAGAAAGAGAGCTGTGGCAATGTATTATGTGTGTGTGGTAGCATGTATTCACCACTACACAATGATCGGCTGTCTGGACCAGCAAGGTGAAAAAACAGCAGGGCAAAAAGTTGGATGTGTTGGTATTGATTCATAGTTGGTATTAAAGCGGTAAAAAAGGACGACGCACGTAGGAAATGACAAGCACTTGTCATGTGTGGCTTTCTTACATGTCTTGTCATTTTAGCGTTCTAGCACCCATTGTGAAAAAGCAGGTTGATATTGCCTTGTCGTGGAAAGGTCAAACAGGAAAGGTAAAATGCAAAGCCAAAATACTTTCATGTCAAGATTTTTATCGGTATTTGTGAATGAGTGACAAAGTTATCACTTTCTTGGAGGAATAAATCACACATCATTATTCAAAGTGGATCATCCGCTTCAAATAATGATGTGCCACCACATTATTTCAAAAATCATTTTTTTTATGTTTTTGTTTTTCACCTGACGTTTTCGTTCAACTTCTCGACGACAGTGCATTGCATGGGTTTTGCCGCAAGGACTCTTGGGGCCTTTCGCGTGAGCACCTTTTCCAGCTGTTATTAACGGTTATGCAGTACCGTAACAACCTGCCCCATGCTTTGTTGCACAGGCCTGCATGGTGTCACTGTCTGAGAGCGTGCACTCGTTCCTCCGCCATCCGCCGCACGGCGCAGTTGTCTCGCTGCCATGTGTGTGCGACGCCACTCTTCAGCGGCTCCGCAGGCGCATCGACCGCTTCACGGCGGAGCAGTCGCGGTCACTGGCAGTGCGGTACCACGGGCACCGCAGGCGTTGCGGCGTCGCGGCCAACGATCCGGGATCCTTGGGAGGCGCTCGATTGGGACCAGGCCGCCTGTTGCACCACCTGGCTCGCTACCCATCTGAGAGGGAGCTCATCGCTTTCCGGAGATGGTGCCTGGCCGTTGCTACGGCCTTCAAGGCGGCGAGGTACAGCCAATGCTGCTTCTGTGACGGTTACCACTTCTGCAACTTTTACTACTACTACCACTCCTTCAACCACCACTTCTACTACAAGTGTTACGCCTGTCACCACTCTTGCTTGTGTAAAGATGTCGCCATGTGCCTTCGCATCGATTCTTTCTCAAGGAATGGATTTAACACGCATGCTTGGCATCCGTCGCTGACGTGTGCACTGAGAGCGCTTTTGTTAATAAACATTCTGCAAACTGACTTCTCATCACATTCTTCTAACCTCTCTTATTATAGTGCACTTTAAAGCTTCAGTCATTGCTCATTCAGTGATGAACACAACGTTAGATTTCATTATCTTAAGATTTAGAAACTTATTGCGTGGCAAGATTATCGAAAGCTGGAAGGTCATACAACAATCGAAACCGACTGGGTGATGATTGCATGCGAAGCCAGTTGCAACTGCTCTAGAGCTTCTCTCCCTACCTCAGCACTGTGTCGAAAGTGCTTGGTGAAACCAGGTTCTCTTACTGCATTAGGAAAGGCGGAGTCTGGATCTCGTATCCACAAACTCACGACTCCAACATGACCCTCCCCGTGGTGTTGACATTACCTTTGTTGTTCATAGCCTCTGAATGCAGATTTGAGACAGCGACAGTGAGGAAACGAGAGTGCCAGAGCACATGCAAGTAACATCCGCAGACACAGTAGTTTGAGTGAACACTACATTAGCATCTGTTAAACACAAAGGCCCTCTAATGATTCCCTGCATTACTTCTTCATGTGATCAGACAGAAGTAATCCCCACTGGCAGGCTCATAAAAAAACCAATGGATACATTTGATACTTTTCTGGTGCAGTCTAGCTGGTTTATGGCATTGACCCATAAAAATGCTGATAATGTGGAAAACTTATGCATACTTGATAAAGAGACTTGTTAAATGGCTCTTGCCCATACTTAAAGGGGTGAAAACACAAAATTTAGGGGTGTGCGAATAGTGGTTTTTTGATTCGAAGCGAATTCGAAGCGAATAGCAATTTCTCCGAATAATTTCGAAGCGAATAGTTCGAATAGTACTTCTGGCACTAAAAAAAGGCTGAATGACAGTAGGCCATGGGCGTCCGGAGGGGGGGGCAAGGGGGGGCGGCTGCACCCCCCTGGAAAATCACTCACTCGAACCGTGAGTGATGGCCGCACGCCAGGGGCGGTGGTGCGCTCAGCCAAAAGGGTAAAAGCAGCCCCGCTTCCACGCTTTGGGTCACATCTGCGAAATGCCGCGTCCGGGCACGCGTCTTTACGCCGTTTTCAAACCACGCCATCGTTAGCTCTGTTGAAGGCCGACCTGTTGCAGACATACAGCGGCACCGGCGAGCATGTGTTTCAAGCCGTCTTGAAATGGGTGCCTGCTTCTTTGATCTCTAGACAGATAGCGACACGGAGGCAGACAGTGCACAGTGCATCTTGTTTTCGCCTCCGTTATGCCGGCCACCGATGAATTCTTCAGGAGGGAAGGACAAATCAGCCGTGTCCACCCCCGCTTTCTCGGGCTGCTCAGGGGCAAGAGGGCGATCAGTTGGCGCCGCCGCCGCTCGCTGTCTCCTCCGATCCACGGGAGAGCGCAGTGCGGTAGAAGCGCCGCTTTCAGAATCTTCGGCAAAGGGGATTAGCTGCTTCTGTTCACGGCGACGCAGTCTCCAGAGGCGCCCCCACACCAGCGTCCCTTGCGTCTTCTCCGAAAACCAGCGCCTTTGGTCAACGCAGCCCGATGGCGCCTGCCTGGCTCGCCTGTCACCTCTGGCTGGGCCTCAAATGACAACAGCGCCCGTGTACTGTGCGATGTCAGTGCACGGTAAAGAGACCCAGGTGGTCGACATTATCCGGAACTCTCTACTCATCCGTCCCTCATAGCCTCAGTCGTTTTGGGGCTCTGAACCCCATAAAAACACACAAAACAAATTTTCCGACCGGAGTGGCGAGTGTCCCTTCCACTTGGAAGTCGCGCGGAAGTAAGCCCTTGCACGTGTGCGCGCCTGTGTGTTTGTGCTTCGGTGTTTGTAGTGGCCGTTTGTCAACGAAGCTGAGAACAACCAAGACAGTGGACGAGAAAACTACGAGCGGCGAGCAGTGTGCGTGCGGTTGCTCGACTGTGCGGATGCGCGAGCAAGATGGAGCGAGGGGTATGAAGCTGCGAGCGTGCATTTATCTTGTAAATAAGTTTTCGTTGTATGTATAGGCATCGTTTGTTTTCAACGTACGCGTTCAACCGTTTTTCCAATCAATGTGTGCGATGAGTGTGCACCGAGAGCGTGTAATGAAGCACAGAAATTAATTTATCACCCGTGTAATCACGCAATTCGCCCAGAAAAATCCGAGGAATCTACACTTGCTGTTCAAGGAAGACTGACTGAGTGACTGTAGTTGCGTGCTTGTGACCATATTGTGCTGTGTGCTGGTCATCAATCCGGGTGAGTCGAGAACCCGTATGCAGCAAGACTGAGCACTCTTCTCCACGAAGTGACAGTATATTTTTGCATTTTTATTAATTTTAATTGTTTCTTCGTTGATAAACTGCAATGTATCTCTCCTAGCCACGCTTTAATTTGCTGTTTGTAATTTTTATTTCATGTGTGTATTTCACTTATTTTTTATTTATATATAAATAAATAAATTCACTCCGCAAATAGTACCTTTTTGCTACGAACATGCCCCCCCCCCCCCCCCCCTCCGGCGCCAGCAACCAATGGTGCCCCCCCCTGCAAAAAATTCTGCGGACGCCCTTGCAGTAGGCATTTCCAAAACCATTTATTTTCCTAACACACGATGACATTACATACTGCACTGAGGCTTTATTTAAAACCATGCTTGAAAATTTTAAGAGAGCACCTAAAATGAGTTAAGAACAATTTTTACCGGTTTGGTAATGAAAAGTTATAACACATAAAAATACCACCTGCTTTCTAATAAGAAATTAGAGATAAAATACAAAAAATTACAGTGTAACAGAACAGTGCCAGTAGTACAACCAATAACTGAAACCATAGGAGTAACTGCACTGCACTGCAGCAAGAGCACTGAGAACAATAAAGAAAAATAAAAGGACATTCTGCACTACCGGTGACCAGTGGTCGAACGGGTCGGATGTCCAACAGTGAGCTAGGCAATCACGTTCGGTGCACCGACTTGCCACTTGCGTTGCTTGCGTTTCTATAGTTTAGGATCCTTACTTCTTGGCTTGGATTGCGCCTTCTTTTCGGTTACACCGATGGGACCGCTGTGTCCAAAGATGTTAAAATGGAACATAGGCTGACCGGACCTCCTAGCAGCACTGGCAGCATCGTACCATCGCGTGTCCAAAGCTCCCACAGCACCGATAGGTTGGCCGTACTGTCGGGGACAGAGCGTTCAGGACGCGCCACCCATGGCTCAAATGCATCGCCATCACCTTGCGGCCGGAGATTGGCGCATCTATTTCGCTATCCGAGGGGTGCTCGTAAGGAAACGTCGGCTCAGCTCTGTCTCTCTTGGGTTTAGTGCGGCAAACTGGTGCTCTTCCCGGCCTATGCCGTCACTCTGACAAGGCGTACTCGCACGTTGCTTTTTTTTTTTTTGCATTTCACTAGCAGCTCGCGGCTGCTGTTTGCCGGAGCGTTGCTTCGCTTATCAAGCTGAAGGATCGGAACATCGTTCCGGTTACATTCCCAGACTAGCAAGAATGGAAGCGGCTGTACAAAACTCTAGCGCCGCAAACGAAACGTCATTCGCACCGCTCGCGCCTCCTGGCGAAATTGTCCCCGGTAGTACCTCAGGCCGATTCACAGTTGGTTATATTAACTCTATGGATTCACACGACGGTCCGTTCGCCCGCGACCCGCGTACTACGTGTACATGCGTCAGCACATTGAGAGGCTAGCTGTCGGCCCGTGGCCTGGTCAGCGCGCCTCACAATATGCTGACGCATGAACACGTGGCGCGCGGGCCGCGGGCGAACGGACCGTCGTGTGAAACGGCCTTTAGCATCGCGCTTCCAGAATGCTCTGAGTTGCGGCGACGGAGTGCGGCACACCACCGAAGACAGCTCAATGCCCATGATTACGACGGCATTCCGTTCCTACCAATGCGCAAGCAGTCAGAATAGCAAGAAAAGACGCCAGTCATAGATGGATGCGATAATTTCGTTCTACTAAAGTTCGTCCGCAGCCTCCCCGATGCCGAGCGTTAACGGCAGTAAGCCTCCACGGGTGCACAATAAGCTTGGCGTTATCGCACGCTAAATGCGCCCTTCCCATTGAAGAAAGTATACACTTCGGCGACATCAAGTCTCCGCGCTGCCACTGAATTTTTCTCGCCTTCGCCGGTAATAAGTCGAACCCGGATATATCGAATTCGAAGGGGATCGGAAAATAGTTCGATATAGCGAAAATTCGATATACAGATATAGGCTAAAACTGCACTCCCGATCATAACAAATTGTGGCTTACCGTTTGGAACAGCCGCGAATCACATAGTATGGGCGCGCAATGTGAAAGCGCTTTATTTCGCGGAAAAAAAGATCACTAATTTTGGGCTGCTTTTTCCCTGGGAAACGAAGTTCAAAACACTGGCCTCGATCTTCTCGAGACTGTCCAGGTGCGAGAGCACAGTGCCTTCCATTTCGCCGCAACAGCGCTGAATCAGGCTAACGCTGACGCCAGTTCAGTGGCTGCGCACGGACGCGTTTCTTCGACAACACAGTTGCCCTCGTCGTCGCTGGAGTCGGCGTCTTGAACGCCAGCTACCGCTTGAACTTCGCTGTCAGCGTTAAAGTCCTCAACAGTCACTTCGGACGGAACGGCGCCGAGAAAATTGGACAAGTCGCGAAACGCGTCGTCCAAGCACTCATCGTCATCTAAATCTTCCGGACATTAATCTCCGGCCACTTCAAGGCCTGCCTTGCCAAAACAGTTGGCTACTGGGGCCTGCTTCACGTCGCGCGTTGAAACACAGGCACACACACAAAAAAAAAAAACACGCGAGGCGCAGATGGAGCGATAAGAGCGAAGCCTATGCGAGCGGCAGTCAACGCGGCTGCGATGGAACGACAAAGGGAAAAGAAAGAGCAGGGAGAAAGATCGGCGCTCTGGGCTTCGTTTTTTTTTTTTTTTTCTGAGCTCTCTCTTTTCCCCAGACCCACGATGTGCCCACGAGCGACCGTTTTCTCTCTCTCTCTTTCCCCAAGAAGCGTGGTCGCCGCGCGTCTCCATGCGGCGCTCTCTCTTCGCTGATCTCCAATGACCTTGACGGAGCACACGCGGGCGGTACAGGAGGAGTGGGAAAGCTCGCGCCGGTGGGTCGTAAAAACGGGGAACAAAAAAAAAAAAAAAAAGGGCCCTGCGCCTGCTGACTGCGGAAATGTTCTCCGCTGAGGCGGCTGAGGACCGGACAGGAATGTCTTTGGGGAAAGCGCACCTTCCAGGGGCGCGGCGCGGCGCGGCGTTCGATATATCCAATGTCCGGCGAAAATGGAATTCGATATACAACGCAACTGTCCTATACTTTTACATAGTATTTTCAAGGGGGTAATCTGTGTGTTCGATATAGCCAATAATTCGAAATATGCGGGTTCGATATATCCGGGTTCGACTTATACGATGGCTTGCTTCAATGCTGCCGAGAACGGTCGCCCATGTTCGGTACGCATGACTCGTCACCTGATTGGGTGAAGCGATAGCGCGGTAGAGCTGCGTGTTTATCTTCGCATCTGTCCTATCAGATAATCTTTTCCGCAGCTCTATTGGAAAAAAAAAGGGGGGGGGGATGAACGCGGGCAAGCAATGCCCGCGTTCGAATACTTGCGGCGTCCGAGCTCATCGATAACGTCACCGCCAGCCAGAATAGTATATAAAGGGTTCGCTGACAATAAACAGAGGTTTCTTGTTTTTAAGCTTAGACGACTTTCGGCTGTGTTCTTCCTTCATTGCGTCTGCCACGACACGGTGGCAGCGACGCGGCTTATGGCAGCCTTAGTGCGGAGGTTCGAAGAAGGACAGAGCACAGGATCTTTCGCAAGAGCGCGTCGCCATCACCTTTCTTTCGTTTGTGGCTGGGTTCGCACCCCGACCTGATCGCGATTTGCGTATTTACTGACCCCCGAGTGTTGAAAGCGCGATAAAAAAATAAAGCCATCTATGCGGCAATACTCGGAACCGAAACCACATAAAGCAAGCGGGCAAGCGTCCCAGTAACACTATTCGCGCGAGACGAATACTTCGAAATTTCGAATACCGAGAATTCGGTTCGAAGCGAATATCGAATACCGTGCTATTCGATCGAATATTCGAAATTATCGAATATTCGCACACCCCTAACAAAATTTCAAGCACAAGCAAACGATATGACTTGTGTCGTGGGTGTAATAAGATGCTTTATAGCAAGTTACAGTCGTAGGTGCTGAGAGAACACAATTTATTATTATTTTGAATAATGTCCGAGGAGCTATTCGTTATTTCCACCCACATCCAGTATCATCAAGGTATAGTTGGCCCACTTATTTTGACGTCGCAAAACCCAGTGGTTGAATTCACAATAACAACCAAAGCTTGCCGGCGACACTGACGTCACCAGAATGTTGTAGCCCAGGTTGGCCAGTCTATTGTGACATCAAGGTGCACTGCAGAGCTGATGCTGACTGAGACAAACTGCCTGTACAAAATCATTTGTAATTAATTATTCACGCTGATCACTAGTGTTTTGAGGTCGTGTTCATGATTATTAGGCCCATAGGCCTCTTTCAAGGCAGAAAAAAATGGACACACAAAAACTCTGTCTGTACTTTTTTAACCCCTTCACCGTTTTGTTATATCAACAAATTTCTTAACAAAACTGCTTATTTTTTTTATTCCTGATTTCGAATATTATTGCAATAAAAAGCACGAATTCGATCTTTAAAAAATATCTGAAGCAAACACGAAGTCAAATTAGCATATTCAAGTTTATTATTTCTGACTTTACGGAAAACCAACTTCCTGCTGGTAATGAGCGATAAATTTATTCAAGCAAGTCATCAGGCAAGCTTATAATGAACATCTTACCGGGAACTGCAAGAAAAGGAAACCGAGGGGGTCATGTAGGGATTTTACTGACGTTGACCTTCATGCACTGACGCGCGCTCGCAAAGTTCGCTTCTCAGCTTCCACTTCTTCATCGGAAGAACTGATAGGCACAATGTCAGCACTGTCGTCCTCGCTCCCTGAAACAATGTACACTTCGGTGTCTCAGTCACCATCGTCTGAAGAAGATTACGACGAAGAAGAGCGTCTTTTCCGAGAAGACTGGTCAGCAAAACACGCGTCGCCTCCGCCGGATGCCATTTTTAAAACCCAGGTTGCCATACGAAAAAAAAACGTTTATGCGGTAGAAGAAAACGGAATTAACAGGTCAGTGCTGCCATCTGTTGAGCAAAATGTCATCTAAGCCACACACGAGTGCTGCTCGTCTGAAACGAGGAAGAGAAGAACCTATTCAGAGAAGACGAGCTACAGTCGTCCAAAACGGTTTGGGGACGGCTTGGAAAGGACGAGCACAGCTCGTCCAAAACGGTTAAGGGGTTAAAAGGCTCCTCCTGACCACCCTCTATATGACAATTTGCTGTACTCTGCCTATTGTCAAGCAGCGTCACTGAGCATGCGGGCAAAAAAAGTTTCGTAAAGACTCATTCAAGGCGTAGTTGCAGTCACTGCAGTCATGCAGTGTCAGCACGCTTCTCTCTGTTGTACTGTCTACGACATACACCCTTACATACATACGACATACATACATTTTTTATGCATCGGACGACTAGCCTCTGCAAGCAAAATTTTCTTTTTCTCGTCCCCAATTTAAGGGAGGCATTGAGTGCACATGTCGTCTCGAGAAACCATCGCAGTGCGTCATGCTGTGCGTGACATAAATACAACTGGCGAACAAGGGTGCGTGGCAACCCGCAAGGTTCCCGGAAGGGCGCAAAAATATGAAGAAAAAGTAAACGGTAAAAGGTAAACGAAGTGCAAACAAACAGCACAGGGTGCAAATTATGAAGATGCATAGATAGGTCAAAGAAAAACTGTGAAGCATGTTTTGCGTTTTCAAAAACGAATGGCACAACAAAAAGCACGAGCGCTATGGTCAAAGGACGAGATGCTGTAAAAAAACTATGGGGCACTTAAGTCACCCTGAGAGTGGAATGTGATAACATTAAATTTCACATTTGTCGCAGCTTCTGTTGCAACTTCTGTGTGTGTTTGAGACAGTTTCTTTGCAATTTTCGGTCCATCAATCGCGATATTTGGACTGCTAGTTGCAGTAGCTGGTATCCACTATGCTGTGGTGGTGCCTCCATTTGCATATATGATTTTTTTTTTTCAGATTTTTGGTTTTGATTCTCATCTAGGTAGGAACTAGGTTGCTCACTATCAGTAGGTCCCATGACCTCTCTCGACCAATCAGCAAATTTCGTCTCGGACATCAGAGGTGTTTTGATGTGATGACAACTCAAATGCTATCTCATTAAAAGTAACGTTATTCTGTGCTACATCTCATATTCACCCATGCTTCATTAGGATGACGAGCCAAAGAAATTTTGGGCCTCTCCCTTGACGGCCATGTCTTAGACGTTAGTGAAATTGTCAAGATGATTGGCTTCGACGCGAGATGGCGTGAACTGGCTTTGAATGGGATTTTAATCGGCTTCGAGGTGCGAATGGCACCAGTGTTTGGTACATACAATTGTAACATCTGGTTATAATGCACTGGGCAGTTTATTAGGAATGCCCAAACCTGGTCAGCGGTGCTTTAGGTAAACCTGCATGTCAAGTGAAGACAACTTGATCACAAACACTTGTATAAAGGTAAGTGTGGTTGCAGCATGCTTGATAAGTTAAGGACAGAAGAATAAGAAATAAAATTTCAGATTTGATGCTTGCATCAAAAAGGTGCGACATTGGGTTGAAAACAAGAGCCGTCACTTTTTTAAAGCGCTTTTTCTTGTAGAGAATTTCATCACGCTGAGTATCGGGGACAGTCAACTGCAAGATGAAGGCACTTTTCGATTATTGCATTTAATAAAATAGGGCTCAAAAGCGGTTTTTCTTCAAGATGGAAAATGAATAAACGCAAAACGCTATTGCTTTCCTCTAGCTGCAGTCAAAACACGCTCCGAATAATCAGTGACAACGATCTTTCTACTTATCAGTGCAATTTAACTGTTTAACGGCAGATGAGCCCTGTAGGCTCGCTTCTTCGCTGTCCGTGAAAGTATGTACACGTCTTTGAGAATCCAGTTTCTGTTAGGTTGTTAGGCACCCATGTGGCGCTTACTTCAAGTTGCTTACACTTACTGATAGTTGCAGTCTCGTGGTAGACTGCATACCAGTTGTTCACAGTGGATTTCCGCATTTCCCTGTACGGAAATTAGACCACCTCATCATCATCCTCGTCATCAAATTAATAAAATATATCAAAGTAGAAGTAAACGCTGCTTGAATTTCCAGTGTATTCCGTTCGCTTTCGGAAGTCGCATATTTGCGAAGCCCTTAAATTGGATCCTACAGAGCAATGCCAATACATACAGGATGTTTCATGCAACTAAAGATTAAGAAAAACTACGCACTACAGTTGCATGCAGTTAACGAAGTAATGGTTCCTGTCTTGTGGCACTCCTTCGGATATTTTTTAAATTCTCCTTAATTAGTTGTTTAGATGGCAAGTGTAGCAGGGGGCAGCAAAAAGTTAGGTGGACGGATAAGATTAAGAAGTTTGCCGCAGCTGACACAGGACAGGGTTAATTGGAAAGATATGGGAGAGGCCTATGCCCTGCAGTGGGTGTAGTCAGGCTGCTGCTGCTGATGATGATGAATCATGAAAACTTGTTAATATTTGCTTAGGGTCACGTGCATTTTGTTAAATTGTAGAGGGGATTAAGGAACAACCAATCCTGTTTTTTGTGGCAGCTGTCTCCTACATAGTCTTTTTTCCCGCGAAACATGAAAATTTTGCACCCGATTTTCCTGGTTAAGCTAAATGCGACTTAGGTGCGCTAGAACGTTTGCCCTTGTTTAGCGTTCTTCAGGTTTTTATAAGCTTGAAAATTAGAGTTGCACCAAAATATTCTTGCAATCGTTCATCATTTTTCTCTTTTGATAAGCCGCCTGAGAGAAAGGACAGCTTTTTTTTGCTAGCCAGCCATCTTGTACTAGTGCACTAGAAGAAAAAAAAAGAAATAAGAAACCCTAAAGGGATTCGAGACGTTTGACATAACTGGCAATATCCAATATAGGCAAGTGACTAGCCGCACACAATTTTTCTTCCTTTTTTTTTTGCTTTTCCAGACTCCATCTTGACTCAAGTGTGAAACCACACTGTGACCGCAGAATAAAGTCATGTGTGAGGCTCTCGGTGGTTCTGTCATTTTGCTATTCATTCGAAGAAAATAAAAGAAGGCATTATGTGACCATAAGGGCGACCGGTTGCGATACTACTGTCTCAAGCACAAGTGGGCTAGGCCTTTACTACAGAATTCATGGCGTGCAGCTATACTTCGCTCTCTCTCTCTCCCCTCTTCCCGCCCCCTCCTCCTTTAGCCCCCTTATTACGATGAGTTAGTGGTTAGTAGTTTTTTGAGGAAAGGAAACGGCGCAGTAACTGTCTCACTTCTCGGTGGACACATCAACCAAGTCGTAAAGGAAGGGAGGACGGTGGAAGCAAAGAAGAAAGAGAGAAATAGGTGCCATAGTACAGGGCTCCAGAATAATTTGACCACATGGGGATCTTTAACGGGTGCCTTTTGCGTTTCATTTTCATCAAAACATGGCTGCCGCAGTCAGGTTCGAACCTGAGTACTCTAGATCAAACCTTGTTACGATTAGTAATGGAAAATAGAGAGGAGATTGCACTTTCGGAACGAAAGTCTGCATCCAGTCTGTTTCTTTTTTTTGAGTTTCTTCCACTCATAGCTTTGCAGCATGGGAATGATGTTAAAGGGACACTGAGGTTTAGGATGTGCAGCGTTCGATCCTGAGTGCCACTGTGCACCTATCCGTGATACAATGGGTACAAGCTTTACTTTGACTTGGTGCTCGGCTTCTCTGGGGTGAAATGCTTGAAAATGGTTCTTTGACCCCACCCTGTGTAAAAAAAAGAGATTCAGGGGGCACTTTGGCTCTGTAAAGTGCTGCAAGGCAAAAGCGTTTCCTGGCGCACTGTTTGGCATTGACTGCAAGGCTGTTTGTGCTGTACTAGTGCTTTATTTGACTGCAGACTCTGACTACACATTACAACTACACACTTTGACTGCCGACTTTGACTGCTTCTTTAGCATGACTCTCTCTCTGCTTCGATGAGTTCAGTTGTATCCATGGCTCTGTTTGCAGTAATGAGGTATGCAATGTGGTCACCCACGGACGCCTTAAGCACCCTGTCAGAGCGGACGACAACTATTTTATTAGTTGTCGCTTGATCCAAAAGGGGGCGTCAGGCATCCCTGGGTGACCTCATTGCTTCGAATCTGCGCGCTCTGACGTCATAACCATTTCGACCAGCCGAAAAGCGTGACACCTCTGCTGGCAACCTTTTGTCGACAACGATGCGGCATTAAAGGCTTTCGCCTTAAAAGGGCCAAATGCCCTTGCTTCCCTGTCTACCATCCCTATTCTTTTGCACTCAGTGGGTTTCCACCTCCTGTATTTCACTTACATCCGACCAATTCTTGAATACGCCTGTCCTGTATGGGACCCCCAGTTTGCTTACTTATGTGATATGCTCGAGCGCATCCAAAATAATGCTGCGAGATTTGTGTCCAATAATTACAGCTTCTCAACTAGTGTCAGGCCTCTTAAAAACCACCTTGGCTGGGGATCTTTAGCTAACCGTAGGAAACATTTGAGATTACAATGCATGCATCGCATCTATTTTGGAAAGCTGAGCATTGACAAAGACCGGTATCTGCTTCAACCTCATTTTTTTTCTAGACGAGTTGATCATCAGTGGAATATCCGAGCGATTAAGGGCCGCACAGATGTTTACAAAACCTCGTTCTTTCCACGGACGATCAATGAGTGGAACAGGCTACCAGCCGGCGTCACTGAGTGCTGCACGGAAGGTCAATTCGGCGCATTTTTATCTGATGTGTGACGTGGCGCGCAGTTGTCTTGTGCGTGTCTTTTTCATTTCATTAGTGTTATTTTATTTGTGGAGCGTGGTTGTCTTCCTTCAGTGCATGTTTTTCCTCATATATTAGTTGTGTGATTATATTTGTGTTATTACGTGTATCTTTCGGCCAGATGAGCAGAATTTATTGTGTTTCCCCCCCTGCAATAATGCCCTTGGGCGCTGCAGGTATCTGTAATAAATAAATAAATTACCTCAAATGGTAAAATGTGGCGCTTGCGACTAACAAATTCTGCTGGTCTAAAATTATGTGGACTGTTCGTGCTTTCGCAGAAAGTGTGGCTCAGTGGTTATGGCGCTTGGCTGCTGACCCAAAAGACGCGAGTCCGATCCCGGCTGCGGTGGCCGAATTTTGATGAAGGTGAAATTCTAGAGGTCCATGTACTGTGCGATGTCAGTGCATATTAAAGAACCCCAGGTGGTCAAAATTTCCGGAGCCCTTCACTACGGCGTCCCTCATAGCCTGAGTTGCTTTAGGATGTTAAACCCTAATAAACTAACTAAACGAATTGCAATCATGAACGATCGACATGCCAACCCCGCATTGTGGCCCTTCCTGCAAGAGTAGAGTCACACTCCGCGGCAACTTTTTTTGGAAGTGGAGTGCTGACCCGAAACATGCCTTTTCTTTCTATACGGATTGAATATAATCTGCGGTAGCACTTATTAGTTTCCTCTTAACGAATGGTATACTGGCATGAAGCTTTATGTTTGTTTGTTTATGCTCGAAAATGCCGGCATGCGCTTTATCGCTTCCTTTGTGACTATAGATGAGACTAGACTTGCCTGGAATGCTTGTGGCGCTACACAGCTCTCCACGTTGTTCGAGATTGTTGTAGGTTCTCTCAGTGCCTTATATTGCAAAGTTCGTAAGTTTTAAATTGAGTGCCGCTGAGAGTGGCAGTGATTCTTTTCTTCAATGACCACGGAACATGTGTATTGATATTGCCACTGGCGCTGAGTTCAGTTCTTTGTGGGCACAAGTCGGGTTAGTAAAGTGCTCATTTCAGTGCTGTACACCAGTCTAGTGGTCTGTCAATGGCTATGGAGTTGTCACCACCATGTGACAATGCCGTGTTAACACCCGATATTTAACATAAATGAGCATTTTAAACGTTAGGGAAGAGCAGTGCAATAGCAAGGAAGTACCATATTCACGAACGTAGTCTCGATATTAAGCAGCATGCAGCCGTAATGCGACAAATAATGCGGTGGTTTTGCTAGGCTGAATATAGTCGAAACAAGCCATGAGGGAAGTGTGGTGGAATTCTACGGCTCGCATGCGATAACATCCCATCCAGGCCCGCATCACAAACTAGCTCATAACTTCTCACGTACTGTGCACTCTGCAATCAGCGTGCAGCTATTGGTTTCATTAACTGTAGTGTGACGTACGTGTCTTTTGTTCTTTACACTTTGCAGGCACTACATATCCTCCACAGTACTCATAGCCTTACTTCTGGCAGACCTCACAGGCGAAGACGTGCACAACTTGTACCGTCAACGCCAGAGCATTCGTGAGTTCATGATGAGGTAAGGCAAATATATGCACGTCTCTCTGCATCTTTTCAGCTCCTCCTCAAGCAAGAATGTCCACAGAACTTTTTTATGGGGGGGCACCCAATGGCGCCAGGGATGAGGGAGGTGGAGGTGGTAGGTTAGCACCAAAAAGTCACTATTTGTAGTCTAAACTATGCACATGAAACAAAAATTAGAAGCAGCAAATTAGTGCTACACTTGGAGAATGTACATTGGATTTCATTAATAAACAGAGAATTAAACTTGTAATACGCAAAATGCAAAAAGTTACTATCACTTTGTGAAGAAGAATGGTCAGTCTCACCGCATGCGGGTTCTCGACTGACATGAACTGATGACTAGCACACGACACAATATGTTCACTAGCATGTAAATGCAGTTCATCAGTCTTCCTTGAATAGCAGCCGCAGATGTCTTGTGTTCTTCTGGGCAAATTGTGTGATGACACGGGTGATAAAGTCACCCTTGTGCTTCATTACCCGCTCTCAATGCACGCTTATCATACAAAGGCCGTCCAGCATGTCATTTGTGATTGTTGAGCGTAGCCAGGTTTTCACTCTCCTCATTGTGCTGAAGGAGCGTTCGACAGTGCAAGTGGTAACTGGCAAGGCCAGGGCCACCTCAATGGCTTTTACAGCAGCAAGGAAGAGTGCCTTAGCCTCAAGCAGAAGTCCAGAGTACGTTATTTCTGACGAGTCCCCAGTTTTGCTTCTGCACATCTCGTACCATGAGATTCTCTAATCCTTGAAGTTTTCAGTACAGTAAATGCCTTGGAGTTCTTCATTGAGGGCAACAAACTCAACATGGCTCAAATGCTTTATTTTTGCTGGAACCAGCTAGAGAAGTTAGAAGCTCTTTGCATTGCTTTCAGAAAAGCGGCGAGCCAAAGAGGCAGTGAGCGAGTCCAAATAGGGCATATATATTACCACGTGATAGTATGTTCCCGGCGGCTGAATCCTGTAGTTGTCTTGGTGGGCCTAACAGGCTTGTCTTGGTACAGATGTCAATATGTTACAATATGTACAAGATGTATATGTACAATATGTACATATGTACAATATGTACAATATGTACAATATGTTACAAGATGTTACAATATGTACGGCCAGAGACTCCTAGAATACAGCGGAGCCCATGTGTGGAATGAAATCCCGAATGGAGTTAAAGAAAAAAATAACTTTTCGGCATCTTTAAAACACTATTTAATTTCCATGGAAATGTAGGAATGAATTCAATTGTGCGTGTTAATCTTGAAGTTTTTTTATTTTACACGGTCTGCAGTAATATTGTACTTGTTTTGTATTTGGACCCCTCACTAGCCGTAAAGGCTATGGGTCCAAACAACAGTTTGTGTACTGTTTCTGAGAATAAATAAAGAAAAAATTAAAAAAAAAAACATATTTAACCAATTGGCTGCTTCACTTGCTGTGTTCATGATGTCAGAGAACTGCTCTTCAGTGTTAGTCCGGTGGCCGCGAAAAATATCCTGCAACTACGTGGTGTGGTCGTGTACAGAATGGAAGTCAATGGATTCACTTTGCAGGATGTTCGTAACTGGTTCCAATCATGCGCTGTACTTCGCTACAGTGTGAAAGCAAAGGATGAAAGATGAGCTTGTCGTTGCACAATAGAGGATGTGAGCTCATTGCCTAGTTGCAGCATTCAAGCTTGATTCCATTGAGACGAGCTCCTCGAGTGCTTCGACTATGGCCCTGTAATGCTGAGAGAAGATCCTAATTGTGTTGTATTTTATGGGCCATCTTGTTTCACATAGCACTGGAACGTTGAGAACCAATTTTCTTCAGAGCACGCTCTCACGAAAGAAGTTTATGGTTTGTTTGATGATCCCTATTGTGTTTTGAATTTCAGAAACCTCGTTCAAATCGCTTATTCCAAGCTTATTCCAAGCTTCTTTTCCAACCATTGTAGAGCATCCATCATATCCTTGTCCAACGTAAATTGAAGGAATCAGCCTGGCATCCGTTAAAAACTTCAAGATCGCTGCGGCGATGAAAGTAGAGTTCAGTTGCTCCAGCTCTACAAATCCCAAAAACTGCTCTCGAACGCAAACCTCGGTTCCTGCCTTCGGTCTGCTCTGTTTCTGCAGTATCCGCAGTTTTGTCCACGAAGACGGAAAAGGCAAATGCTGCATTAGTTTTGGCTACTGTTTGCTCTCTCAGGATGTCGCCACAGATTGTGATGATCTCGTTATGAATGCAGACAGAAGTGTACTTAGCCCGCCAGCAGAAGAAGCGAAGTGTTTCTGAAGTCGAGTACCTCTAGCTTTATCCGAAAGTTGAGGAGATCTTTGAAGACTTCGCTGTCAGATTGCTTCCCGCGAATTGGCAAGTCATGCGTTGTGCAAAAGATAATGGTGGAAACTATGCGAAATAGTTTCTCGCGGTTCCTTTGAACATACTCATGTAGTGCTCTTCTCAGCAGCTGCTGTACAACGGGTAGTTGCTTGCATCGCATCCATAAAGTTCTGCGATGCAGCCATTGCCTCCTAGTGCCTTTGGGATTTTATGTGATCCTGCACGCCTCGTGCATTTTTTTATAGTTACTGAAAGCGTGCACGATAAAACTGCCTACAGTACCGTGGTGAATGTTCGGAGGAAAAGTAACGCAAAAACAACGAAGGGCATCTTTCGCTGTCAGAGAGTATGCAAGCCAAGGAGCGTAATCTGCCAGCCATTGCTAACAAAATTTCTCTTGTCAGGTGTTACATCTTTCTTAAAGTCGTATATAACATTTGGCGACCATGGGTTAGTAAGAAGGCGTAACTTCAAACAGCCCGGGATGCCTGTAAGTTTAGCTTTGCCTAGAAACTCTCCCGAGTCACATTCTTGAGACAAGTTAGTTGCTTTCTCGCTGTGTCACCACAATTTAGTCCCAAGCAAGGAGAAAGGGAATCATCATGGCTTACTACGTCACAGGAGATCACTTTTGCTGGAGTCCCTTCGATGGAGTCGACGACCTCAGCTGTTGCCCACTGATGAAAGCTGGCATCATTCTGGTCAAATGCTGCAGAGTTGTCACGTGGCACACTAGAATTTTCGGCCGGGCAGCTGGATAAAACTCTATCAGATACCCACTGACACTTGAAGAAACTTCACATGCCCATCATCTGGGACCGCTCGAGGCAAAGCTGGCTGGAGAGTTTCTCAGGGTTGACCACACAGTCGAGTAACCGCATGCGCACTGCTTGCCGCAGCAGGGTGGTAGGGTATAGGGAGCCTCGACGTAGTATCGGGAAAGGAGGATGAGGCAGCACTTGAGTTCTCACAGCCAGTCTGCGAAAAAAATTGCATCGGCACGTTTTCTATCTGTGGCAGACCCCGAAGTAATGGACTCACTGAAAGAGAACCCCCACTTTCTCCTCTGCCTTTGCACAGGAGAAATTTTTTTCTCTTCCTTTGCGTCGCTGTGGCATAAGCTTCCCCGGCGCGCCCACTTCCTCCACGTGCATGGTCAGGTGCTTGTCGCACGCGCGTTTTTACATGCCACGGTTCGCAGTAGTGCCCCACAAGAGAAATGAGGAGGAGACTGGGAGGGAGAGTAAGGGAAAACAACAAGACATTTCTATTTATACTTACATCATGGAGCAAATGAAAGACTGTGCAAGGTAAGAAATGATGAGGGAAGTCCTACCGATGAGGCAGACGACCGTTCTTTTATAGCATTTTCACCTTCGTTTCCCGCCCTTTACCGCCAAGCAGCAGGTTTCGTGGGTGCAGCCCTTTGGCAGAGTCATCGACGCATATCCCAATGTTAAAGCTTGGAATCTTCCTTTTTCTCTGAACTTTTACCGGTCGGTTCCTGGAACCGACTTGAGCTTCCAGCACGATGGACAGCGAAGCAAGAAAGGAGAGCAGGTGACGTGTTATCCCCAAACCGGACAGACTAAATTTGTTCATCATGCTGTGTGCTGCTCGCTGAACAGGCTGGTCTGGGATGGCTTTCTTGACTGTTTTGATGGAATTCCATAGAAGTAGGAATCCCGAACGTTTGTGAAAGCAATTAACGCAAGCTTTCTTTTGTAGAAGTGGTCCCTGTTGACTCACCAGTCGACGATTAAGTGGCTAATTAGTCTTTGCGGGCATCAATGCAACCCGGATGAAAGCAGTAAGAGTCTACTGGTTAATTCCTGAAACTGGAGGCCTATGCTCTTTCACAACAACGTGCACTTTTGCCTTGAGCGTGATTTGGCTGATGTCGTTCTAGCATTTCCATGGTTTTGTATTTTGAAAGTTGGCTCTCAGTGACCAGATTAAATTGTTATAACTGATAATGGGCTATGACAACATTGTTATAAGCCGTTTATTTTACCATGACACATGGTGAAGCTGACAATTGTTCATTGTTATATTCGATGTATTGTTTTAACCAGTATTGTTTTTAGTGGGTTTGACTGTTTATGTGACAACAATAGAATTTTGTTAACATACAATCCCATAATCGGCTCCCACGATGTGACGACTCTTCTGTGGACCAAACAGGATGACAGCTTTGTCAGCAGCAGTGCCTAAATCATAGCACGTATAGCTCGCAATCCTAAAGGGCGTTCCATATGGATATTCGGGACCCAAGCGTGCTAATCAAGCTGTGTAGTTGTTTTCTGCTAATGCACAAAAAATATCTGAAATTCCAGGGGGGGGGGGGGGGGGGGGGGAGCAGCCGCCCTCCCATTGCCCCCCCTTTCCAGATGCCCATGTCTTCTAGTGCACTGGGATCGATGACCTAGGGCCTTATTTCTAACGACCCGTTTCGTTTTTCATTCATTTGGTCCACTGTCATTGTTCGCTGCAGCAGATAACGTAGGCCATAATAGAGTTGTCCCTTTGACACGCCTGACGAGCTTTATCAGCACTGATCCAGCCTCCATAAAGAAACTGGGCGTCGGTCTCAGCTGGACTAGACAAGGCGGCTCTGCAGCCAGACTGGCCGTGCCTGTGATAGGCCGTTTGCTTAGCCGCCTGCAGTTGCTTTGGTCGTGACTGGTGTCATGGCCAAATGTGATGGGAAATGAAATGAATCGATAGAAATGCGGCCCCTGCAATGCCATCTCGTTGTTGTAAGCCCATTCCAAAGGCTGTGTATTTGTGCCCAGAGATACGTTTCCTTGTGGACTGCACATCATCCTCATCGTGCTGTTGAAGTGCACATCATGAGACGGTTCACGCTGATGCAGAATTTATGCTGCATTGACGCTGAATTCACATCGACGCTGCATCAACGCAGAATTTGTGCTGCATCGACGCTGATGTCGAATTTATGCTTTACTGAGTTTGTTCTAGCTTTCTTTGCATGCACCCCTTATTTAAGCAGGCTAGAACTAAAGCCGAATGCAACTCAAGAACGAAGTGGCTTTTCCTCGTCAAAGGACCCCCCCCCCCCCCCCCCCCCCCCCCCCCCCCCCCCTCCAGCCAATGGCGTCGGCCAATTCTCATGAGCCTGTAGCTTGACAATGCAGGGAGCGGCACGACAATGCAGGGCGGGGACTATCCCCTACCATGGAGGGAGGGGGATATATCTTTTCATCTGCCACCCCCTGCATTGTCACGCTAGCAGGGTAATGAGAATCAGCTGACGCCATTGGTTGAAAGGCTTAGGGCTTCCTTTGAAGGAGAATAGCCACTTTGTTCTTGAGTAGTATCCGACTATAGAAATGATGCTGCTGGGGCTATCTCTCAATCCAACCGTAAGAACAGGCGAATAGATTTGCTAAACTTAGTGGCGCAATCCCATTCGCGATTCACTTTATTATTACAAGATGGCTTCCGCAGCACGCATGCAGAGCGCAGGTTTCTTCCTTCCATGCATTTCACCGCGAGTTCTCTCCGCGTTGTTGTCGTTAAACATCCAAACAATGTTTCTGTTTCATTTTTCCCGGTATACTTCCAGGACCACCAGCTGCAGCGCCCGTGAACTCGAGTGCAGCTCGCGTGGTCTAGCGGCAGCCCGTTTCGTGCGTGAGATTTGCGACGCGGACCAAGTGCACCTCGGCACGGGATCGGTTCTGCTACGATCACATCAACTCTGCAGCCTTGGCATCGGCTCGGAATATGCAGATACTGAACACAGCCAAGCCCGAGCTTCCTGCCCACGTCATTCGGATCGGCCCGCTTATCTTACAGAACTACTGAGGTAATGTGTTTTACATTCTTATTTCTTTTAAATGAGCCTGCCAGATTTGAGGTCGAGGACAGCAGTGTTTTTATAACTTTTCGCGGCATGGCATGGATTTCCCACACGACTTTTCAAACTGTTTTCAAAGCGTCTGAACCTCTTTTCACGAAGTCAGTGATGGCGGGTATATTTGAAATAGGTACATTTGAAATTCATGCTGGACAGAATGGTAGAGACGTTTTGTGCCAAGAAGAAAGAATCACTTTCCAAAATAAAGATGGATGTCACGAATTTTTACTGTTGCTTAAGAAGTGCTTTCTGGTGCTTTAACTTGTTTTTTTCTTTCACACATTAGAGTGTTTTACTAAAGGACACTGTAGCTGAGTTTTCGTTGTAGAAACAGGTTCGGATGGTAAAGAAAATAATTAAATGCTCATAAATGTTTCTTTTTTTCTTAGAATAAGCCTGCAATTTGTGTGGCACACGTGAATTACTTCAGTTCTTGAGCCATTCATGTGTTATATTTGTGAAATAGGGGATCCCAGGTATGCACAAGCAAAGTTTCAGATTTTTCTCGACCTTAGAACAAAGTGCGTTTCTGAAAGGGTAAGGCGATGTTTCAAAACTGTACTTGTAAATTCGAGGGCAGCAACTTCTCCTCTTCGAGTAGGTCGGTACTTGACAGTTTTACATGACCTGGCAGCCTACTGAGCTAGGACAAAAAGAAAATATGGTGATCGTATTAAAGAGAGTGGTTTTATAACTGATCGGGGAAGCTTAAATATTCGTAGCATACCCGCCCGGATGTGTTTATTGGTGTTCTTTTGCTATGATAACTGAAAGAGGGCTCTCTAAGGGTCATATCGGCGCGGCCTTCGCCATATTTTGTAATCGATAACTTCGGCGTTCACATATTGGCAGTTGAGAATATTGTCACCCAATTTCGAGGGCAGGCATCGAAGCACGCTGGCATACAAGCGCAGTGATTGTCGTTGCAGTTCATAATGATATGGCTCAAGACGTCCTGGTAACACGCATGCATCAGGACAGTGTTGAACGTAGTGTAAATATGCATACATTTGTGGTCGTGGTGATTCGCGAATGGTGTCGCGTCATGGGACCACAGTGAAAGGTAACTCGCCCCTCGAATCCAGTAGCTGTAACGCCGTGGGCCTATGGCGATAAGGAAACAATGCTGGTTGTAAAGCAGGCCTAATAAATCCACCCTGCAATGTTAGCGAGGCGTAGCTGGTATCTGGATCTCTCGAGAATGTGCACTGTGTGGTCACGTGGACCTGATCTAGTTAAGTGGGAGTGCTCGTTAGGTTATATGCATAAGGGAGGAAGCATTGCATGGTGTTCTAGAGATGGACAATTCCGGCACTCATTATATTTTTGTCAGAACCCAGACGCCGATTTTGTTACTTTTTGCAGAGTTTAGCAAATGCGTTTTTTTTTCCCCCCGCATTCTGAAGTGTATTGAACACCATTAGTGACATGTACCATTATTTACATGACAAGTACCATTAGTTACATGTCATGCTGTAACCTGTTTTTGGCATTAAGAGAAGGTTTCCGGAAAACATGAGTATGTGGTGGCAGGGTTTTCCAATGTCTCTTATTACACACTCCGATGTCCACTCTAAGGTTTCTTCCGTTTTCTTTCTCTTTCTCAGGTGCGAAGAACACTTAAATAAAGATGGTTCTGGTAAACTGGCTCTCAGGTTTCAACTCTACAATGCACCACTGAATTTGCTCAGGTGAGATTTTTATGTTTCTTACTATATATGAAAGCTTTATACATTTCTTGGCACTTCCTTGTGCACGAGCTTTTTGCCTTTTTTTTTAAGTGGCAAGTTAGGCTGCTCGGCTTCAGGTGCTACAAACGCAAACGCACACCCATCATCCTCTCACCACAGGATTGCGCAGTTGCCAGTAATATCGTCAGTTTCTGAAGTTTCCCATGCGGGCTCAAGGTTAAAGTTACTCTTGCGGCAATGTCGATGATTAGCTTGTTGTGTACGGCTGCCTAAATGGGACCCTTAGTTTTCTGACCGACGGTATTGTATTCTTTTTATTGAAGAGGTGGAAATTATAAAAGAGGAACGCTACGATTTTACTTGGTGAGAATTAAGTGTGGCAGAGTAATATAGAGACAGCACTGACGAATCCGTTCATTCTGCAGCTCTGTGACGGTGCTTCCAATGTGTGCCAGCAAGAGGGTCGAATTCTGCGTGTCTGTCTCGGTGTGTCAGCTCCCTGACTCAGACGCAGCGCTTAAAGTGAGACTTCTGCAGGTGAGAAACTGGCTTACATATGCGGTCTTCTTCAAATTTTATGGTAACGCTTTTTTATAAAATTGATTCATGTTCATTCGAGGCTCCGTTCTCTTCTCTCTATACAAGGAGAATGCTGCATTGATTAGGTGGGTTTTCATAGTAGTCTGGTGGATATTGTGTAACCGCCCTTTCTCCACCCGAGGAATGGGATGACGCGACGAAGCATTTGAGATATAGCTCCATGGGGTCTGTCAATTCCCCTATGTCCTTCAGTGAACCTGTCACACTGCTCTCAGTGCTTTCGCATCGTTGAAGTATGACAAGCAAGTCGACAATGCTGATGTTCTAATTCCCAGGCATGAAACAGGTCACTTTCTCGAATGGTT